>NC_089826.1:50903616-51206646 GCF_035046505.1 Tiliqua scincoides
ATTCCACGCAACTCTGGGGCCTGGGCTGTGTCTTTTATCTCCTCCTAGATGATTCCGCACCACTCTGGGCTGTGTCTTTCCTCTCCTTGGTGGAGAGGAAGGGGGCACCCAGAGTGGCACGGAATTGCACCGTGAGAAGCTTCAACACTTGGAGCTGTTCTAGAAGCAATTGTGGTAACGTGATGACGTCACCGCAATTACTTCTGGGTTAGAGGGAGGGGCCAGCAATGTGAGAGGCAGCCCCGGGTAGAAAAAAGCCCAAGACCGCCTCTGATGCCAGATCACTCTCTGAGATCTAGCAGAAAAGTATTCATGTAACTTAATGGAAAGTAGGTGCTTCCTAACAAGTGTCCATGGTTGGGAGATAGTTTGTAATAGCTCTGGGTGTTTTAAATGGGAGATTCATAAAAGCATGCTTGGGGAAGGTGTCCCAGTCTGCTCACTGCACCTAAAGGATACACCTAAAGAAACAGTGCGGGGTTTGGGCATTATGGGGCTTGGGCCAAAAGAAAGAGAATGAAAGAGATGTGAGCTGTAGGCACCTTGTGGGGTGCAGTGCTTCTCTCTAGGCATCTGATGGGAGGTAACAAATATGCTCCCTGGAAGGAGCCTGCATGCTGCTTGTCTCCACTTGTGCTCAGCTTGCATAATTGCAAATAATGCAAGCATTACTAAAATGCCATAAGTCTCTACAGCTCTCTTAGCCAAAAAAAAATAAAATCAAACCCCAAGCATCACTATCTCAAGAATGTCTCTCAGCCTGGGGAAGTGAGGAGTGTGCCGTAGTATATTAACATACCACTTTTTTTTTTCTAATATGACCAAACAGACCTCTTCCAGTTGCATGATAAGGCATGTGCACGCATGCCTCACTTCATCTGCATGCCAGCCTTGTAACAGGGTGGCCGAATGTCAAAAGTGCCTTTTTGTTGTATGATTACGGCTGCAATCCTAACACACTTCCCTGAGAGTAAGCCCCATTGAACAAAATAGGACTTACTTCTGAGTAGACCTGGTTAGGATTGTGCCCTGCATGGGGGTGGGGCAATGCACTGGAGAATGAACATGCATGGGGTTGTTCCTCATTATACGATTGCACAGACAGGTGGTAGTATAGGGTAAACCAGCCCTTGATTTGTGGGATGCATACCCCCTCTGTTCTGCTTCCAACTGACTGCCATATTGGCTTCTCCTGCCTTTGCATAGGATATGCCAAGAGGAACAAAGGACTTGTGTTTGCAAGGACATTTCACATAAAGTGGAACACTGCTCTCTGTCTCTCTCTCAAGGTACACATCCCAGATTACAAGCTCTCTCTTTTTCAATTCCAGAGGAAGCCCTGGGCCAGCCCACAACTTCCTGTTCAGAATATGGCTTATTCTGTTTTGTCTCTGATCAGCACCAGCAAATCTTGCAACATCTGTATACCCTAGATAAGTATGAGACAATCCTAGCCCCTTCCATGTTACAACATCTAGATGTGCAAATGGATGCTGTCCTGCACATGTGTGCGTATGGGAGGGGGGTGATCGGACAGTCTGCAGGAGGTCAGAAAAATTTTTTTTTACCTGCCCTTGGACATACGCCACCATGTCTGAGAAGAGAAGAGGGGTGGAGGGATTTCAAAATGAGTGGAAAAGATGTAGCACATGCCAGTGTGGCCGAGATCCACCCCTCCCTCCCCCTTTGCCAAACTTCGCCTCCTTGCCAACTTCATGTCCTTACTGTCAACTTACTTATGCCAAAGGAGGCCTTTGGAGCCACTGTTGTGCTTGCTGCTGCCCATTAATGGCAGTGGCCCAGAAGTGTGCGATAGTAGCCTGGCTTTCATGCCACTGTAAAGGACTTTGAAGTGCCAGAACACTTGCTCTGGCAGTGCATGCCCCCTTTAGGATTGGGGCCTAAGTTTGTATAAACGTTCTGAAGCATGATTTTTAATAGCTTCCATTTTTTCTCCCAGTATTAGGTTTGCAACCCTGCCCTGGGTCCCCTGGACTTCTGTGTCAAGGTATAGTGCAGTGGCGTCACTAGGGTTTGCATCACCTGGTGCGGGAGGCCAGCATGTCACCCCCATGATAGACCTCCTCCTATGCAGTGGGCCTGGCAACTCCCTGGGCTGTGGGTATGACAACCTCTCCCTGTTTCCACTGGCTTGTTTTTTTTACAATAACTTTTGATAGAAAAGAGATATTTCAACGTGGTTTGTTTTTATTGCATTCTGCCTGAAATTTTGCATTGAATGATATATAACATGATGGTATTATTCCTAAAGATTGCTATTTTAACAGTCTTGGCCAGCAGTGGTGTCACCCCCCCCCATGCATGTCACCTGGTGTGGCCCACACTCCGCACCCCTGCACCCTCCTATACCACTAACACTGGTATAGTGTCTTTCCCTCCTATGCTTGGATTCTGTTCATACGGAGTCTGACAACTGGACCATCGAATCTAGTACTGCCTCTGGTAGAGACATCCTGCATTCCAAGAGTCCTCTAATTGTCTCTGCTGGGGATTGAACCTGGAGATATTAGGTATGCAAACCATGAGTTCCATCACTGGGCTATGGTTACTCCAGCACATAGAATCAGCAAGGGAAAAAAAAATAAAAGGGAAGTTGAACAAACAAAATGCTCAGATACGCACAGCTAGATTTTTCTTTTCTTTTTCTCTTTTTGCCAGTCAGTTCTACAGCACATACTCACAAATTATTGAAAAAGCTGATTCCAAGGCAGCCACTTTTTAGCATGTAGAGCTTGCTCTAAAACTACCTATTAAATCTTGGGTTGTTTGATCACTGCTGTGCATGAATGGTACTGCAAACGAAAATGTAGGTTGGAGAGTAGTCTACTTCATCTTGTTTTTATGTGGGGACATTTCTGGAACATTTCATCCTTTACCCATCTCTGGTAGTAATAGTATCCTGGAGGATTTGTTAGTAATCAACTGTTTATTATTTAAAGTCCTGAGGCAAGACTGAGAAGAGAGAGCATTCCTTTACAGCAGGCAAAAAAAAAAAAAAAAAAAAAGCTCTCCTTGCAGATTATTGCTTAGCTGTTATTAGGAGCTATTTTCAAGAGTTTATGATGCAAATGTGCAAGCCTGAAAGCACTTGTCATTGTAAAGCGTCCGCTAGTATGGCCCGCTTTGTGCGTGTTCTTTGTATCCTCTATTTCAGAAGAAGTGCACTGTTTGGAATGGCCTCTGACCACTGGCGAATGGTCTTCTTTAGATCTGCTCTTTATTCGACAAGTGCAAGAAAATTAATGTTTTTCTTTCCTTACTGTGTATGCTTTCATTATTAAACCGCATATTTGTTTAGTTATTCATTTCTTTCCTTTAAGTTTTCTTCATTTGTTAAAATCACATTGAGCTCATTCCTTATCTGTCACTCTGGGATTTCATTTCATAGCTTGTTTTTGTTTCATGTGGTTTTCAGTAGACCAGCATGAAAGAAGAAGTGTCTGGGGAAGTTTACTGTTGAGGCTGGTTAAAGCGACTGCACTTGGGTGGTGGATTGGGATAGGGAAGCAAGGGACACCTCTACGCCAACCGTTACCTTGGTCAGCTGTCTTCGTCAATCTTCAGCCCTGCCCCCCCATCATTCCTCCACTGTAAATGTGGAGAAAGAGTGGAACCATCCTAGAGCGTCTCCTGAAAGATGTTCTAGGCCTACACTCTTTTGCCACGCACACTTATGGTTTTCTTTTAAAAAAATATCTCACTAGTAGGAGAAAGAGGCAGCAACAGAGGAAACAGTAAGAGAAAGGGAAGGATACATGTATGGCAACAAGAAGGCACAATGGTGATGGCTCACTTAGGGCGTGGGGTAGGGGAATTCCAACCCTAGGAATGATCTACTGACTGGAGCAAAGCCATTCCTGTAGAGCAGAGGTGTCCAGACTTTTTGGCAAGAGTGCCACATCATATGTCTGGCACAGTGTCAAGAGCTGAAAAAAATAAATTAATAAATTTAAATTTATTTTAATTTAAAATTTAAATAAATACACCAAAGACTTCTAATATTTTTCCAAATAGAAAAGGGAGAGCCAGAATGAAGTCATGCTGCCTACCCCACCAGAGAGAGTAGAATAAAAAAAGTGAAAGCAGATACATCTGAAAAATGAAATGAGCATCACAGGGACATAACCGGAGGCACCAGACACTTCCAAGTTTTTTAAAAACAGAAATGGAACATGCAAGCATGAAGCCATGCTGCTGCTGTGAAAGACCTTGCGCAAACTTGGCCCGCAGCTTATGTCAGGCAGTCACAGGCCAGCGCAGGCTCCAGCAAGTCTCTGGAGGGCCGGGGAGCCCCCTAGATCAGAGGTCCCCAAGGGCCACAAATGTCCCACAGGCCAGAATGTGGGCACCCTTCCTGAGTTGCCCAAATGCTCAAAAAGACTGGCCTTGTTCCCTTACAGTCTATGGGCAATTGAACACCCAGTACCCTGGAAAACAGCTGGTGCAGGCCAGAAGCCCATGCCCTTAGGTTATACTATTGCCCCAAGGCTTCAGAGAAAGTGGGAGTGAATTTCATGAATAAATTCATGAACATTAAAATTTGACCCTTCTCTTGTTTTTTTGGATTGCTGCGTAAAAAGTTTACAGCACAATCCTATGAATGTTTACTCAGAAGTAAGTTCTACTGTACTCAATGGCACTTACTCCCAGCACAATGTGAATAGGATTGCAGCCTAAGCCTATTCAGGAAGCTTAGCCTTGAATGGGTCTCATTTGTCCTCACTTTCCTGACTGACTAGGATCACCTGAGCGAACAGTAAAGCAAGCATTGCCTTCAGTCTAAAACAACTATATGTGCTTCGGTGTTGTCTTGGATTGACTATGGCATCTTTAACTGTGTGATTCCCTGATTGACTGGGCCACTGTTTGGAAAGACAAGGAAGCCTTAACCAAGGAAAACTGGTGCTGAAACAGGGTCAGATCAAAGTTAAAAAAATGATGGAGGGGGAAACAAAAACAGGTAAACATACTCAGAAGTAAGAGTTATTTTTTATTTTTTATTTTTAAATAGTTTTGGGGTAGCTCTGAAAACATTCCTTTTGTCCTGCACATTGAAACAGGAGAACACTTAGTACAGTACCAGCTTAAATGGGTCTTTGAGCTCCACACCGATGCATTCTTTCTTAGGTGTAAATCCCATTGATGTTGGCTTGGTGCAGCAAACCTCTTCATATATTTTCAGCTACCTCCTTGAAATAGGCCTTTGCTGCACCTTCACAGCCTGGGTGGTTTATAGTAGTCATAAGACAGATTTCAGAAGTTCTTTGCCAATAATTAGGTTCCCTGCCCAATGGTAAATAGACATCAGGGAGCAGGATGTGTTCGGATGACTTATAGTAACGGGGTCTGCTTTCTGTGATTTCATGACAGAGCTCGGATACTGCTCCCAATTTGCTCTTTGCTTTACAAGTCATTAAAGCAATTTCAAAACCAATTCGCTATCAACAATGTATCAGTGTTTAATATTCTCCAAGTGGGGAGCCTGGATTGAATTCATTTTACGGGAGGCACCATTTCAACAGCAGCGTGTATTTACTACAGGCTCGAGCGTGTACATAGGGTCATTTTTTTCTACAGACAACATAAAACACCATTTTAATCAACCAATGTCTCATCCGTGATGTTATATGTCACTCGGCGGAAATATTGAATGTGATAAAAAGCAGTGCTCCTGGAAAATGTGACATGATCAAAAGATTTTTCGCGGAGAGCAGAAAAAAAAGTGATGGGATGGTCTTTCACAATAATATTTCACTTTAAACTATTTCCTCCAAAGCAATTGGTGATGCATTACTGGTGAGAGTTTGAAAAGGTAGAGCTACAGAAATGGCCAGTTCTGTATGAGTATAAGTTAAAATACATGGTTAGCTTTGAATGATTCAGCTGGGGAAAGAGCTGGTAAAGCAGGGAAATGAATAGCTTGAAGCAAGTGAAGGATGAGGCGCGAGCTCAGTGGAAACAAACACACATGCTTTGCATGCAGAATGTCCCATGTTCACTCCCTGACTTCTCCAGGTAGGGCTGAGAAAAGACCCCTGTCTGAAACCCAGAGAGCTGCTGTCCATCAGTATAGGCAGCTGGCACAAGGGTCTGACTTCAACTGTGCAAGTTCTTACTTCCACATTACTATAATAAATAGTGGCCCAATCCTATCCCCCACCATCCTACACAATGCAGCTGTGCTGTTGGAGCACACTAGTTGCATCCAGTGCTGAGGGGGGACGGGAGGGGACGACAACTGGACAACTTGGGAGAAGTAAGGAATTTAATCTACATCTCTGCAGGCTACATGACCATCAGTGAATCTCTTTGGACCTACTACTTTGCTGGTGTAAATCCAAGGAGAGGCGGGAAAAGGAGGTGTTGGGCTGGGAAAATGGGCTTTCATGTTGGGCTTTCATCCCCCCAGGTAAGGCGAGTAGCCCCGCAATGGGGCTACTCAATTCTATGACGACTCAAAGGTCGGTGTAGAAGTAAGAACCTCTGTGTTGGGCAAGCAGCCCAACACGGATGTTCAGGACCTGGAAGAGTGAAGCTGGTGGTCCGCGTGACCACTGAGCAGCAGAGCTCTGGTACTCCACCAGTGCTAGGGCCTGCAAATGTGTCTTACGGCATGTTTGCGATAGTCCGCGCCATTGGTGAGCTGGTGGACACTGTATAGGATTGGGCCCTTAGTAATTTGGCTTTCTCTGCAAACCATTTTGTGAACATTTTTCTTGAAAGGCAGTACATAAATATTCATAATAATAATAAATTGGGTTTATAATTTGTTACCAAAAATGTACATTTTAACAAAGACATAATAATTTACATAAGATGCTTGTGGCTTGGCTGCCAAAGCTACCCTTAAGCCATGTGGGCATCTTTCTTCATGGTTACTTGCTTGTGTTTTGTGTCCACCTTTCTGGATCTAGTTTTAACTCTATCTAGGAAACTTCTCAAAAGTTCTGTGTAGAAGTGAGTACAAATGGCCCAAATTACATGGGTGTGTGTTTTTACAAGCCGTTAACTTTGCAGAAAGGTGCACATAGGAGGCAGCCATGCCATTTAAAATGTGTCATTGAGCCACATAAAGTGGTCAAGCAGCTTCTGTCTTCTAGACACAGGACATAATATAATAGGATATAGGACTGTGTATCAGAAGTTCATTGTCAAATGTGGTGGTCCACCACCTGCAAAGGGCTCAAGGGCTGTAGTCAAGGGGAGTGGACCTCTAGGACTACCACAACTGCAATGTCATCAGGAGGAGTGCTCAGGCACTGCCTTTGAAAGCTTTTCAAAGCACCTTAGTCAAGAAGTGGCAGGCTCAGCAGGAGGCAAAATGGGAAATTTGCCAAGGGGCATAAGAACTCTTCTGATCTGCCCTCAGATGAGAGGGGAAAGAGTAGATGGGTGGGAGAAGGCACAACTGGATCATGTCCCCCTTTGGGAGGGGAATAGAGGCCTGTTTACTTCATTGGATGAGCGGCCCCATAAGCCACAGATAGTGAAAGTCAATAGAACTGCTGAGTAAACATGCGCAAGATGTACTGTTTATATTTATTTGACATAATTTTTAATCCCACCATTCAATTTTTTTTACACATTTTTTAATATTATTGCAACCCACACCAAGAGTTTGGGATGACACCCCCATCTTCAAATGAAGTCCAAGTTTTAAAATAGATATAAATGTTAGGAGAAGAATCACTGAAATGAAGACACTTAAAGAGGATTCCTTTGTTCAGAGCAGCTCCTATCCTTTAGGAGCCCATGGACCACTGAGGCAAAAATAGGAATTGTCGTGGACCACATGCAATCCCTCCACCTCCCTGCACACAAAAATACAATTAAATGTTTTAATAATTAGAGAATATTTATTAGAGATTTATTAGATTTTTTTATTTATAGAAAAGATTTGTGGCTTGCTGCTTCTGTTGCCAACTGTGGCTGCGGGTGGTCTTTCTCTGCTCTCTCTGATGGTCTGTGGGGGAGTGTCTCCCAAGCAAGCACTCCCCCACAGACTACCAGAGAAGGCAGAGAATGGACTGTCCACAGCCAGCACTCCAGTGCCGGCTGCAGATGGTCCATTCTCCATTTTCTCTGGTGGTCCATGGGGGAATACTTGCTCAGGAGATGCTGGAAGTGATTGAAGGCCATTTTTTCCCCCTAAAACCTTATGGACCACTTTTCAAAGTCTCGTGGACCACAGGTTGGGAACCAGTGGTTTAGAGTCTTGGTGGCATGATACTATGGGGGTGTGGCTATCATGACAGCTCCTGCATTTCAGGACTAAGCACTATGACTCTGGGTGGAACATACATTTGTTCCCAAGTTTGGTCTCCAGCAACTCCAGGTATGAATGGGAAAGATCCGCTTCTGAGATCAGTCAGTGCAGACAATACTAAGCTACGTGGATCAGTGGTCTAACCCAGCTTTCTGTGTTCAAGGATAAGTCAAACTTTTGAGGGCTGCTGTGGTCATAGGAAGCTGCCATATTGAATCCAGTGATTCATCTAACTCAGTGTCTTCAGTGCCAACTGGTATTGACTCTCCAAGGTTTCAGGCAGAAATTTTTCTCTGTCCTATCTGATGAGGCCAAGGATTGAACGTTCAACTTTCTGTATGCAAAACAAATACTGTACCCAAGCTACTCGTATTTATTATGTTTTAACTGCTTTGATAAGTTTTTTATATGTTATATTGATTTTAAAAGGGATTCTGCCCTGACCCAAGCCTTTTGGAAGAGGTGGGTTGTATATTTAAATAAAGAAATAAATGCATACATTTCTAAGGAACACCACCTCTCTCTCTCTCTCTCTCTCTCTCTCCCTCTGCCACAATTTCCTCCATAAAACTAATTATTTAAAATAGGCCATGCATCAAATAACACAATTTCCTTAAGCTTATAATTTCAATATTTATGAGTTCATTTGAATCCCAAATCAAAAAAGAGACTTTCTGTGCGCAGCTGTAGAAAACAACTTATCCTTATCTTATGCATAGCTAATTGCTTGGAAAAGTTCAGCTGATTCCCTCTCCAGCTTCTTCTGCATAAGTGTTTAAAAGATGAGCAATCTTAAACCTTCTAAATACCCACAAGTCAATTTCATCTTTCAGCAACACCCGAACATAACAAATGTAAAATAAAGCAAAAGAAACACTGAATGGAACCATTCACACCCATGAGCAGTCCTTGCTCAGATACGTCTTCACATAGACAACTGTATCATGTGAACCTGGTGATCACAACTATTCCCTTTATTATGGTAGCTTTTTATTCCCCCCCCCAACCAATGCTTATATCTGTTGTGAAAGCTATGTAGTAACCCCCACTCAGGCAGATGTGTTCAATGTGTGTCATTTGTTGTTCCTCACTGAGCCGTGTTCTTCCACCAAGTCAGGGCTGGTGTCAGAGGATGGTCAGGTCGGTCATTCGCCAAAAGACCAGGATCCCATCAGAGGATCCACCTGGCAAGGCTGTCCTCTGAACTTTCCATACTGTTGGCAGTGGTAGCGCCATGTGCCATCGGTATGGATGGGAGAGTGCCATGCAGGTCTTTGCTCCAGGGCTCTCAGCAACCTGGCACCAGTTCTGTGCCCACTCACTTATTATAAACATATCCTCCTCAGCTCACCCAGCTTCATAATTTCTGAGGGTTCTCAATTGAGCTGTAATTTTAACTTTTAAAGGAATTTTTTTATTACATTAATGTTTAGTAGATACAGATCATGGTTATATGTTGCATAGAATGTGCTTTTGCCACCAAAGTAACATTCATTCATTTCCCTGGAGGTGCTTGGGATCTGGATGGGGGCTAACAACCTGAGATTAAAGCTAGAAAAGACAAAGGTTATCTTGGTTCAGAAAACAGGATTATCATATCCCTGTGATGAGTAATCTAAATTGCCTTGGAGTGTTCTAGCTCAGTATTGTCTACACCAGTGGTGTCAAAACTTTTTGGCAGGAGGGCTACATCATCTCTCTGATACTGTGTCAGGGCTGGGGGAAAAAATAATTAATTTGCATTTCAAATTTGAATGAATTTACAGAAATGAATATATTAGAGATGGAATTTATATGAATGAATGAAGGACTTGAGATAGTTTAAGGTCTATAAAAGGCCTTACACAAAGCAAAGCCGGCCTTTCCTTTCCTGCCGCTGCTGCATCACAGACGTGAAACAGCAAGCAGTGGAGAGAGCCCTCATCCCACAGCTCACTAGAGGTCGAACAGGTGGCCATCATGCTGAGAAAGGGCTGGCAGATAAACAGGGATTAGGAAAGTCTGCCCTCTTGTGGCTGTGACTGGAAATGCTAAAGGGCTGGTTGATAAACAGGGATTAGAAAAGTCTGCCCTCCTGTGGATGGGAATGGAAGTGCGAAAGGGCTGGCAAATAAACAGGGAATAGAGAAGGCTGCCCTCCTGTGGATGTGACTAGAAGTGCTAAAGGGATGGCAGATTAACTGTAAATCTCTGGAGGGTCAGAGGTTCATTGGAGACTGGGGGCTCCCTGCAGGCCGGATTGAGAGTCTTTGAGCACCGCAAGTGGCCCCAGGGCTGGGGTTTGGGCACCCCTGGTCTACACCAGTAGCAACCCACTAGTTTGTGTAAAGGTTCCCCCATCCCTTTAAGGGGCAGGGGAAGGGGAGAAGCAGGGAAGCGATCCCCAGGATCATGTCCCTATGGGGGGCGAAGGGGGGGTGCTTTCACTTACATTCAAGTAGGTAGGGCTGTAGCAGGCTGCAGGAGTTGTGGGGAGCCCTGCGCAGCTCTTCACAGTGCTCCCTGAGGATTGGAGTCTTCAGTAAAAGTGGGTGCAAAGCTCCCCTCACCTGCTGTAGCCCTACCTACTTGAATGTAAGTGAAAGCACCCCCCCTTGCTTCCCTTTAGTGAAGTGATCCTGGGGATTGCATCGCTGCCCTAGCCCCTCCCCTGCCTTACTGAGGGAGTAAAGCTCCCTCAAAGTTTGAGAACCACTGGTCTACAGTGATAGATATTAGCTGTCCAGGGTTGCCCAACCTTACCTAGGGATGCAAAGGATTGAATCTGTGACCTTCTACATTCAAAGCAGGTCATGAGACACTGAGCTAGGACCCCTCTCCAAGCCTCTGGCACCCCACCTGCAGTAATGTCAAGAAATGCTTCCTACGGAAGACAACATCCTCATATTGTGAATTCCCTGCGCTCTTTTCACAACAGTGGCTGTCACAGGTATGGGCTGTAAAACTCACAGTTTCCCTATGCTGAAGCACATAGCAAGCACTTATTTACATTACTGCAAAAAGGGAAAGAAGGACTGACCACATGGACCCCATTGTTAGTGGCATCCCTGTGAATTGCATAACATATAACTAGAGGTGTTTATTTCCAGTGAGTGAAATAGGTTTATAGCCTTACTGAACAATGGGCTTACTTCTGAGTAAGGTAAATAACACCATCTTAAAACACCTCTACATATAACCTTACTAGATGCAGGGGAAAACTCATGATAGGACAACACTGAATTATATAATAAGTTCTAGATTTTTCAGCCTAAGATGGAGGGCTCACCAGGTGGATGGTTCAGCAGCACCCTGTGGCTTCTGTAATATGCAGCCTTTCTTGGAAGGCTACACTGTGCAAGATACAGGACAATTGCAATTGATTAACCCATTTTTTTTTTTAAATGAAAAGGAACTACAACTTCTACAATTGTATCGGGGCAGCAGATCTGTGAGAGGGAGTTTCAAAACATGGACAGCCTAATCCTACCTAAATCCCCCTGCCAGTGCAGCCTTGCCACCAGACAGTACACTGCATCCTGCAAGAGAAGCAGTCCTGGTGGTCTTCTCTGGGTAAGGGAACATTTGGGAACAAGTCCAAGTGGAGCTGGGGAGACTGTCAGCACCGCTACTACTGTCCCATTCCCAGCTTTGACCCTTCCATAGATGGAATGTAATCTCACCCTGATTTTCCTCATTTCCTTGTCAGACAGTTCCTTGTTTAATTTGCTAATTGGACTACTGGGTATAAAAGTTGGAAAATCACTGAGCTGGATTAATCAAACTAATACCAGGAAGATCATCTGGGTTTAAATTCCCACTTAAACATAATGCTCTCTGGTTGACCTTGAGCTAGTTACCATCATCTAAATGGGCTACCTCACCAGGTTGCATTGTGAGAATACAAAGATGAGAGAGAGAATATAATAATAATAATAATAATAATAATAATAATAATAATAATAATAATAATAATAATAATAATAAATAAATAAATAAATAAATAAATAAATGCTGGTTTTATGCTTATTATCTGCACTGGGCATCCTTGGAATAGAAATCCAGAATAGAAATATTAACCCATTTTTGCCAGGCCCACAGGTGTACACATTTGATCCCTGTTGTGTAAATGCAACTTTGGGCAGAAAATGGCTTAATAACAACAATTGTCTGAACTCTCCAGAGATTGCCATAACAATATAAACATCTTTGTTACTAACCTTCTTTTACTAGGAAAAAATTTCCTATGCACCATGCATTTTCAGTTACATTCACTGAGTTAGTAAGTGAGATGGGGAAAAACCCACCAAAAAACTCACCCTTTTGCTTTACTGCTGTGGCTACAAAGTATCCTCATCAATTTCTTTGTTCAATAAGATCTGCTGCTGCTTTGTTTTGTCCCTGTTGGAACTCATGCATCAGCATGTAAAAATGTCTTTTGTTTTAAGATCTTTTCTTCAGCTCTGGAGACTCATTATTTTTTGTCTTCAGGCTTTTGAGAACAATTCCTATATTTACCAGCCACTGGATAAGCTCTACATCACCAAGCTCCTTTTACAGAGAGGAGATTAATGTAAATGTTGGGAGTTGCATTATATGAACTAATGTTTTGGTTTTAATAAAAAGGAACCCTCTAAGTCTCTGGGTGAATATGAATAAGCTCTTGGATGTTGTTTACTTACTCTGATTTTTTTGTGACCGGTACTAATTTGCGTGCAATTCTCCTGCATTCCTTTGGCTGTTAAATAGGGTATTCCAGTGTTTCTCAAACTGTGGGTTGGGACCCACTAGGTGGATCACAAGCCAATTTCCGATGGGTCAGCTAGCTCAGCTGCCATTGAAAATACAAAGCTGAAAATACAAGGTGCAGAGCTGCTGGGCAGGATGGGCTGCAGGTGGGAGAGAGACCTGGTGCTTTGCCCTGAATAGGTGGGAAGATGGGATGCTGAAAGGGGGGGTGGTTGTGTGGTTGGAGAGGGATCCAAGCCTGTGTTCTGCTTTGACTTCCAAGCTGTTTGAATTCTGAGCTATGCAAAATAACAGCATGAGCATGCTGTGTAATGGGACCTTTGGCTGTTTGCAGCTCAGGTTTGAAGCCTAAATTGATGGTGTCCTCATTGATAAATTAAAGATCAATAAGTCACTGGGCCCTGATGGCATCCACCCAAGAGTTATTAAGGAATTGAAGAATGAAGTTGCAGATCTCTTGACTAAGATATGCAACTTGTCCCTCAAAACGGCCACGGTGCCAGAAGATTGGAGGATAGCAAATGTCACGCCTATTTTTAAAAAGGGAAAGAGGGGGGACCCGGGAAACTATAGGCCGGTCAGCCTAACATCCATACTGGGTAAGATGGTGGAATGCCTCATCAAAGATAGGATCTCAAAACACATAGACGAACAGGCCTTGCTGAGGGAGAGTCAGCATGGCTTCTGTAAGGGTAAGTCTTGCCTCACGAACCTTATAGAATTCTTTGAAAAGGTCAATAGGCATGTGGATTTGGGAGAACCCGTGGACATTATATATCTGGACTTTCAGAAGGCGTTTGACATGGTCCCTCACCAAAGGCTACTGAAAAAACTCCACAGTCAGGGAATTAGAGGACAGGTCCTCTCATGGATTGAGAACTGGTTGGAGGCCAGGAAGCAGAGAGTGGGTGTCAATGGGCAATTTTCACAATGGAGAGAGATGAAAAGCGGTGTGTCCCAAGGATCTGTCCTGGGACCGGTGCTTTTCAACCTCTTCATAAATGACCTGGAGACAGGGTTGAGCAGTGAAGTGGCTAAGTTTGCAGACGACACCAAACTTTTCCGAGTGGTGAAGATCAGAAGTGATTGTGAGGAGCTCCAGAAGGATCTCTCCAGACTGGCAGAATGGGCAGCAAAATGGCAGATGCGCTTCAATGTCAGTAAGTGTAAAGTCATGCACATTGGGGCAAAAAATCAAAACTTTACATATAGGCTGATGGGTTCTGAACTGTCTGTGACAGATCAGGAGAGAGATCTTGGGGTGGTGGTGGACAGGTCGATGAAAGTGTCGACCCAATGTGCGGCGGCAGTGAAGAAGGCCAATTCTATGCTTGGGATCATTAGGAAGGGTATTGAGAACAAAACGGCTAGTATTATAATGCCGTTGTACAAATCTATGGTAAGGCCACACCTGGAGTATTGTGTCCGGTTCTGGTCGCCACATCTCAAAAAAGACATAGTGGAAATGGAAAAGGTGCAAAAGAGAGCGACTAAGATGATTACGGGGCTGGGGCACCTTCCTTATGAGGAAAGGCTACAGCGTTTGGGCCTCTTCAGCTTAGAAAAGAGACGCCTGAGGGGGGACATGATTGAGACATACAAAATTATGCAGGGAATGGACAGAGTGGATAGGGAGATGCTCTTTACACTCTCACATAATACCAGAACCAGGGGACATCCACTAAAATTGAGTGTTGGGCGGGTTAGGACAGACAAAAGAAAATATTTCTTTACTCAGCGTGTGGTCGGTCTGTGGAACTCCTTGCCACAGGATGTGGTGCTGGCGACTACCGTAGACGCCTTTAAAAGGGGATTGGACAAGTTTCTGGAGGAAAAATCCATTATGGGGTACAAGCCATGATGTATATGCGCAACCTCCTGATTTTAGAAATGGATTATGTCAGAATGCCAGATGCAAGGGAGGGCACCAGGATGAGGTATCTTGTTATCTGGTGTGCTCCCTGGGGCATTTGGTGGGCCGCTGTGAGATACAGAAAGCTGGACTAGATGGGCCTATGGCCTGATCCAGTGGGGCTGTTCTTATGTTCTTATGTTCTTATGTGTCACTTCTGGCCATGATGTCACTTCCAAGTTATGTCATTATGCCCAGGCCAAAGGTCCCTGAGGCAAAGGTCTGCGATGGCGCTTCTGCGGGCTGTCACCATCCCCACGTGCAAATCCGCCCTCCCCCCCCACTTACCAGAAGCTCATGGAGCTTCGCACGACTGTACACTGTGTTGGAGAAGCTTCCCTGACGCTTTAAACTGTGCTTCTGGAAAAACAGAAGCACAGTTTCTGACCCTGTTGGGAGCGTCAGAGAGTCTTCCGCGGGGTCCTAAAGGTGCATGAGACTCTGCATCTGGGGCATTTGCCCCATGGACTTTAATGGGAGGACCGCCATTGGTGGGTCCCGACATTGTCCTTCTAAAAGTGGGTTTTGGTGCTAAAACATTTGAGAACCACTGAGGTATGCAGTCCACACTGGTGCTATTCCAAGCTGGTTGTTCAGACTTTGCCTGATAACAGCATTTTGACATTGCATTGCTGCCTCTTGTCCAACTTCTCCAATCTCATCCCAGCCTCTACTTTTCTCTGCTATCAACTGTTGCCTGTCCTGCTTTTCTTCTCTCTCCCTTTCTCTCACCTCTCTCTCCTTCCAGTCTGCTGATCTCCTATTTTTCCTCTCCAAATCCTTTCCCCACCTCTCTGTTCCTTACTCTGTCATTGTCTTTTGTTTCTCAACAGCCCTTCTTGATTTTTTTATCTCCATTCCTATCTCTAGGGCTCTCTTTCCTCCCCTCTCTCTTCCCACTCTGTTGGACTCTGCCTCCTTCTTTTATCCCTTCCCTTTCCCTGCCTCCTCTAAACCAACTGCAGCTGTCTTGTAGCTCTGAGCCAGCTCATACCATGGCTGCCTGGTATGATTCCTGGCCCCAGTCAATCTCCTGAAGCTGGGGTGGTGGTGGGGAGATGAGCATCCTCTGGAAAACACTGAAAATCACAATATTGGATTTCAGGCAGATCTTGCTTGTACTGGCCCACTGTGCACAAGTCCTTATTTTTCAGTGTAGCCTGCTAAGTTTTTGCATAGCTCCATTGGCTACCAAAAATTATTTTGTGATAGTGTGGTAAACAATGCTCCATCGCATGCCACATTCACTGAACTCATAGTTCATGTCATGTCAATGATCTCTGATCATCTTTGACTTTTGAATGGTCAATGGGATGGATTGGCAACTGCTTCGCAATGTTGCTACTAGTTGTATCCAGAGTTCCATTTTGTATCTTGATAAGAAACTTATGAACATTTCACTCATGGTAGATAAGAGCTAAATAGCTGAAATTAGTAAAAACTAACAGCCCAATCTTATAATCTGCTAGTCCATAGCATGCACCACCACCAATGAAGCATGTGCTGCATGCTGTGGTGAAGGGGCAACTAGATAGCTTGGGAGAGGTAAGTAAAAATACTTTTTATTTATCTCTCTATAGGTTGTCAATGGTTCTCTTTGGTTCAGTACCAGCTATTTAGCTGGTCTAAATCTGAAGAGACTTGGGGGCACATGGGGCAAAGAAAAGGGGGATTGGATCCTGGCATGTGTGACTGGAACTGAGTTCCACCCCTCCTGACCTCCGCGTTCCCTGCCGTCATCCTCCCCTAAACTGCCCCTCCACCACCTTACCAGCATCCAGGAGCCACTACCTGTACTCATGGCTCTGGCTGTTTGCGCCAGTGGCCTCATAGTGCATGGCAGCAGTGCCATGTACATTTTAAGACACCACAGTGGCACTTCTGATGGTGGACAAGGAGTTCCACCACCATAAATGGCCTGTAGGACTGGTTGGCTGGACCCTATTCAAGCTTCATTATAGGAAGTAGCAAGAAAGGACTTCAGATGCTGTCTAAGTACCTTAACTTCAGAACCAAGGACAAAATTCACATCAAACATTTGAGATGCTTTTGATTCATTTGTTTCTCTTGGATGATGGTAATAGGCACATCAGTTGTGTTTAGAAACCAGTAAACAATTGGAATGAATCCATTCCTGTGATGGGTGTTTAACACTGGAAGAATGGAAACCTACACTAAAGAACTGGTCTTGTTCACCATCTGTCTGTTTGGCTCCCTCAAAAATTGACACAACAGCTTCCCTGAAAACCAGCTGGCAGAAGATATTAGAACACACTTTGGCTGCCAGCCTCTTTCCTTGGAAAAGAATCTGCTGGTTTATAACAACAATAGGAAAATAGTGACGTAAGCAGTGAAACAACATTTGTTAAGGAAAATGTTAAGGCTAGATCTCAGGAGAGATTCATAGCCATTGACATAATAAGACCTATATTTTCATTTGTAAGTAAACGTATCAATAGAGGTTAGAGCCCCTGTTCTAATTTTTCTCGACTTCTGGAATTCATCCATTGCAAACTCCTTGCAGTAATTATACCGACCAAAGTAATTTAGAAATGAGGCTATAGTGCTCGTGTTAGTCAGAGAAATAATGTATAAGAAGCCTGTTTCGTGGTCAAGTTGGTGATAGTGCTTCGCTTCTCCAATAGGACATCATAAAAAAAGATGATGAATAAATAACTGCAGGTATGCGACACTCCATGTAATCCTGCCTGTATTAAAAACAAATGCTTTCTACCTTACGGTGCTTGGCCTTGTATTAGACCTGTACTCAATATCTTGTACTGAGATCTGCACATACAGTGGGGATTAACTCATTGAGCTGAGCAGCTTTGGGGGAATGCAAGTGAGGAGGCGGAGATAGGGAAAATTCCATGATTCCATGGGTAAGCATCATTCCGCATATGTTAGCTAGGATTCTCCCTAATGTCTCCAGTTTCCCAGGAGTTAAGGTGTCAAAGAAGACAAAGGCTAGTGACTTTGCTTTGCTCATTTATAAGCCCTTTTTCTAAACAGATTACCTGTGCCTTCTCATCTTATCCAAGAGGTGTTCTGAGGCGTGAGGAGCTGCATGTGGTCTCCCTGTGTCTCAAAAGGCCTCCCAAAGGCTTCTAATAGGCACTTCTGGGTTACTGAAAAACCAGAAGTGCCTCCGGGAGCCCTTCTGAGGCCCTTCTAAGGCACAATGAGGGCTGGATACCAACCCTGCCTTTGACATAAGTGTCTACCACTGCTGGAACACTAGTTCTGGTGGTGGTACAGCCCAGTAGGTTTGAACTGATAATGTGGTTATAGAAGTGGCTATTTTAAAAACAAAATAATGGCCCACTTAATACTTAAGATTATTATTATTATTATTATTAAGGTAGTTCTATATCTATATCTTTCTTGGTCCTCAGATTTCTCCTTAGACTTTATTCAAGGCGGTTTACATAGGCAGGCAATCTTTAAATCCCCGTAGGGATTTTTACAATTTGAAAGAAGGTTTCTATCTTTCAAGAAACCACAACATTCAGATGTTTCTTTCTTGATCTGCTCGCACATTCTGGCCTCCATCCTCCCATGCTCAGAGCAGATGGAATAGCTTGGCTCAGCTTGTCAGCTGCTTCAAGGTCGCACGGTGCCGGTGGCCTCGAACTGGCGACCTTCGGATGTTATCTTCAGGCAAATGGAGGCTCAACCCTCTAGACCAGACCTCCTGCCAATAAAGATGTGCAATAAAACGTTTGCAAAAGGGTGTGTGTGTGTGTGTGTGTGTGTGTGTGTGTGTGTGTGTGTGTGTGTGTGTGTGTGTGTGTGTGTCAAATTATTTGCCAGTGTAATAGCAGCTTAAAATTACATTGTTTTAGAAATGTGGCTCTTAACATGTTTGAAAGTTCTTAATTTTATGGTGTGTGGGTGTTCATATTTTTCACACAAAATATTCATTACATTACTAATGTTGAAAATATACTTGAAATGTCAAGTCAAATAGATCATTAGAATTTAATTCCTTGGAGCTGACAAACAACCACCATTGTCTACACTTTCAGTCTGGAAAAGTCTGTGTTATGTGGTTTATGTTCAGTTCCTGACTTCGAGAATGTGTCTTTTGCCATATAGTGCCATTATTTAGCATAATTCTGGAGACCATCAAACACAGTCAAGTGCATGAAATTGGTAGAGACGTTCACCATTGCAGCTTGTGCCACTAGAGCAGTGTTTTTCCAACTGTGGGTTGAGACCCACTAGGTGTGTCACGAGCTAATTTCAGGTGGGTCCCCATTCATTTCAATATTTTATTTTTAATATATTAGACTTGATGCCACCATGGTATGTGATTGCATTTGGGGAAATGTTACAGACCTGTACTTTTAACAAGCTACTATGTATATTCTTTTAACAATAATAGTAAATGGGACTTACTCCTGGGTAAGCGTGGGTAGGATTGCAGCCTAGGATTGTTAAAAATTTCCTGCTGATGAGCCACTTCCTGTCATGACATAACTTCCTGTGAGTCCTGACAGATTCTCATTCTAAAAAGTGGGCCCCTGTGCAAAACGTTTGAGAACCACTGCACTAGAGGAAGAGCCAGATAGTGAAAAAACAAGATATACACAATGCTCTACTGAAAAGAGTGGTTATGTGAAATCTCTAGAATCAAGTATAGCCAACTTGTTATATGTTGAACATTTAACCTAGACTTTTAGGGGAAGGCAAGTTCAGAAGGGTGTACACATTTGGGCAGAGTGCGATGCAGAAGAAGCCTATCAGCCTATAGAAACATAAACTGTCCGTCATAGGGAGTCCCACCTGTCACTTCCTGCCATTTTCTCTTTTAATTAGGAATAACCTGAATTTATTTATCATTCCACATGTTGGTATCAGAAACTCCATTGTCCTACATGCATAGTTTCAACCACAGCTGACCTACACATGAGGCTGAATATTGTATATTGTATTGGCAACCTTCAGTCTCGAAAGACTATGGTATCGCGCTCTGGAAGGTGGTTCTGGCACAGCGTCTAGTGTGGCTGAAAAGGCCAATCCGGGAGTGACAATCCCTTCCACACCGGGAGCAAGTGCAGTCTGTCCCTGGTCTGTCTCCCTGGCTATGGGCCTTCCTTCTTTGCCTCTTTGCCTCAGACTGTTGGCCAAGTGTCTCTTCAAACTGGGAAAGGCCATGCTGCACAGCCCTCCTCCAAGCGGGCCGCTCAGAGGCCAGGGTTTCCCACTTGTTGAGGTCCATTCCTAAGGCCTTCAGATCCCTCTTGCAGATGTCCTTGTATCGCAGCTGTGGTCTACCTGTAGGGCACTTTCCTTGCACAAGTTCTCCATAGAGGAGATCCTTTGGGATCCGGCCGTCATCCATTCTCACGACATGACTGAGCCAACGCAGGCGTCTCTGTTTCAGCAGTGCATACACGCTAGGGATTCCAGCACGTTCCAGGACTGTGTTGTTAGGAACTTTGTCCTGCCAGGTGATGCCGAGAATGCTGAATATGGTGGTCACCTTAGGCCAGGGGTGCCCAAACCACGGCCCTGGGGCCACATGCGGCCCTCAAGGCTTCTCAATGCGGCCCTCAGAGAGCCCCAGTCTTCAATGAGCCTCTGGCCCTCCAGAGATTAGTTGGAGCCTGCACTGGCCCGACGCAACTGCTCTCAGTGTGAGAGCGACTGTTTGACCTCTTGCGTGAGCTGTGGGATGTGGGCTCCCTCCACTCCTTGCTGTTTCATGTCTGTGATGCAGCAGAGGCAACAAAGGAAAGGCCAGCCTTGCTTTTTGCAAGGCCAGCCTTGCTTTTTGCAAGGCCTTTTATAGCCCTTGAGCTATTGCAAGACCTTCAGTCATTCATATAAGTTCATCTTTAATATATTCATTTATGTAAACTTATGCAAATTTATTCAAATTTTAAATGTAAATTAATTCTTTTTTCCCCCGGCCCTGAACACAATGTCAGAGAGATGATGTGGCCCTCCAGCCAAAAACTTTTGACACCCCTGCCTTAGGCCATGGATTGTCATAGTGCACCTGCCTCCATCCTTCTCCTCCTGCTCCCTGGATTCCAAAAGAAAGTGGGTAACAGAATAGAAGAGGAAATGTGGAGGAGTGGAGAATGACTATAGCCCATCATTCTTTTCTCCTCCACACTTTCTTGTCCATTCCATTCCCCTTTACCTGGTGGAGGCAGGTGCCACTTCAGGAACGGGAAGATCTTGGGCTGATCCTGTCCTCTCTGTGTGTTGGCTTTTAGCTACACTACTGAAACTGAAGCTGACATTTGACTGCCTGCCAACATGTGTAGAACTCTGCACAGATTGAGTGTTCTAGCATTTGATTGAGGCTGCTTCCAGAAGTGGCAATTCTCACTGAGTTCAAAACAATGTGAAAGATTTCTAGGCATGCTGGTCAACAACCTTACAGTGATCTCAGCTCCTTTCAGCAGGGGCAATATTCGTAAGAGGTTAATTAAAAATGTGCCTGTTTCAGTGTGAGACAGTGTGAGATTGGAATGGACCACGAGTAGTTTAGCGACCCAGACTATGTTGGGTGCTATTTATTTATTTATGCACCCCGCTTAATCTCCCAATGGGCATTCTCAGTGGCTTACAACAATGCAAGTATAAAAAAATAATAAAAGTACAAATATAAAATATAAGCATTAAAATTAATCTAAAAATCAATATACAACTTAAAATTCTCATTAAAAGCCAGCAACAGTAAAACCGTAGCCAGTAAAAATGCAGCCCATAAAAACAATCAGCATAAAAACCTTAACCCTCAATATTAAAAACTTGAACTCAGAAGGTGAATCTGAAAAGAAAAGTCCTTTGGCCCTGCCAGAAAGCCTCCAAGGAGAGGGCAGTTCTTAAACTAAGAGGGAGAGAATTCCATAGAGTAGGTGCCACAATGGACAAGGTGTAATGAAAATGCGTAAGATTCCTCAAGGAGACAGGGTGTAGTGTCAACAGTGGCCCCTTGCTCTGGCAGGCAAGCATGGGGTTAAATCCTAGACTTTGAGCAGTGGGTCTGCTCCACAGCTGCAGTCACTAGAGGCAGCCAGGTCATTACAGGGATAAAAGCAGCACCTGGAGCAATGTGAGTGGGTGGGTGTAGGAGCTTGTAAAGACTGAGAGAGCAAAAGGAAGGAGCTTGGAGGACAGACAGATGGATTAGCTGACTTCTGAAATGGTTAATGTACTGAGGAACTAATGAACTGGCTGATGAACTACTGGACCTGCTGACTGACCAAAGAACTGACTGACTGATGGACAGATGGGTGAATGGACTTCTGAGGATTGCTAGAATGGGAACTGCTGGAGACACTGGAGAGTGGTGTGTTGCTGCCACACCCAAGACTTGCTGAAGGTGTTGCTGTGGTGGCTGGAAAAGCTGCTGGCAGGAGAGGGGAGGAAGGAAGACCTCTGCAGGCTGAACAGGTGAGCTACTGTGGTGGTGGAGTCCAGCAGTGCTGCAGTACAGAACTTGGGCCATTGTTGGGGGAGTTAATTAGCTTAAAGTGAGCATAGGTTCTCTAGGTGAAACTTGGACCAGGAATTTGGCAGAACACAAGGCTCACTCCTTGCCACTGGATACAGCATAATGTTGTATGTTAAAATATTGAAGTATGGGGAAAGGGAATTGTTCGTTTCTTCAATGTGTAGTCATAAAATTCAGCTGGATTGATCCTCAAAGCCCCCAC
This sequence comes from Tiliqua scincoides, assembly GCF_035046505.1. NCBI lineage: Eukaryota > Metazoa > Chordata > Lepidosauria > Squamata > Scincidae > Tiliqua > Tiliqua scincoides. The sequence goes on from NC_089826.1 coordinate 50,926,223, forward strand.
TGTCTCATAGATATGGTAGCTTTAGCATGCAACTGGAAGTTCAGAAGATAGAATGAGAGAATTCCATGCCACATAACCGGGTGGCTCTTAAAGACTGTGCTGTCCATGTCAGATCTGTGATTGTAGCTGTGGGAATAGCTGAAAATGAGCACAAAAAACAGGTAGACAATGTGTATTGCATGTGCGCATTCAATTTCTCAAACATGGCACAAAAGTGGCGCCTGAGGGGCTCGTACCCTTTGTATTGACTGACAGCGGTGTGATCTAGAAATCTGTGCTTCTGATTATGCCGAGATCAGGTTTCAAAGCAACTGATAGACCCTAGAATCCCTGCCACTGAATTATTCTTTAGCATTATCATCTGTAGTAAGAAGATGAAGCAGTCCTCTAGCATCCTTGAGACAACTGACATGAATTCATTTCAGCAAGGATGAAGACAGACAATACAAAAACAGAGTTCAGAATAGATTCTTCAACTGCAGGTCTGGCTTTCCAATTGAAATGACAGAAAAGCATACAAGTGAATCAAACAGGGGCTCAGTCTTGCTTTCTCTCATGCTTCTGGTGGGCTAACTGCTCTTTACAAAAAGGAGGTGCACCACTGGAACAATAATCCCTTCATTCATTCATTCATTACTTTATTGCTTTTTAAAAATGGAAACTTTTTAAAGTACAAGGCAATTCAGGGGCTGGCAGTGGGGAGAGTTTTCCCCATGACATCTTGGTGGGGCACACAGTCATTGCCATGCACAGCTGGCTTCTTTGTGGAACTTGCAGGTTTGTTTATATTTTTTTTCCAGAGTTTGGAGGAAAAGTATTTTTGGACCGAATGCAGCAAGAACACGTCCAGAACCCTTTCGCACCTCTAAAACCTTTGTGTATCTTTACCCTTTGTTCCCCATGAAGGTCTATGTTGAGTGGCCAAACCATGGCTTTAACATCTTGCAGTCATTATCATCTTGCTAATCACCAGGAAGACCAGTATCTGTGTGATGATGATAGGAATCTGTTACTCTTCAAAGCACTGCTTTCAAAGAAGATGCATGAGAGGACAGTACTACTTCAGCAACTGCATATTTGAACCAATCCAGTGTCAGAATAATGAGCAGGGAGTAGGATGTAGGATGACAAAAGCAGTTTGCTCCTTTTCTTGCCAATGCAGTCCAAGTAGTGCAGAATGCACTACTTGTATCTATGAATCTATTTATAATATTTCTATCTTGCCTTTTAAGTTGGAAACCTCGTGTGGTGGCTTGCAATAATTAAAAACCAATGTACACCAATTCATGAGATCAAACTCAACAGCCTTAAAACCCAGCTACATTCCAATCCTATTCAGTGGCAGACCTCCCATTATATTTGATGGGGCAAATGCCCCAGGCGCAAGCCTTCAGGACCCTGCGGAAGCCTCTCTGAGGCTCCTGATGGGGTCAGAAACTGTGTTTCTGGAAAAGCAGAAGCACAGTTTAAAGCCTTGGGGAAGCCTTAGGAAGCTTCCCCAATATAGCCTATGGTCGCGTGAGGATCCATGAGCCTCAGGTGAGTGGGGGTGGGGATTTGCATGCAGGGGTGGTGGTAACAGCCCACGGGGTGTGCCATCATGGACCTTTGCCCTGGGGCGTGGGGCTGGGGAGGTCCACCACTGATCCTATTGGACTGCCCCACTGCCATAAGACATTCGCCATTGACTGCCCTACAGCAATCATAAACATAACTCTAGCAGTGCGTGGAGGTTCTCACTGCTGGAACACCATTAGGAAGATTGGAGACTTCCTGCATGTGCCAACGGAGCCCCCTGGACCTGCCAAGGCAGGTAATTTGGCAGGTGAGGTGGGATGGGGTAGGGGAGGGCAGAACTGGGGTATTGGTGGGAGAATGGATAGGATTGGACACTTACAGCTCAATACTATCCCCAGTGGCACCAAAATGGCAACTGCTACATCCCACGGCACCATCGAGGTTGTCAGAGTTCTCCTCAGGCGAAAAGGACTTTTGTCCCCTTCCCCTGGGGAAAACCTCAGGGGAATGGGCTTCTCAAGCCTACACTGGCTCTTTTGCTGGTGCAATCTTGAGAGCCTCACTGTTGAGTTTTGCAGCCTGACACAGAGGATAAGATATGGTGGAGCAGAGCTCCACTGGTCCCATCCCCCTCCTGGGCTGTTTCCTCCCCTGCCCACCCTTCCCCCACCTCCTTCTGCTCACTCCCTACTTCTCCCCCACCCTGAAAGTACTCACCACTGGCTGGCGCTGCAGGAGTGCCAGCCAACCCCCCATGCAGCGCTGAGGTTCAGATCTGACTGGTGCTATCCCAGCGCTGGTGTCCTCTCTTCTCCAGGTACTGTGGACATGCCCTACGGCACATTTGCAACACCCAGCACTGGTGCTGGAGCTCAGCGCAGGTGGTAGGGCCGGATAGGATGGGGTCCTTAATGCTCTAAAAAATCTGGGCAAATAAAGTTTTTCGTTGGGCAGTGAAAAGAGAAAAAATCCATCCGAAACAAGCATCCCGCAGGCGGGGCACCACTACAAAGAAGGCCCTTGTGATTTTTCACCCCACCACCTCCCAAAGTGCCATGACCCATCTGCTTAAGAAGTTAGGGATATCAAAAAACAGGATGAAGGAATCTTTGTTCTCTATTTCCAAAATATAGTCTTATTAGGTTTGCTTTGACTATAACAAGATTAAACTGGAGTCCATAGCTAGAGACTTGTGGACTGAATGCAGCAACCAGCATACTACAAAAGCATCGAAATGTTTTGTGCAGCATAGCCTTGAATGAGGAATTTTACAACTGTTATCGCAGCTGTTCAGCAATTATTGATCAACCATTTTCACTCTTGTCAGATGATCCATCGCATTAGGGAGGCATGTTTGGTGGAAAAAAGATGATACTAAGAGCCGCAGCTCTTGCCACCGGCGAAATCCTCTGAGGTAGACAGCAAAAATATGACCATTATTGGAAAATGAGCATGGCTTCATGTCGCTGAATTTTTCATAAGAAATACTGCTGGAGATTTATTTGAAGCCTATGCCAACCGTTATGGCAAGCAATAGGATTTCTGGAAGTGTTTCTAACGTTAACCGAAAGTGAAAATCAGGATTTAGAGAACATAATAATCAAAACGTTTGCATTCCCCCCCCCCCCAAAAAAAACTGGTGTCAATCACTACCCCGTTGTCGATTCTTTGGCCCTAGGACTGCATGCAGGTGCATTCTCCACCCCAACAGCTTTTGTTAGAACACTCCCACTCAGATTTGTAAAGATTCTGGTCTTTATTTCATTGACTTTACGTAATATGTAAATGAAATGTAGTGGAGTGCATGTGTGTATTGGAATGTATGTGAAAACAACAGCACTACAGTACATTCAGTTTCTTATATATACGCTTTCTATTGATGTGTTTATATTTATTACAGTACAGGTGTGTGTCACTTAACGACGGGGAAGCATTTGCCAATCCCTGTTATGTGATTACATTGTTAAGCGAACGTTCAGCCCAATCTAGTGCCTTTATTGTGTATACAGACACTCCCTGCCAGACACTCGCTGTGCAGGCTACTAGAGACCAATTGCCTCTTTGCAGTAAGAGCTTCTTTGTTGTGTAAATAAAGTGGAAGGTGGTTAAGCGACACACAACTGTGTTTATATACTGCCCTTCTTATCAGATTCTCATCAGACTTATTCAAGGTGGTTTACACTGGTAGACTATCTTAAATTCCCATAGGGGTTTTTACAATATTGTTCTGTGCATATAGTACTGTTCCTTCTCAGTGTGGTTATCTCTCCAGCTGCACTGCTCATGCTTGCTGAGCTTTCTGCAGATAACTACAAATCAAGCTGGACAGGATAAAGTTATTCTCGCCAACTGACTTCTTTCACATGCCTTCCTTGCTCTCACCGTGGCTCATACGTGACCCCTCTCTCACAGAGGGTTATTACAACTTGTCAGTGACTTCCAGTTCCCCATCCAGGCACAATCAGGCTGATCCTGCTCAGCTTTCTTCAGGCAGAGAGCAGCTTCTAGACCACATCCCCTGTCTGGCTTGATTTATCATCTGCAATAAATGTAAAAGCTGAAGGCTGCCGCGGTATGGTCTCTAATACAGGGGTGTCCAAAGTTTTTGGCTGGAGGGCCACATCATCTCTCTGACACTGTGTCGGGTGCTGGGGAAAAAAGAATTAATTTACATTTAAATTTTGAATAAATTTGCATAAGTTTACATAAATGAATATATTAAAGTTGAACTTATATGAATGAATGAAGGTCTTGCAATAGCTCAAGGCCTATAAAAGGCCTTGCACAAAGCAAGGCTGGCCTTTCCTTTGCTGCCTCTGCTGCATCACAGACATGAAACAGCAAGCAGTGGAGGGAGCCCTCATCCCACAGCTCACGCGAGAGGTCAAACAGTCACTCTCACGCTGAGAGCAGTTGCATTGGGCCAGTGTGGGCTCCAACAAATCTCTGGAAGGCCAGAGGCTCATTGGAGACTGGGGCTCCCTGAGGGCCACATTGAGAAGCCTCGAGGGCCGCATGTGGCCCCACGGCCGGAGTTTGGGTACCCCTGCTCTAATACAATGCAGCCGTTGAAATATTCATGCCAACACACGGAGTATGGGTAAAGTGTAATATTGGTGCAAAATGTTCAGAAAGGCAAAAATAACTATGTCCAAACTCCTTTATGTAATTTGGAAATTCATGATTCCTAAGTCTACTCAGCATTGTAAAGGTTCTCTGAGTTAGCATTTTGGGAAATGATGTACAGTGCAAGAAGAGCATAAATGAGGCACCTCTCCAATGGTCTTTATGATTTACACTGTGTATCTTTGCCCATCTTCTCCCCCCCCCCACTTCCTTTTTCTTTCAAGACCTGAAAACCCCTTATCTAGCATAGATGCACTGTGCAAAGGCTTCTTTGGAGCAGCAGAGGAGAAGTTTGCTGCTGTCCTTAGCAGGCTCAGTTCACAGTGGCATGCAAGGGGATGATGGCTAGGCTGCATTCTTTGTCGTCTTCCCCTGCTTGCATTACACTCAAATTCCTTAAGAGAAACCCACTGCGTTTTGTAGGAAGATGCTTCCCTTTTGAGTAATTAAATGTTTTCCATGAGTATGATATCAAAAACTGATTTCCTAATTCTTCATGGTTGCATTGTACTCCTCAGTCCTCGATACCCTCCTGCTTGAACAACCTGTTTATGACTCACCCCAAAGCAAAAAGAAAAAGCAATCCCTTTGTTTACATATCTTTTGATTTTGACCACAATAATGTGAGGAAGTTTTCTGTTTGTACTCATTAATTTTGATTAGCTGTAGAAATATTGTAAGAAACTTCATAAATCCATGTACCACCAACAAAAGCAAACACCACATTAAGCCAAGCAAGAAAAAGACACACCAGATGTTTTGCAAAAATTATGTCATTAATTAAGGCCTGCTATTTCACATGAAGCGGCTTGAAATGGACCACTGAAAGACTGAACACCACCCATTAGTGGAAAAGGGAGCATGTGAATGCAATCCATTAAAAGTAAACTCCCATATCAATATTAATAAGGAATGTATAGGTAAGGGTGATTGACCAAACAGAGAACATAGAAAATTTTTAGTGTTAAGAGTTCCAGCTTCTGCTTCCATTGGTAACACAGTTATGATTTAAATACAAGGCACAGTGCTAGTGACAGCGTGGAGAATGTCTGATGTGGTAGAATTCTCAATAGAATGGCTCATGCCAAAGAATTAAAGAGGTATATGAATATTAACTGTTGTATAAATCACTGATTGGCAGAATAGTATAGTAGCTAGAGAGTTTGGTTTGGATATAGGAAGCCCAACTTTAAATGTTTGTGCCAGTATATTCATTGAGTGGCAAACACTATTCCCACCAAGGCCAGCCCACAAATGGAGCATGAGGAAGAAGCTGCCTAAGGTGGCAGGTTGATTGTGGTGGTGTGCTTTGTGCCTGGCTATTGCCTATGTTGGCATCCACCCTACACACTTACCCTCTTACCTGGACCCCCCCTTGGACTAGCTGTTGTTCCTCCCACTTTCTCAGTTTGAAAAAGGCAGTTAGACACTCTAAGCCAGGGATTTTCAACCAGTGTGCCACGAGTGATCCACAAGTGTACCGTGGGGGTTTGGTGAATTTATTTATTTATTAAATGAATATAATTTATTAATAGGGCCATTGAGGGCTGTGAGCCTCTCACCAGCAGCAGAGTGTGCCTTGTCAATTGTCAAAAGATTGATGGTGTGCCTTGACAATTTCAGTGCCTTGTCAGTGTGCCATGAGATGAAAAAAGGTTGAACATCACTGCTCTAGGTTCCTATTCACCCCTCCCCTCAATTCTTCTTCCACTCACGATTGCCCTTATAAACATTGAAGGCACAGGAGCAGTGGCATCACTAGGGTTCATGTCACCTGGTGTGGGATGCCAGCGCGTCACCCCCCCCATGCAGTGGGCAGGGCAACACCCCAGGTGGTGGGCGTGTTTAATAGAACAAAGATAGAAAACATTCTGCATGAAATTACGCATCGATTGATATGACATGATGGTATTGTTCTTCCCAATTATGATTTTAGTGATTTTGGTCACTAGTGGTGTCACACACACACACCCCAGGGTTGTGTCAACTTACTAACGCCTTATTGCAGCCGTTCTCAAACTTTTAGCACTGGGACCCACTTTTTAGAATGACAAGCTGTCCAAGACTCAGCAGAAGTGATGTCATGTTGGAAGTGACATCATCAGGCAAATTAAAAGAAGTATAAATAATTAAAGTAAAACAAATAATTAAATAAGCAGAAGCCAGCCCTGTTCCACCAAGTGAATTTCCGCTGTAGCCTACCTGCAATAACACCCCCCCCCCTCCAAAACCAGAAAGGTTTTCAGCCCTACCCAGTGCCCAGTTCAATTTAAGAACTTCTGTTTAAGCCAGATCACTGTCAGGATCCACCTGGCTTTGCAAGTCTCAAAAAGGTTCACCTTATCAGCTGAAGCCTCTGTTTTGATCCTTTATAGTGGGGGGGGGGGGAGGCTGCCTTCTGGAGCACTTGTTTAGCTCCAGGTGCATAGGATCAGGACCTTTCTGATAGCCTTGCACTCTCCTTCACCTGATCTTCCACACCAGCCAAGGCACGCTTGTTTACTTGTGAGTAAATGGGACCATGAGGCTTAGTTTCAATTTCCATAGGGCTCAATACTTCATCTGCTTGGAGGGAGGGACTTCCTTTTCAGGTGTTTTTGGGTGCTGCATTCATTGGATCAGGACCATTCTGGTGTTGTTGGATTCCTCTCAGCCTGCCCTTTCTGACAGACTAAGGCAAGTTCACCTACTCACAAGTAAATGTGTGATACGGCTCACTTTCACTTTCCATAGGAATCCATGCATTTTTTGTTCTCTGGTTTTTTGGCCATAACTTTTGATAGAAAGGAGATATTTCACTCTGGTTTTTTGCATTACATTCAGCTCAAACTTCTGCATCCAATGGTATATAATACGATGGGGTTACTCCTAACCACCACGATTTTAGCGCCTCACCCCACAGTGCGCGTCACCCCCCCCCCGTGTGCATCACCCGGTGCAGCCCACACCCACCACACACCCCCTAGCAATGCCACTGCACAGGAGGAAACATCTCATGCAAGAGCCTGTAGACTAGGGGTGTCAAACATAAGGCCTGTTGGCCACATACGGCCTACACATGCTCTTTATCCAGCCCATGTGCTATCTGGGCTCTCCCAGCATTGCTGCTTCTGCTGAGGCTCAGAGAAGGGAGAGACAAAAGGAGGCCTCAGAAGGCAAGAACATAATGGGGGAAAGTGCAGACCAAGAGAGGTGAAATGCTGCTGAGGTGCTGGGAGAGACCAGTTATCATGCAGGCCACCCCTTTCAGCAGCATCACTTATGCCAGGGTGCCACTTCACAGAATGCTTCTCAGCTGCTGAGCTACAAAGAGATGCTTCAGCAGAAGGGGTGCTGCTGAAAGGTTGACCCGTGTGATAATTGGGCTCTCTCATATCCTGAAAATATTATCAAGATTAGTATATTTTCTCTTCTGTAATTTGCAGTTAATGAGTTCCTATGTGAGAACAAAGTGCTTATTTCTGGGCATCAACTGCTTAATGACATCACTTCCTGCTTAATGATATCACTTCCAGTCCTCAGCAGGTGCCACGAATGCACCTGTATAAATGGCTCACTTACGAAATGGGTTTGACGCCCCTGGTATAGACTGTCAGCATTATAATGAGTTTTCTATTAATGCACCTTAAAAGGAGAAGTTAAATATTTAAAATGGAGGGACAAAGACATAGAAAAATATTATAGCTCTCAGGCATCATCACTCCCAGTGGTGGAATGCAAAAATAGTACCAGGATATTCCCCCACCCCGCAAGGTTTTTACAAAGTATCTCATGCAATGCTTTCTTAATGTTATTAGTTAAAACATCTTTGGAGAAGCTAAAATGCTCTCAGGTCCTCAGGGACCAGTAACAGCATGAAGTTGTTGATCCAAGATGTTTGTCCTTTGCTTTTGTGTGTAAGGCATTTGCTGAAAACCTTTCCTGTTGTTCCACAAGCTGCCATTTACATAAGCCCCATCAGAAGATTTCAAACGAGGCTTTACCTGAGATCATAAGCAGGCTGCTGAGCAATTGTGCTGTAAAAAATACTTAACAAAGATGTACCAATTATAAGCTTGCTTTCAAGCCCTCTAGGGAAGAAGCGGCGTTACACAACAGCTTTTTTGAGGATGCCACCGTATTTCCATAAGCATATTCAAACTCGATAACGTTCACACAAGGGGATTAATTAATATATTTGAGTTAAGAAGATTTGAAAGGATAATAAATAATTGCAGGCGGCTGGGTGGCTGACCCTCTTTCTACCTCCCACACTGCAGAGCAAGAAGACTGACAATAATTGGGCTAAGATGCTTTCATTTTGTCCAGCCTGCATGTTGTTGTGGAATAGAACATCCTTGCTTAGAGTCACTAGTAGCCTCAGGTGCTGGATATTGTGGTTCTGCTTTGCCTGAACAAGCTCCATGCACAATGCTCCTTGTCAGTAGTGTAGATAGAGGCAGTTGCGTGTCTACCATAGGGTGAGATGGGGCAAATGCCCCAGGCGCCAGCCGCTAGGACCCCATGGAAGCCTCTTTGAAGCTACTGACGGGGGCAGAAACTGTGCTTGCGGTTTGCCTGTGCTTGAGTTTCTAGCGCCGGGGAACCTCACAGAGGTTTCTCTGGCATGGGCTGTGGTTGAGCAAGGCTCTGTGAGCCTCTGGTGAGTAGGAGGGGTGGATATCTGTGCATGGGGGAGGCAATAGCTGGCGGGGGTGCCATTGCAGAGCTTTGCCCCAGGCGCGGGGCTGCGGAGGTCCGCGGCTGGATAGAAGGGAGGCAAAATGATAAGTACTGCAGGCGCCACAATGCACTGTGTAAGTGGCTCCTCCAACTCACTGTTGGAGCCATTCCTGGCAGCAGCGGCAATGTGCAGGAGACACTGGTTTGGCGAGCGCCTGAGCATTGGTGTTGCTGCCCAGAATGGCTTTTTTGCCTCAGGTCGGCAGTAAGAGGTGCAAATCCCCCCTCCCTCAAGACATGGTACCCAGGCAATGTACCCCCCTGCCCCCCTTAGCTTAGGCCTCTCATTTACTCCCTGTTCCTGAGGGCTGGGCTGGCTGGTCTTTCAGCAGCTAATTGGATTTAGGCTCAAGCAATCAGTTCTTTTCTTTACTGAACAATGATTTTGAGTACTGGCCTTCTACATAGCAAAGGCAGAGAAAATTTAGTTTGCAGTTTGATAGAGATTGTTGGTTTGAGTCCCTTGTGCTACTGTAGCACCAAATGGCCTTGCTTTGCACAGAGTTTCTCAGTAGCTTAAGAATTGATCAGGCAGTTTGGTGGACGTTACAGCTGCTTTGGATAATTAGTTGCGTTGAATGTGAGCTGCTATTCAAGCTTTATTCATAATAATGAAAGGGCAGAGCCTTGGAGGCAGCAGAAAAATATGGCACTTTGAATCTGGCTTAGAAACTTGACTTTGAAACTTTGGTAAAAGCCATGCTAAACATGCAACTAATCACCCCGCCAGCAGGGGTGCCGAGTAAATGAGTACGTGAATGATGCCAGTCATTAAGCAGACTCTCATTGAATAGCCATATTAGGTGTTGGTTTACCTACCACTTCTGGGATGAAGAAGGAAGGAGGGCTGTTCCTCCACTCTTAGAAATACAAAGCTCAGCAGTTACTCTGTTTAATGCCCTGCACTCATTTAAGCACACAGGCCCCTTATTGGGCAGAGAGTTAGAAGAAAATATACTGTTGGCTTATGATTAGCATCTTGTCAGGGAGCTGCATGTAATTCTAATAAACCTGTGTGGAACTTGAATTGATAGTCAAGGTTCAGAAGACAATATTGCAAAATATGAAGTGCTGAATATAAAGGATAAAGACTGCAAAACTACACCGTAAATGTGACATACATTTAGGACAGGCCCAGAAATAAAATCTGGGACACTGGGAAATGACAAAGGAGGAGACAGGTATCTTTCCTAGCTTGACACCTTCATTATCGCTGCTGGACGCCAGCTGTGTGGCCTGCCTAGTCCATTCTAGTCTGTGCATACTAGGAGAGCATTAATGGAGGCTTGAACCATTCTGCCCATGTGCACTGCAAGACTTGAGTGCATGAAATGTCATCTCAAACCCCTCCCAAACTGGAGTTGGAAGCCTGGACCTTAAAAATGATGTCTATCTACCACCCATCAACATTTCCTCAGTTGTGGTCAGGAACAATGGGAAGCAATGAATCTTGTACCAGTATTGGCAACCTTCAGTCTCGAAAGACTATGGTATCGCGCTCTGGAAGGTGGTTCTGGCACAGCGTCTAGTGTGGCTGAAAAGGCCAATCCGGGAGTGACAATCCCTTCCACACCGGGAGCAAGTGCAGTCTGTCCCTGGTCTGTCTCCCTGGCTATGGGCCTTCCTTCTTTGCCTCTTTGCCTCAGACTGTTGGCAAAGTGTCTCTTCAAACTGGGAAAGGCCATGCTGCACAGCCTGTCTCCAAGCAGACCGCTCAGAGGCCAGGGTTTCCCACTTGTTGAGGTCCATTCCTAAGGCCTTCAGATCCCTCTTGCAGATGTCCTTGTATCGCAGCTGTGGTCTACCTGTAGGGCACTTTCCCTGCACAAGTTCTCCATAGAGGAGATCCTTTGGGATCCAGCCATCATCCATTCTCACGACATGACCGAGCCAACGCAGGCGTCTCTGTTTCAGCAGTGCATACACGCTAGGGATTCCAGCACGTTCCAGGACTGTGTTGTTAGGAACTTTGTCCTGCCAGGTGATGCCGAGAATGCGCCGGAGGCAGCGCATGTGGAAAGCGTTTAGTTTCCTCTCCTGTTGTGAGCGGAGAGTCCATGACTCACTGCAGTACAGAAGTGTACTCAGGACGCAAGCTCTGTAGACCTGGATCTTGGTATGTTCTGTCAGCTTCTTGTTGGACCAGACTCTCTTTGTGAGTCTGGAAAACGTAGTAGCTGCTTTACCGATGCGTTTGTTTAGCTCAGGATCGAGAGAAAGAGTGTCGGAGATCGTTGAGCCAAGGTACACAAAGTCATGGACAGCCTCCAGTTCATGCGCAGAGATTGTAATGCAGGGAGGTGAATCCACATCCTGAACCATGACCTGTGTTTTCTTTAGGCTGATCGTCAGTCCAAAATCTTGGCAGGCCTTGCTAAAACGATCCATGAGCTGCTGGAGATCTTTGGCAGAGTGGGTAGTGACGGCTGCATCGTCGGCAAAGAGGAAGTCATGAAGACATTTCAGCTGGACTTTGGACTTTGCTCTCAGTCTGGAGAGGTTGAAGAGCTTTCCATCTGATCTGGTCTGGAGATAGATGCCTTCTGTTGCAGTTCCAAAGGCCTGCTTCAGCAGGACAGCGAAGAAAATCCCAAACAAGGTTGGTGCAAGAACACAGCCCTGCTTCACGCCGCTTCGGATGTCAAAGGGGTCTGATGTGGAGCCATCGAAGACAACAGTGCCCTTCATGTCTTTGTGGAAGGATCTGATGATGCTAAGGAGCCTGGGTGGACATCCGATCTTGGGGAGAATCTTGAAGAGGCCGTCTCTGCTGACCAGGTCGAAAGCCTTCGTGAGATCTATGAAGGCTATAAAGAGTGGCTGTCGTTGTTCCCTGCATTTCTCCTGCAGTTGTCTAAGGGAGAATACCATATCAGTGGTGGACCTGCTGGCTCGGAATCCGCACTGTGATTCTGGATAAATGCTCTCTGCAAGTACCTGGAGCCTCTTTAGTGCAACTCGGGCAAACAACTTTCCTACAACGCTAAGGAGAGAGATGCCACGGTAGTTGTAGGATCAGAGAAATCAGGATCAGTAGGATCCTGAAATCAGTAGGATCCAGAAATCAGAAATCAGTAGGATCAGAGAAAATCAGTAGGATCCAGAAATCAGTAGGATCAGAGAAAAGTGGAGGAAATTGCACGAGCACTTGAGGAATCTCTTCCAGGCCTGGTCGATGCAAATGCATCCAACAGATGGGAACATTTCAAGAATGCCGTTTACAACACCGCCTTGTCCATATTTGGCAAGAAGACCAACAAGACGGCAGACTGGTTTGAAGCCCACTCTGAGGAGTTGACACCAGTCATTGAGGAAAAGAGGAGAGCTCAAGCAGCACCCAAGGCCTGTCCCAGTGAGCGCAACCTGCAGGTCCTCCGAGCTGCTCGCAGCAAAGTCCAGCAGACTGCCAGGAGATGTGCTAACAACTACTGGCTTCAGCTCTGCTCCCAGATACAGGTAGCAGCTGACACAGGCAACATCAAGGGGATGTATGACGGTATCAAGCAGGCCCTAGGTCCAACACAGAAGAAAATTGCCCCTCTGAAGTCTGCCACAGGCGAGGTCATCCAGGATCGGGTGCAGCAGATGGAACGCTGGGTGCAGCACTACTCTGAGCTATATTCCAGAGAAAATGTAGTCACTGAAGAAGCGCTGAACAACATTGAGTGCCTGCCTGTGCTGGAGGAGCTTGACAGTGAACCAACCCTAGAAGAACTTCACGTGGCCCTGGACTCCCTTGCCTTTGGCAAGGCACCTGGAAAAGACAGCATCCCTGCTGAAGTCCTAAAGTGCTGCAAAGAGATCATAGCTACTGAGCTGCATGAAATCCTCTGTCTCTGCTGGAGAGAAGGTGAAGTACCTCAAGACATGAGGGATGCAAACATCATCACGCTGTACAAGAACAAAGGTGACAGGGGTGACTGCAACAACTACTGTGGCATCTTGTACCATCAATGTTAACAAATGAATATTATCAACATTCGATTTAAGATGAGTATGATTAAAATGAGTCCCTTAAGCAGGAGATTTCTAGTAGCTTACTACCAAATTGTCAGTCACATCTCATCTTCCTGAATGCCTTGCCCCTTTCAGAGAATTTTCCCCTTTCTTTACATGTTGACAGTACAAATGAGGAACCAAGATAAAAGCCGATATAAAGCAATGGTTAGACAAGAAAAGGAGAATTGCATTTAACAAGAAAGAACTGTTTTAATACCCATTTCCTGATGGAAATCATTGTGTGTGGCTACAAAAATTTTCAAAAGCAATTTTAGACTGCTTCCCCCCCCCCTTCAGTAACAAAGAGGAGCCTTCATGTCAGAAGAAAACAATTGGCAGCAATTGTTTCACCTTGTGGAAACAAAAGTGAGATGTTGCCTGGAACTCAGTAGTTCCTAGTTAACGTTCCTCTCAAATTAGCTCAGAAAAGAGAATGGCCGCTTGTGAGACGCTCACATCTTCATTAGATATCAGACAGGCTTGTGCCATCACACACTCATAACCCTATTCAGATGACAAACCACATTCAGTGAGTGCACAGAAGGGGGAGTGAGATTGCAACCTCTGACCCAGTGCCTGTTCTCTACATGTTCAGCTGAAAACCTGAAGAGAGCCTACGCATATGAGGTTCACATGAGCAATTTGGTAGCCTTCACAAAGCAGGCTCCCTGACAGTGCTGGCACCAGATTGCTGGAGGCCTGGGGGCAAAGCTCTGCACTGGGCACCCATGATGCCCCCCCATCCCCGATGACACATTGGGCACTGCCACTGGCTCAGGGGTTGAACAGCTTAGGTGGGCACTCTGATTAGAGTGAACTTTCAGCCAGTGCACAACCTGGCCAATCCCTGATGCCATTCCTGGTCCTTCATCATGCAAAGAACGCCAATGCACAAACAAGCTCTGCAAGTGAGAAGAAGCATACATGCAAGGCTAATCATCTGACCCAGATTCCACATTGTTTACAGCCAGAAAAAAATATGGGGGGGGGCACCATAGGGGCAAAGTGAATTTCTGGGAGGGCAAACTTTGTCCCACTTGTTAGATTCTGGGAGAAAAAATAGTGCTCTCATCCTAAACATATGCAGAAGTGAGCCCATTTGGAACTTTCTTTGTATGTACTGATTGATGATGATGATAATTTAAAAAACCCAAAGAAAAATAGTGAGCATGGGAAGAGTGCCCTTCCTTGAAGTTATCACAAGTGTCCAGCAATGGAGCGCAAGAGGGGAAGCTAGTTGACTGAGGGATACTTGAACCCTTGCTCCCCCTTCTGTGCTGTCTGTGTTCTCATGGGGCTGATATTACATTCTCTCAGGGCCCAGTGAAGAAAAGTACTGTGAGGCAAAAGGTCAGAACTAGACCTCAGTTAAATGTTTCTGTAAAAATCTGGCTTTTACATGCCTTCAGTTTATAGTTTCTTGACATCATTACCTAACGCACTCCTGATTTCATCATGCATTCCAAGAATGCTTCAGAAACCATCTATGAAATTGCACAGTGGCCAGAAAATAAAAAAATTTTCTGGTTGCATTTTTTTTCTCTTGGGGACCAGGTCCCAGAAAAGCAATGAATCAAACTCAATTCCTTTTCTTAAGCCTCTTCCAAAAGATGTACCAAGCAGGGGAACAGGTAGCTTTAGCATTGGATTCTGGTTGAGTTTCCCCAGATGGATTCTGCCCCATGCGTTCAACATTGGATGTTACCTGAGCTCCCCCTCCCATACACACACACACTGAGACCTGCTCAGGCAAATATGCATGCATGCAAACCCACACAGTTTCAAGTGTTGGCAACCATAATAGGGATATGCCACTAGACGTTCTTGTCCTCAAACGTGTTTTATGGAGCACTGAGACAGCAGTTGTTGGATAGGTTTTGATGATAATAGCCCAAAGCATCTTAAACTTTCAGTACTGGAGCATTTAACATTCTTGGTAGCCAAGAGGAGCTTGGATAGGGCTCTCCAAGACATACAGCTATAGACCGTCGAGATGCAGGGAGACATGCTGACTCAGCAAGCCCACCAATGTAACTGCCAGTATTTCCATTCCACATTTCCTGCATATACAAATTATATGACTCATAATGTAGGGTGATTCATCCTTTCAGATTCATTGTTGGAAAAGGTTGCAAAATCCAATACTTCTGGACTTGGTGGCTTCTTCACTATATATTAACTTTAAAAAGCACCTGTGAGCCAGTTGGCATCCGGAAGCCTGTTTGTTTGTTACGGTAAATCATTATCGCTGAATCCATCTGTAATAGACAATGTTTTTTATTACTGAAAGTTGACACTTTTCTGACAGTGCACACTCATGATGACTGGGCTGTTTGTGGCTAACAATAAAATCAGGTGTTAATAAAAACAACAATATAAATGATTAAAAACAAAAAATAGTCATCAAAGATGTCAAGATCTAATGAGCAATTTATTGAAGATCAAATGCCTATTGAAATAATAGTAATTTTCAGGGACCCCTGACCCAACCAGGGCCCTGACTTACCGCACAGGGGAGCTGGAGCGGTAGGGGCATGGGCTCAGGCAGAGACCCAGGGAGCACTTATCAAGCCCTTACCTGGAGGACTAACAGAGGGGAACAGTGAGAAGGGAAAGAGAAGGCTAGCCATAGAGCTGGACAGGGCCAGGGGATTTCCCTTTAAGCCTCACCAGGAAGGAAGAGGAAGCGGTGGGGAGGCCAGAGAGGGCCTCATAAGGAGGGAGAAGGTCAGTGATGAGCTGGCTAGCTGGAGGGAAGCAGGAGGCCTGGGTTCTGCCTGACCTTGCCCAGGACCAAGCCTACAGCAACCACAACAGGGTGGAGGACCAGGGTGAAGTAAACCCCCTCCACCTGTTCTTCTCTGAGGCCTCTCCCCAGGGGGCCCTCCACCCAAGGATCCACCCCGCCAATCCCGACTCTCCACAATAATAACAGTATCCAGAGTATCCCACCCACCTCCCTAAAATCCAACCTCAGGAAACAAAAAAAAAAAAAAAAAGAGAATAAGAGGCTGCAAGAGCAGGAGAAAGAGAGGAATTTAGCATTACAGGGTCCCCTGACCTGCATTGAGGGCCGATCTGTACTCTTCGGATGCAACCGGAGGTGCCTGGTCACATCCAGAAGTTGTTCTGAGGCATGAGGAAGTCATGCAGGGTGGCATCTAAGATGCACATCCAGTTTTCTGATGCTGAGGTCAGACTGTAGTTATCTTTTCTGTTTAATACTGTCCATTATTTGTCAGCCAGCTCCAAATGTTCTATCCTTTTTTCAACATGAGAATTTCTATAAGGCTACAATTTTTTTCACAGTTATCTGGGGGTAAAGCCCCACTGAACTCATTGGAAATTAGTAGACATGCATAGATTGTGCTGTAAAACTGCTTTCCTCTAACTTGTCTATTCCTCGGAACCCATGTTCCCTTTTCTGTTGTTGGCATCCTTCAGTCTCGGAAGACTATGGTATCGCACTCTGAATGGTGGTTCTAGAACAGAGTGTCCTCTCCAGTGTGCAAAGCCTGGGTAAAGTAGATATGGAGGATAGACTGTTACCCATGCAGCAAATCCCCCCTCTCCACGTTGCTGAAATGGTCCAATGGAAAGGCAGAAGCCAATACGGTTGGTTCCAGCGGCATTGCAGGAGTTGCCAGAACGTGACTGTGTTCAGCCATGAACTGCCTCAGGGACTCCGGCTCCAGATTTTGCCTCCAGGTTGACTCCTGAAGCCTTTTCCATAACTGGATGTAGCCACAAGGCAGTGGAGGTTTGGGATCAGAGTTTTCCTTCTCTCAGATGAGCTGCCTTTCCAGGCTGACAAGTCCCATCTACCCGGTGGCTGTTTAGTCGCCTCTTACGACAACTACAGCCAAAATGAGGGCCTATTCTTATCCCCCAGCCCCCAGGGGTTAAAAGGGTCCCTTTTCTGACCCTTCTGTATTATGTACATCTTTATATCTACATGACCACACTAAACAACTGTAAATCTCCCCATTCTCAGCATCTCTAATAACATATCAATCTGATATTCTCTGCCACAAGACTCCAGAGATTTTGTAAACACCAAAACCACAGGCACCTCTAAATCCCTTAAATACCTTAATCCTGCAACAACCATATCCTGCTCTTCTTTCAAACCTGAGGGATTTCTACAATTTTAGGTCTCTAATCCATCGCTATCACAGCAGTTAGTCTTCCAGTGCGTTCTCAAATAGATCCAGCTCTTAATACAAATTTCACACACACACACACACACACACACACACACACACAGAGAGAGAGAGAGAGAGAGAGAGAGAGAGAGAGAGAGAAGGTTTATCTTCCTTAGGGTGCAATCCTAACCCCTTATATCAGTGCTTTCCAGCACTGGCATAGCAGTGCCAATGGGACGTATGCTGCATCCTGCAGTTGGGTGTCACAGAGGCCTCTTCAAAGTAAGGGAATGTTTGTTCCCTTACCTCAGAGCTGCATTGCTCTTATGTCAGTGCTGGAAAGCACTGCTGGGAAGTGCTTATTTTGTTATACTTTCCTCACTCCCAGTCATCTTTACTTCACTTGAGTAGCTCCAGGACAGAGACACTCTTTGATCTACAAATGGAAGGGTAGATTTACCCATCTCTGGTTTATTCACATTAAACAGAGGTCACAAATTACAGATATTTCTAGAGAGTAACTGTGGTAATGTGATTCTAAGGGTCAAGCTACACATATCACGCACAGTGTGTAACGTGGAATAGTGCTGTGGTGGTTTTTGTTTTCTCTTTGAAAATATTGGCTGGGGGTGGTGATGGGTGGGAGACAAGTGGATAGAATTGCAGAGGGGGACATAGTGGGAAATTTTAACATTTTGCCCCTGCTGTGTTCCTGATGCCAATCGCCCCCACCCCAATTTTCTGTTTTACATCTACTTAAAAAAGACTTCCAATGGCTTTCAGTTGAAGCATTTCTCCTACATAAAATACCACTCAGGAGATCATAATCAAGAACCAGAGGTATATCTAGGACAGAGCCTGACGGGCACCTACCCCGGGCACTATGACAAAGGGGAACGCAACTGCCTTCTCTGGGGAGAACCCAGAAATGACTGTCTTGCACTGCTTATGGTTCTCTCAGAGGAAGGGGCACTCACTGTGGTGCTTTCACACCCCCATTCTTTCTCCTGTGGAGGCTCCTTCAAAGGGAAGTCTCCACAGGAGAGGACCAGGGAGGTATGAAGCCACCAGCACCACCTCCTTCTCCAGGGAGAACCCAGAAGTGATATCATAATGTCATGATGTTGTGATGTCACTGCCCTGGGTGCTGGGGCAGTTACACCTCTGTCAAGAACCACAGCAGGGACAAAATTCTAAGTTATCCAACCCCCTCTTTCAGTTCCACCCAGTCTCATAGTTACCCCCCCTAATTAAAAAAAATAGCACAATATCTAGTTCGAGTCTAAGAATGTGCAACCCCCCCCCCCATGGGAAAATTCATTCACCTTTTACGAACTCAATTTGACTTCCCTTGAAAATTCCGCAATTCAGGTTGTGTTCCATTCCATTCTGGAACCCCCAGTGAATTAAAAAAAAAATCAGTGGATACCAAATCAGTGGCTAAATAGCTTTAAAGACCCACTTCCAGGTTTCTTGCTCTTCCTTTGTCACCCCAGAATGCCTTGGTATAGACACTATACTCAGTGGTGGGATTCAAATAAATTAACAACAGGTTCTATGTCCTAATGAGCAATGAGCAACTCAGCTTCAATTGTCTGCCGCAAAGGAAGTTGAAAGACTACGGCTGCACACCTATACTGTACAGTACACACTTTCCTGGGAATAAGTCCCATTGAATATAATGGGACTTACTTCTGAGTAGACAGTCTGACACCTCATCATCAACCAAAAGCAACAACAGCATAGTAACATCTTTACATCTGACCTTTTTTGTTCTATTACAGCATTCCTCAGCATCTGCCTCTCGCCATTTTGCATGGCCCACCTCTGGGAAGTACAACTGGAAGTAACTGGAATGACTTTATCACCAGTTATTTCCATACTAAGAGGCCAGACATGATGCAACAAACCACAGTAAGAGGCTCAGGCTACAATCCTATCCACTTTTTCCTGGTAGTAAGTCCCATTGACTATAATGGAACTTACTTCTGAGTAGACATGCATAGGATTGGGCTCCCAGGGTAGATGGGAGGGCTTTTTTGAGTGCAAGAAAAGCAGAACTGAGCCTCCTACCACTGTTTGTTGCATTGTACTGCTGGTCTCACTGCCAGGCAGTGGAGGTTCGGGGGGGGGGCCTGCCATGAGTACCACTGGGCACCACCTCAAGTACCACTGGTGGTATGAGTACTACTGGTTGAGAAATGCTGCTCTATTGCTTTTACCACCCAGCCCCAAAAAGAATTCCAGTGAACTCTAAAGCTTCCCCCTCCAACTTCCAACTCTGCAATCGAATGCACGTCTACTCAGAAGCCCAACAAGTTCAAGGGGAGTTGTTGACTTCCAGGGTTTGAAAGAGAATGGCAGCCTTGAAGGGCAGTTTCACTAATGAGCAAAAAAGTATTATGAGGGAACTGTTCTTCTAGGTTGCTTTCCGACAGGCAACAGCAAATACCCATCATGTTGGTCTACTCTAGTGGCAATTCTCCCACAAGTCTGAGGGCTGCTACTGACCAAGTAGTGCAAAGCAGGGGCCTGCAGTGGGTGGGGAGGCAGGTGAGGCAGAACCTCCCCACCACAGTCCTTCGAAAGTGCTGCACCTGTGTAGGTGCCCAAGCACCCACAACCCAGCCTAAAAATGAAAATTAACAGCACATGTAACAAGCCTTGCAGGTTTTGAGGTTCACCCTGATCACAAGTTCTTCCCAGTGCTTCTCCAGTTCTTCTTCATTAGGTGATAAGACCTAAACCCAATTTGCAAACTTGGAAACTCTTCAATTTCTAGTCAGCCTGGCATTTCACTTGCGTGGGGGGAGGGATAATAACCTAAAGGAACTTTTCTGCTAGAGAAGGAGCAATGCTAACTGAACCATCCTCAGCACACTTGCCTGGGAATAGCAGCCCAATCCTATGCAAGCCTACACAGGAGTAAATCACATTATATAATCAATTGGGCTTGCTTCCCAGGTGTGAGTAGGATTGCAGCCTAAGGGCTATCCAACTTTCCAGAGCCAATGCAGCCACATTGCAGTCCCGAGATAAGGGAACAAACATTCCCTTGTCACAAGAAGACCTCCAGGACTTGGTGCTGGAAAGTTACAGTTAAGAGGACTTAGGACCCATTCCTATCCAATTTTCCAGTGCCAGTGCAGCTGTACCAATAGCGCATGCACTGCATCCTGTGGTGGGGGGCAGGGAACATTTGTTCCCTTACCTCAGGGCTGCATTGTGACTGCACAGGTGCTAGAAGAAAGCCTCACTGAGCACAATAGGACTTACTTCTGAGTAGACATGCATAGGATTGTGCCCTAAGGCTGCAATCCTACTTCCACTTTCTTGGGAATAAGCCCCATTGGCTATAATGAGATTTACTTCTGAGTAGATATGCATAGGATTCTGGTCAAAGGCTGCAATCCTATCCACACTTTCCTGGGAGTAAGACCAACTGAACTCTTTGGGCGGGAGCTGCTCCGGCGCCTTCCTCTTTGTCCCGCCTGCGCCCCTGGCCCACCGGGAGAGCTGAGCCCAAGGAGCCTCCAGGTGGAGGAGCAGTCTACTCGCCAATTGGCCAGCTCAGCCAAGGAGGGGAGGCGCGGGGCGGGCAGCTGGGCTGCTTCTCTCGCCCTTGTCAGCAGGCTGCATCTGCGGGCATGCTGGCCGTTCGCGCCCTTTCGCAGGAGCTGTGAAAGCGAGCTTGCAAGGGCTGGTGAACAGCAGCCGCGTCGCGGGAGACTCCAGTTGGCCGCGTCCAGCTTGCCCCTTCAGCCCCAGCAACCTCAGCACCCGCTGGGAGCGACCCCCTTTCCCCCTGGACAGGTTGGCCCTGCACAGCTGCTCCCCCCATGAGGGTTAGCCTTGACATTTCAAGGCGCGAGCTCCCTGGCCAGCAAACGGTTCTTAGAACCAACAGCTGGATTAGGTAGGGGTTCTATAGAATAGGTGAGAACCTGCTGAATCCCACCACTGACTATACTACATTCAGCCACTAGATGGAGTGAATAATTGAATCTAATGGAATGAAATTATAATTATTTAACAGTGCGAAATTGGTTTTTGGTGCTTTTTTCCTTGTTCCAAGGCATTTAAAGGTGGACCCTGGTATCAGTGATGAGTCATATCAGTGGATACCGAGGTGCCACTTGTAGTTTTCCTTGGAAGAAAGAAGAAAGGGAATGTTTCTCCTTGGCACTTGCTTCAGATTTGGTTTTTAAAACATTTTTTAATTCTAACCCTACTGGCTTCTCAAGCCAGGCAGCAGATGGTTTGTCACTACCATTGTATTTCTTTTATTCTTTTGGTGGGGGGAGGCATGTGTTTCACTTGCAAGTTTCATCTGGAAAGCCTTCATTAACCATCAAGCCTATGAATATATGGATCAACTAATGGAAATAGTACATATTATATTTGCTTATTATACAAACTTACAAGATAGTGATGATATATTCATCAAATCAGGAAGTCAGGATTCAGAAATAAAGAAAATAAAGTATGTGTATTTTAAAATGAGAAAGAAAAAAGCTTTTCTTCCTTGGTTTATGATCCAGCAAAAGATAAGCATTTTTCCAATAGGAATGCTTCCAAATTTCTTTCCAGATTCTAAACTACCTGACCTTGCTTGCAGATGTACTGTATTCATAATCCATAGCAACCCATCATTTTTTTCCGTATCAACTTCCAATTTTTTTAAAACCAAGCATATATGCACTCCATCACTGCAGCAAAACATGAGTGGGGACAACAGGCACTTTCCCATATAGAACAGCCAGTGTATCCAAAACAATGAATGTTGATGCTTTCTGCACCTCCATTACTACTTTAAATGTTTCCATCCACATGTAAGCAGCACCTATAATACCCAGTGTTGAAAGAAGCATCCCAAGTACACAGGGACAGTGCTGAGGCACAGTGGCTATTGGTTACATACTTGTGATATAAGCACAAGCAGCGTTGAATAGAAAGTAGGTAGAAAATGAATGAATCTCATTTGAAAACCAAAGGTAATGAATGATCAAAATCAAAGCAGCACTAATGTGTTGGAACATCAAGTCCCATTGAGTTCAAAAATGTGTTTAACATTCTGCAGTCAAAATCAATTGGATTTCAATGTTCTTGGTGTTGATTGGATTATGCTCTTGCTGTCTTGCTTGAATTATTAAAACCCTTCACAGTTAGTTCAGCAGGTCAAGCTGAGGGCCTTCAAAGTAGGAGAATGTAGCTCTCAGCTCGGTGTCAAGGAGACTCCATGTGCCCTTGTCCTGGCAGCTGGTCTTGGCCCTTTTTGTTGGCGCAACATTCATCATTATCCCTGCTGCATCCTAGTGAAAAAACCCGCAAAACACTGCACAAGAGAAACTGGCAAGGATTGTTTAAGTAAAGGAACACCAGTACCTATGGTTCCTGGTATTATGGCACCATTCTCTTATTGTTGGACACTTTTGCATTAGCTAATTATGAAGGGAACATGTTTTTTAAAAGGTACATGGGGCACAGCTATATGAGATGATGCTTCATGTGTTGCAAGTTAGTGCAAGTCAAAACTCATAGCTATTAGTGCTTTCTCCATAAGTAAGTATGGACACGTACATTGAAACTACCCTCTAGGCAAGTTCTTTGTAAATACTCATTCAAAGTTGTTTTGTTGATCATCATAATTAGTTGGGATGACATACATATAAACTCAATCTTGTTGATTCTATTCATGGGTGCAGTTCTGTTGAAATGAATGAAAACAATCAGGCGAATGGGGAAAAGTCACCCATATTTAGTGTGAGATGCATTCACAAGTATAAAAACCCCACTCTTTACAACCCCTTATGACCTTGTCAATGAGACATTATATAATGGCACAGCTTCTCTCCTCCCAGTTCTAGATAATATGAAAGTGATCTATAGAATCACCATCCAGACAGCTGTTCAGTGAATAGATATATTATACAATAGGCTCTGTTAATAATTTCTCCTGACATGTTTGCAAAGTTAAACAGTCTGCTTTTTGACCGCAAGAGACCAAAGGGCATCCTTCATTGGTAAAAGCTGTGCAACTAATTCGCAAGGAGACAAAAGTCTGAGCATTAACTTCGAGCATTTCTCATGCTGGTAACAGCTCAGAATATACTCCTGGTCCGCAAAAACTTTTAAAAGTCAAGTACATAGTCGTTTGCTAATGGGAATAATCTTTAGAAACACCATGAATTGCTATTTTCCTTTTGAGAATGAGCACACTGAGAAACCATTTTGCCAAAGCAGAAAAGAATATGGAATGGTTGACCTTGAAGAAGACACAGTTGCTAAATGCCATTGTGCATTTGTATTTAGTTTGAGGTCTCCTTCACGCATTGCATTTTTTAGGTGTATGCCTAACATATGTGTATAAATAAAATGTAAATTTGACTAATAGGTGGTTGAAAACACATGCATCATGCTGATAATACTTGCCAGAGAACAAGAGTTTACTGCAGTTCTTCGTGCGCAAAGTAACAAACATGGGTTTGCACTGTGTAATGTGTGAAGCATTCTTCATAAAATGTCCACCCACAGAGCCAGTTTGATATTCACCTCTTTTTTTGCTTTCAGGTTTGCCTTTGGTTTTTCCCTCCTTTGCTTTTCATATTTGTAGACCTCAGCCCGGACAAGAGAGGACTTTGCAGGGTGAATAGGGCTGGTTGCTCTGAAAAACTTCTGCTTCCATTCACTTACTTTTTCATTCACAAACTTTTGCTTCCATTCTGCTTCCATTCACAAACTTTTCCATTCACAAACTTCTGCTTTCATTCACAAACTTTTCCGAGTGGTGAAGACCAGAAGTGATTGTGAGGAGCTCCAGAAGGATCTCTCCAAACTGGCAGAATGGGCAGCAAAATGGCAGATGCGTTTCAATGTAAGTAAGTGTAAAGTCATGCACATTGGGGCAAAAAATCAAAACTTTAGATATAGGCTGATGGGTTCTGAGCTGTCTGTGACAGATCAGGAGAGAGATCTTGGGGTGGTGGTGGACAGGTCGATGAAAGTGTCGACCCAATGTGTGGCGGCAGTGAAGAAGGCCAATTCTATGCTTGGGATCATTAGAAAAGGTATTGAGAACAAAACAGCTAATATTATAATGCCATTGTACAAATCTATGGTAAGGCCACAGGTGAACTATTGTGTCCAGTTCTGGTCGCCACATCTCAAAAAGGACATAGTGGAAATGGAACAGATGCAAAAGAGAGCGACTAAGATGATTGCTGGGCTGGGGTACCTTCCTTATGAGGAAAGGCTACGGCGTTTGGGCCTCTTCAGCCTAGAAAAGAAACACCTGAGGGGGGACATGATTGAGACATACAAAATTATGCATGGGAAGGATAAAGTGGATAGAGAGATGCTCTTTACACTCTCACATAACACCAGAACCAGGGGACAGCCACTAAAATTGAGTGTTGGGAAGGTTAGGACAGACCAAAAAAATATATATTTCTTTACTCAGCATGTGGTTGGTCTGTGGAACTCCTTGCCGCAGGATTTGGTGATGGCCTCTGGCCTGGATGCCTTTAAAAGGGGATTGGACAAGTTTCTGGAGGAAAAATCCATTATTGGTTACAAGCCATGATGTGTATGCGCAACCTCCTGATTTTAGAAATGGGCTATGTCAGAATACTAGTTGCAAGGGAGGGCACCAGGATGCAGGTTTCTTATTATCATGTGTGCTCCCTGGGGCATTTGGTGGGCCGCTGTGAGATACAGGAAGCTGGACTAGATGGGCCTATGGCCTGATCCAGTGGGGCTGTTCTTATGTTCTTACTTAGGCTGCTTGGGAGAACCAGAATCAAGTACAGACTTCATAATTCAATTATATTTGTTGCAATTACATAGAGAAGACAGATGAAGGAGACACAGACAATCATGGCCGGGCTTAGAGCAATTTGACCAATTTGGCCTGGAGGGGCCCCACAATGGGACAATGTAGCTGGCACCAAGCTCTGTAGTTGATAATCTGGCATGGAATCTTCCATGCTGAGGTGATGCAAGGACAGTGTGGTGAGCAGAGCATTGCCACTGGACTGCCCTTCCCCCCCCCGTCCCTGGGTCTGATTGACTTGAAATTGCCCAAGCAGTTGGCGGTGACAGCTGCTGGCTGCTGCTGGGCCACTGCTGGGTACCTCACCACTGCTGCTCAAACTGGTGAGTGGGGGGGGGCTGTGGGGTCCCGCCCCCACAGAGATGTTTCGCATTGGGCCCCACAGCTCCTAAGGCTAGCCCTGCAGACATCTGCACCTGAGTGAGAGGAATTCTTAAGGCAAAAACCATTGTAAAGACATAAAAGTATCCATTAGATCAGGCGCCTTCAGACAATGGCCCCGGGGGTGGGGGGCACATCTGGCCTGCCACAAGATTTTATCTGGCCTGTAGCAACTTATTTTTTGTCTGAGCCTTTGGTAATTTTTGACTCGTATATCATTTCCCAGTTTAAGCACGACATTGTTTCTTTGTAATTGTCAACATTTCTCTTTGTTCTGAATCATATAATGCTGATTACAAAAAAGATCCAAACGAACTTATTCATTTGTATAATTTCATCCATTCATTTATAAAATTGACCTTTTTTGGCCCATGAAAATGTGTAATATACAGTGTGGCCCTTGTACTGAAAACTTTTAAGACCCCTACATTAAACGGATGGCTGACTATTCCCTGAGGTTGTAGCCTTGGACTTTCTGTAAGAAGGGTAATGGTGTTCCTCATTTTCATATTTTTAGACCTCAACCAGGAGGAGAAAGGACTTTGCAGGGTGAATAGATCTGGTTGCTCTGAAAATCTTCTGCTTCCTTTCAGTTAGGCTGGTGCGGAGAACCAGAATAAAATACTGACTTCATAATTCAATTATTTTTGTTGCAATTACATAGAGAGGACAGATGAAGGAGACACAGACATCTGTGCCCGAATGAGGGGAATTCTTAAGGCAAAGCCATTGTAAAGATAGAAAGGCATCCACTTAGATGGATGGCTCACTATTCCCTGAGGTTGTACCTCTTGGACTTTCTGTAAGAAGGGTAATGCCGCTTCTCATTACCTCAAGATGATAAAGTTCTTAAAGATGATACATCTCTTGTTAGAGATTTTCTTTATCAGATTTTCCTCCTCTGGGGTTTCTGCTTGAGGAGGAAAAAAACCCTTGAATTTTCTGGGAGATTCACCAGCTCGTGTTTCCTATTACATTACAGGATCCTATAAATGTTGAAGCACCTTGAATTTTCCCTCTGTGCAAAAAATAAATCATTCAATAGAGTCTGGTGCTTGAATCAGTTTAGATATTTAACTGAAAGTTGTTGAGAAAGGTCTACATGTATTTTGTGTACCTCTACTGCATTTCCGGGTGGCTGTGCTGTAGCCTGCTATACAGAAACAGGATTTGCAAGTTTTTCATGCTTTGTTTTCCTTTGCCAGGCTCATGTCCAAAAAATAATTTTTGTATCACCTCTGCCTATGCTAGAACCCACTTGTACTTGAACCCTGGACGCTATGAGACCTTCCCCAAAGAGGAGGAGAAGCATGATCCTGTGGTGGCCATCAGTACAGATGGGGACCATGGGGGCTCAATATCCCATGAAAGGCAGCCAGAGCCTCCCTCCAGACAACTGTCTGCCCAAATAGTCTTCAACAGCAGTGAATCCAGTGCTGCTTTATTTACAGCAGTTGTGCTGGTTGAATGTGCTCTCCACCAGTACAAGAAGACCATAGGATTGGGCCATAAGATGCCTAGTTATCAGTATCAGTAAGTTTTGTTTCACACTTGTACACCCTGTGCCTTCCCTTTCACTTTTCTCAGAGTTTCATATTTTCCTCTATTGTAAGCTTATCTTTAGAAATATTCTACCGCAAGGCCAGTGGCCTTATTCTCTCAACATAACTTTCTATAATTCATATGCAGAACTGTCTATAATTCATACATTTTGACTCTTAGCAGAACATTCTATAATTTATGCATACCAGGATTTTTTTTAATTTTATGTTGCTTGTAAGCACCTCCACCCCTCAGAGGTGGCAGAGGCTACTCTAGAAGAGATGCACAACAAAAGCTGTTTGTGATGGAAATGCACTTACTCCTACGTACAAGAGACAGAAGGACATGTTTTGAACATGACATTACAATGTAGAAACAGGAAACAAAAGAGTATATCTTGCACAGTAGGTCAACCTCAGATTTCTGAAAAATATTAATTTAAAGAAATGCAATTACATCTTTTAGTCAGACATGTAATTCTACCACTAGCTTTGACTCTCTGGCATCCAAAAGTTCAATACTGTCTTCCGAGTAATGCATAGACACACTAGGAATGCAGTTTTGTTTTCCCCCTTAAAAGCTAATCGAGCTTCCATCAAGGCTGTTTGTAAGATGTTTTCATTCTTAAAAGCTTATTGTAGTAGTCTGGTTATTATTGTCTGACACATATATAGAGGAAGAAGGGCCAGTCAGTGTTCTTAATGGAGAAAGATAAGAGTTTACTGGAGCTGAAGTGGATTTCTTGAGTGTTGTTTACAATAGATGGGTAAAAGCAGCTTCTGAAGCAACAGCCGCTGGAGGGTGCAAAGTATGTTCTCTTGGAGTCTAAATTTGTCATAAGCTTCTAATACAAAGCTCTAAAATATTCATGCATTGCACTAGCTGGAGCAGAGCACCACTTTTCATAGGAGCATAAGAAAAGCCTGGCTGGATGAGGCCAGAAGCCCATCTAGTCTAGCATTCCGTTTTGCATAGTGATCCACTAGCTGCCCCTGGGAAGCCCACAATCAGGAGAGAAAAGCATGTTTCTCTTCTGCCACTGCTCCCCTGAAACAGATATTTGGAGGCACACTGTCTCTAAATGTAGATGTAGCACATAGTCAATGTGAGTAGTAGCCATTGAGAGACCTGTCCTCCGTGGATTTGCCCAATTCCCTGTTAAAAGACATTCAAAGTAGTGGTCATCCCCCCTTCTTGTGGCAATGAATTCCACAAACTACTTATGTGCTTTGTTGGCACCACTTCCTTTTGTCCACCCTAATTCTACCACAAACCAATTTCCATAGATGACCCCTGATTCTAATCAGTGATGTGCAGTGTGGGGATGGAAGGTGAGGCAGTGAAGCCCCACCAGGTTTCTTCAAAAAGTACCACCATTGTTGTTGAAACTGCGAGTGCGCAAACACTACCCATGCACTTTGAGCAGCTGGAGCACATGGGTTGTGTTTGCATGCACAGCTGTGGTGGCACTTTTTGAAGAACTGTGGTGGGGCAGTTCTGCCTCACCTTCTGCCCCCACACCACACGTCAATGGTACTAATATGGTAAGAAAGGGAGAGGTTCTCTCTATCTACTCTCCTCACACAATGTGTAATTTTATAAGGCCCAGACCAAATGTGCAGTTATTCCACTGGAAAAGATACCCCATGTGTTTCAACTCACATGGATTCGCAACCACATGTTCAAGTTCCAGGGATGTCATTGTGGAAAAAGCCACACTAGTTTGTCTGGGCACCGTTCAATGAACACTCGAGACAACGCACATGGGAGAAAGGGCCACTTTATTAGCATTTTAATACAGAAAGGAGGCTGAGACCTGCAGTTGCAGGGGCAGCAAAAACGCCTTTGTGGTGTGGAGGTGGGACCACTGGGCGGCCCCAGAACCAAATCTGTCCCCCAAGCTGGATGTGCACCCGACTCCAAGCTGCGCCCCGTTCTTGGGCGACGCAGCTCATCCAGGTCTGTCCCATAAGGGGAAGGCAGCCGAACCGCGGGCTGTGCCGTTGCTGAGCCTCTGAGGAGGACCCCGGCGGTCCTGGCCAGGGCCCCAGTCAATGTCCTCGTGCCACTGAACCCCTGAGGACTGCTGTTGGGTTCTGCCCTGGCTCACGTGTTCTGGCCAGGCCATACCAACTCCAATCTCCCTGCTTGTAATTGGGCAATCGGGATTCTCCTCTGTTACTGTTAACTGGAGGACTTTCTGAGTCAGCATGCATCCCAGCCCAACTTGCCATTCAAAAGAGGTGGGAGTTTCCCCTTGAGGGTTTGCTCTTCTGAGGACAGTAAACTTCCTGGTTGTACAAGTGATGTGGTGGGTTAGGGTAGGGCAGAAGAATTTGCATGCTTTGCATGCTTTTTTGTTTACTGTGTTATATATTCGATGCAAGTATAACGATGCAAGTCCCAGGATTTGCAGGCCTGTAAATAAGCTCAGGATTTCAGCATGATTTCTGATTCTCCCCCTCCCCCCCCCCATACACACAGACTGTGCACCAAGGGCTGACCTGTTTACATAGAACCAATTCCCAGTCCTTCGAGGACTCAAAACTCATGGATGTTGGACAAACATGTAAGTTTTCTAAAAGTACATTCAACACCCATGTGGAAGTCTCCAAACTCATGCTTTAAGAAATGAAAAGGGTACTTGGATTATTCCATGGGGGGGGGGGGGAGTCTCATGAATAAGGAAACGTACATGGGTTTTGCCTCCAAATGTGCACTACATCTTTGGGAAAGGCTGGTTTTCATGGGGGGTTTTGCGCATTTGTTCTGGGCCTAAGTCTCAATCATGTCCCCCATTAATTGCCTTGTTTTTCAAGCAAAAAAAAATAAAAAAATACTGTAGTCTTTTGGGTAGAAGATCAATAACTTCACATTTGAGTATCTTTTGAACTCTTGGATATATGCCATCTGGACCCAGTAATTTGTTGTTTTGTCATTGTGCTCTCAGGCATGGGACCACAGGCATGGGAATCTGCCTATGCCTTCTCTAGTGAAGACAGATGCATTTAATTTTCATTCAGCTTTTCTACAATCTTCCCTTTTATTCTAATGTAATCCAACAGCTGAACCACCTGCCCATCCAATTTCTTTATATAATTTTTTTATTATTATTATTTGATTAAAGATATGGGTACAGGAAAAACCATATATACATAGGTTAAAGGTAATACGCCCATCCAATTTCAAATATCATTAATCTGAAAGGAATGAAAAGGGGCCAAAAATATTACAAACAGCAACTCCACTTTCAGTCCCTTTCTACTTTTAAATCAACCTTCAAATCAAAGTATTCCAATAATATCTAATATTCACTTTTTCCAGAATATAACTTTATACCCACAAGTGCACAAGGACAACCATTCACAGCTCATTTATCCGCAGCTCTTAGTACATAGTGGCACCTCACAGATATTCATAGAGGTGCTCTCTCTACACAGAATGGTGGCTGATCTAATTCAAGTGAACAGATTTCTGCACAGACAGAACCAGGATACCCCAAAGGAGAAACAAGAGGGAGCAGGAAGGAGAGGAGCTTTGCCTCTTTGCTACAGGTTTTTCACTCTTCCCATCATGTTATTGTCACTGCCTTCACAACTGCTGAGGAACATAATCTCTGGCGGACATCAGTGGCACATGAAATGTGTTTTCAAAGCAGACAAAATGGATGGACCCAGAGCAGCACTATGATGAGTAGAATAGAATCCCTGGTCTTTGTGCCCTTAAAAGAGCCTAGTGTAGTCCATGGCAATTTAATAATTTGACTCTGATGTTTGATTTTCTGAGATGCAAGGAGCTTCCTCCAGAGTAGTGTTTCTCAAACTGTGGGTCAGGAACCACTAGGTGGGTTGCAACCAATTTCAGGTGGGTCCCCATTCCTTTCAAATTGTATTTTTAAAAATACATTAGACTTGAAGCTACCATGGTGTGTGACTGCATTTGGGGAAATGTTACAAGTATATACTTTTTCACAGGTTACTATGTATATGCTTGGAAAAATCATAGTCAATGGGGCTATCATTTTCCTGGGTAAGTGTGGATAGGATTGCAGCCTTTGGGATGTTTCAAGATTTTAAAAAAACAGATCAGCAACTACTTAGGAAGGTTAGGGGAGTTCTTATTTATTGTAAATAAATTTTTAAACTTACACCATAAAGAGCAATACATTTATTTCAGCATCAGCGTTTGTAGACTACATGTACCTGATGAAGCTGACTGCAACCCTGAAAAACTGATGCCAAAATAAAACTGTTAGTCTTTAAGGGTACAATGTTTCTCTATTGTTGCTTATTTAATTAGATTAAGACAACGCAGACACGCGCCTATAAGTCATTCCCACAGATAAGTCGATGGCAGGTTTTGAGCCAACAATCACGGAATTTTCTATGACCCTCGGATAAGTCGGGGATTAAACTTAGGGGGGTGTCTGACTATTGTTTTGTCCAATTTTACTTGAGGCCAGATCCTGAAAAATAACCCACCACTAATTGCTAACTAAGAACTGTAGTCTCTAATTTATTAAAAATGTAGTAAAAGATCATAAGATACCTTTTTATTCTTTATTAAATTCTGGTCTTCACCACCTTTTCGTAAGCACTATCAGAGTAAGTGCACTGTAAACAACATACCAGTAAAACAGTGGTTCCCAACCTGGTATTCATGTACTCCCAGGGACACTCAACAGGACCTTTAGGGGTACTTGAAAAAGAATGGAATAATGGTAGAAATGGTAGAAAAGGGCAGGTCATGCTCCAGAATGCCTTGCAAGACAGGAATGCCTTGCAAGGACCAGCAAGGCAGGAAGGGAGGTAGCTAGTTGGCTGTGAAAGCCCCACCAATAGCTAGTTTTTGGTCATCAATTCATGTATGAACCAGTGATTGAAAACCAGCATAGTAAAAAAGCTGAAACATAATATGAAAGTGATCAATCACCCAGAATTTCTCAGCACACTTCTGGTGCAAAACAGTGCAAAGGCAGAGTCTTCTGTTCTTCAAACAGATAAAAAGAGAAAACACTGTGATAAATACATGAAGTCTGGGCTTTGATATAGAGGAGATGAGGGCTTGTATTATTAATTACAAACATTTTGCTAATATGAAGGGTACAATTTATGGAAATAGGCTGCCATGGGATATGCAAGTGAAAAGGGTTGGGAACCACTGCAGGAGATCCATGAATCAAATCCACCTTTAAGGTGTCTGGTGTGTTAAGCCAGAAGCTCTACGTACAACATACAACCCATAACACATAACTGGGAGTGTGCAGTTCAATTCACAGCAGAGAGATGGAGCTGCATATATTTGCAACCCTTTTTACTGAGAAGTGGACCCACTGCTTTCCATGGGTGTTATTCTTAAGTAAGGGTGCATTGAATTGTAGCCTACTTCAAATGGAAAGGAGGATTCCGATCCTGGTGCTTCAAAAAACAGACCTGCTTTGCAAGCATTTGCAAAGCAGAACCAGGCTGCAGCAGAAGAAAGGAGAATAAAAGGTTAACAAATTCCTTCTAAGGAGCTGTGCCTGCCTGCTGCTTGAGAAACTTGTTGCCTGTCTGCCCTTGAGAAAGGAAACTTTTCAGAGTTGAAAGGCTTTGCCCTCTGATTGACCCGGAGATAAGGCGAAGTGATAATTTGAGCTTGATTACTTGGCAAAAATTTCATGTACTATAGGCGAGTATCTACGGTATATAGACCACTTTTCCACTCAGAAAGAGGCCTTCAGAGCAGTGCACAAAAAAGAATTTAAAACACTATAAAAAAGCAATCAAATTTTTAAAGAAGTATTAAATAAAATCTTAACTGCACAAAACCAGGTCCAAAATCAGCAGCAGAATAATTTGATCTAATCAAAACCACGCTGACCACAGGGAACAACTTGCCTAATACTGAAGACGTGTCCCAAAGAGGCATTTTTCCACACATCAGAAGGTCAGTAAAGAAGGGGCACTACGGACTTTCGAAAGGAAGAAGTTCCACACACTCTAGCTGAGACGTTTCTTTCCTGTGTTTCCACCAATTGTATTTTTGAAGGTGGTGGTGGGTAATGGAGCCTCCCCTGAAGACCTCTGTGGGCAGGCAGAATCATGAGGTGCAGTGCAGGAACCACTTTAATTCCATGGTCCCAAACCATGCCTCTACTCATCAGTATTGAATGATTATCCTGTGTTGTCATTGAAATTATGGTAGTGTAGACAGTTTCTCCCCCCTGCTGCCACTTTATCCTTACAATAATCCTGTAAAATAGGTTAGTATGAGAGAGAGAGTGTGACCTGGCCAGTTTGAAGCAAAAGCTACAATAGGTAATTCCCTCTTTGCCAGTTTGTTTAGAATAGTAAGTTGAGAGTCACAAACAGCATGACAGTAAGATAAGTTACAGTTAGCCTTGCAAGCACTAGAAAGTTCAACATCTTAACGTGGATGCTTCAAAAGATTAGGTTTATTAGTTTCCTTTCTGTGGATTAGATTCTAGGGCTTTTAAAATGTGGAGAGGATGACGTGTTATCTCAGCTTACTTGACTGAAATTACTGTGGAACTTTTTTATTGCCTGAGCACACACTCCCCCCATAAACTTGCATGGCACATTTAGATTCAAACTGGGCCACGTAAATTAAGTACACGATTCACCGCAAACACACTGGAGCAGATCCTAAATTTGTCACACCACCAATAGTTAGGCACCTGCCTTGGAGGATACTGCAAGCTGCTGCCTATTCCCCCTGAGTTCTCCAACCGGTGGGTTGGGACCCCAATTTGGGTCACAGCAAACTTTCAAAGCCTGTGCAATAATGGTACTGCCTTATCAAAACGGAGCTCTTGATATAATCTTGCACACTTACCCTGTCTTGCCCTGCAACTCCTAAGGCCGGCTTAGGCTGCTACCACACAGGGTTATTGTGAAGACACAGGAGATAGGGGGAAATGGGGTAGGGCAGGGCAGAGGATGAGCTGCAATGGGGTGGGGTGGCCTGGGTCCTGGGAGGGCGCTGGATTGGCAGTAGGCCCCCAGCCTCATGTTTATTTATTGGGGGGGGGGGAGTCATGGCACAAAAAAGGTTGAAGAGCATTGCCCTAATGCGTTCCCATCCTGACTCCAAGCTGTGGGGCATTAACATCCAGTCTGTGCTTCTCAGTGGCAATTCATGCAGCTGAATTATACCATTCATCCCAGGCCAGAAAGTATCTGAGACAGACTTTGCAACCTAAGCCAAGGGGCCACCAGCCAGCATCCTTGAGATAGCGACTTGAGGCCAGTTCTGGTTCCCCGTTCATTCTTGCTTACCACAAGTTGCACACCAAATCTTTATCACTATTCCCAATCCTGCACTATACCTGCCTGATGTGACCAGACTGGCTAAGACCCACCCCCTCGCATGTAACAGCATGGGGTAGGTGAAAAATAAAAAACCGCACATGGTGTAAAGGGAAAAATTCCTACCTCCTCCCCTCCCCTGGGGTGGGGAACCAGCTAATCTCATACTGCAAACTAGGTGGGTAAGCATGCTGCCCCGAAAAAACTGAGGGGGAGATTGGCAAATACCTGCCTTCATCCCATTCCTCAAACCAATTCAGAGCGAAGGGGCTCTCAGGAGTCATGCTCCAGTAGGAATTTGGGCAAAGCTGCCCTGCCTGCAGCGTGAGGCAGAGGAGCAATGTGGGGGACACACACACACACACACACACACACACACTGATTGCAACAATTTCACTCTTGCATCTACACAGCTGAATATAAGTATAAATAATATCCGTTCCTGTGTAGAGATGCACTAGCATTATGTTTGCGGCACATACATGTATGCATGTGTTGTTTTTTTGCTGGTGCTGGTGCTGGTGTTCAGCCACTGAATAGCTACCTGCTGTACCTCGGCCTTCCATAGCTGTGCCTTTGATTTCTGCCTCAGGTTAGAGCAGCTATTCCACCTGCATGCAGACCAGCTGTTAGCTAGCTGCACTGTCCACTCTGAACTGTGTGTCCCTTAAGCTGTCGCATCCTGTTCACTGAACACTGTCAGAGCTCTCAAATGTAGCTGATACAGCTACTTTCAGGGCTCTTTTGCTTGGACTGGGAGAGATGATCTTGTTTCAAACTCTCGAGGAAACTGGTGACCAAACTGTGGGTAACAAGAGTATTGCACACAGACAATTCTAGAAGAAGGGTCCATTTACATTTACCTCTTGCAGTGCAGAAACTTCTTCTCTGTGGCAAAATCTTACAGTAAATGCCAGGGATGGGAACGTAAATCCATTGACTTGAGTCCAAGACTCTAAAACACATGTTTGTGTGACTCGTGTGTAACTTGAGTTATGCGTCTCTATGACTCTAGGCTTAACTTGAGTTTCGGGCCACTGACTCAGAAATGAGTCCCAACATGCGCAGACTGTCTGTGTCTGGGTGTGCTTGCTTACTTTTTTCATGGCTTCCACATCACGTGAAAGACCTGTGGCAATCCAGAAGCTGACATTGACTGGTGTGAGCAGCAGGGTAGATTAGTTCCAGCCCGGGTACAGGGACGGGGGTGGTGAGGGGAGGTGGAAGGGTTAAGGTTTTTGTTTTGAGTAGCTGAATCCAACGCAAGGTGGGGGGAGGAGGAATGCGGGTTGAGTCAGTTCATGGGGGAGGGAGGAGGGAACAGACTCTCTTGTCCCTCTCCCAAGGAATGGATGTTCCACTGGACGAAGGATGGGTCGCCTGATTTATTTTTCTGTGGACAAGAGAGTGGGGAGGAGGTTGGTCGGCCATAAGAAAAAATGGCTTTCAGAAGCCTAGGGAGGGGACAGGCAGTTCCTAGAGCGATTGAAAATGGGACATCTCCAGCCTACACATACCTCCGAATTTGTAAGTAAGTAGGCAGTGATGTCACACATGTTGCTTTTCACATCATTGCAACTCACTTCCGTGTTTGGAGTGATGGCTGCTGGTTGGGGGGGCACCGCATACTTCCTGGGCACATTTTTGTGTTGTTACACCTCACACACAAAAACACCTCACCAGCACCTCCATGTTTTCTGCAGAGCTGTGGCTGACACATGTATCAAAGAGACTCGTGACTCAAGTAAAAATGAGTCGTGACTCAAGTAAAAATGAGTCAGTAAAAGGATCTGGACAAGTCCCAAAGGCCACCCATTATGATCCATGTATGAGTCAGGTCAAAGCGGTGGAAACTCAGTTCTTGACAAGTTCGGGAGAGGTACCTCTTGTCATGAATATGTACAGTTCAGGCCTAGTAGCATTGCAAGGCCTGAACCAAGCTAAAACAGTAACACAGAAGTGGCTTGCATTTCCTAGCTGCTAGGATTTACAACTCAATGGAAGGTGATTATGTAGCACCTAGGCAGCCAGAAAGACGCCCATCAATCTCCAGGGGGAGATCAGGGGGAGATCTCCAGGGGGAGGGAAGAGCTGAGAGGGCGAGCTTCCAGCCCCACTTCCGGAGGACAGGGTCTTTATTCCTTGTCTCTGAGTGAGAGAGGTGGTGGGTGCACATCCTGCCCCACTAGGACCATGTGGCCTCTTAGGTAACTGAGGATCTACAAAAGAAGCTGACCCAGGTGAGAGTCAGAGATTAATAGAATTAGCCAGTTAGCTTTGTTGTTTTATGCTGATATGTTTCCTAGAAGTTTTTATGCCTCTAGCATTTGCTGCCTTTGTAACCTTTTTGTAACCCTATGTATTTAATAAAGTAGAAAATCTTTTTACCATGTTGGTTCATTGTCTGTTGGGGACAAAGGTTTAGAATCCTGCCTAGCCGTTCAGCAAGCTACCAAAAATCCTCATTGTGGACTAGAAACTTGAGGACTGAAACTTTAAGTAAAGAAAGTGCTCAGTGCCTACAAGGGATATAGTTAAGCCTAGAGGGTCTCGGTGTCCCTGGACTGAGGCACTGGCTCTTACAGGGTGGTGGTAGTACTACTGAACAGGGATCTTTGAGGGCTCTAGGGTTCAGAACCAACAACTCTGAGCACCCCAAACCCTGGGAGTGAGACCAAGCGTACGACACCTCTGGCACATCCCTAAGCATCTGAATTAGAGATGAGCAGATTTTCCATGTCATTCCTTGTCTAGTTCTGTGGGTTCTCCTTGTTCCCCAGTCCACTCTTCTGGAATTCCTGTTTCATTTCAAGAATTTCTAAAATTAGATCTGGAATTGGAGCATGTAGTTTGCTGCGAATTTTGGTTTCTTTAGTTCAGCTGCATCTTTTCCTCCAATGTATTAATGACAGAAAGATACCAGCTTCAAGTATATGTA
Source organism: Tiliqua scincoides (assembly GCF_035046505.1). NCBI lineage: Eukaryota > Metazoa > Chordata > Lepidosauria > Squamata > Scincidae > Tiliqua > Tiliqua scincoides. The sequence continues at coordinate 50,963,735 of NC_089826.1, forward strand.
TGGGAAGATCAAAATTGCTTGTTACGTAGTGTTTTATCAATGTCAATATCAATATCAGTGTTTTACACTGTTAATGTAAAATGGGAGGAAAGAAGCAAACTGAAAGATGTGGTACATTATGCATACAATGTTTTTTGTACAAGACTTAGAAATTTTATTTTTTTTTTTAAAACAGGAAAATACAGCCCCCTCTGCTCTCATGATGGGACAGGGGCAGGCAGATTAGGTTCAAGAAGGGGGCGAATTTGGCCTGCTGTATCCTATCCCCCTTTCCAGTCCTGATCTGCAGACACAGATTAACTCAGACATGCACCATCGATTTAGCTGGCGCAGGTCTGAGTAGCAGGCTGGGGCTTACTCTGGGCAGGGGGATGAATGTCCTCCTTCCTGAGGATTGGGTCCTCAGACTGCAATTCTGTACACACTTATTTGGGAAGAAGTCCCATTGAACTCAAAAGGGCTTATTTCTGAGTGGACATGCTTAGGATTGCACTGTTATTTCTATAGATTGGTAGTACTGGCACTTGGTTGCACTTTTGTGTCCCTCTTCAGTGTTAAAATGGTTTTGCTGATTTTATTTGCTTTCTCTGGGACAAAGATCCACCCCATCCTTACACCCACTCAATCCGGATTAGCACCAGAAAGATCTACATTAAGTGGCATGCCAGAAAATGTAGCCTTACATTTATACTGCTTTAAGGGTCAAAATAGATAGTTTTTTTTTGTTTTTTTGAAAAGCAGTGTCTGGATGTGTGCAACTGGCAGACAGCCTACGAGTTCAGGAAGGATGGCAGTAGAGGTGGTTTGAGTGAGTAATGGGAGTGGTTCCGTGTGGGGAGTGGGTTGGCATGGGGCAGGAGGCAGGCAGGAGGGGAGGATCGAAATATTTGATTAAGATTAAAGCCATAGCTTGGGGAGGATTTGCTTTTGCTTTTTAAATCCTTTTCCCTCACATTGTTTTTCTAGTTGAAACCCTTCCCCTCCTCCCCAAAAGCTGATATTAGCTATACACAGACACATATTGTGCTTCTATGCGTTTTCCTCCACAGTTAATAACAGGTTCGGTAGACAATTTTGATCAGGTTGTGATGTGGGGAGAAAGGGTGAGACCCCACTCCCCCACACAGTGGCCTTAATTCAAAGTGCACTTTCTGGCTGCCTTTAGCAAAAGGGAAAAAAAAGATGCAGAGCAATTGGTCCAGGGATCTCCAACATCACATGCAGTTTGACCCAAAGCCACCAATAAATTCCTTTGGTGCCGAAATAAGTTTGGATCCTCAGTTATCACACTTTTGTTTTTAAAGTATTACACTTTTCAATTTAAGTCCCATTGATTGTAATGAGAAGTTAAACACATTATGAAAACTCTCCCATTTAAGTCAAAGGAAGCTAGTCAGGATGAAGTCCAATTGAAAGTAATTGAACTTCTGTCAGTCAGAACTACGGTAACTTGCCTCATTTATTTCATCAGTGCTTAATCGTGACTTGAGGAGCAGTTTCCCAGTGGGGACTTTAAAAGTGCTTAGTTTTCAGAGGATCATGCCTGATTTGTTGACACCCTGAAGCAAAATCTGAGAGCACTTTGCCTGATCCTAACAGTGAAATTTGCTTTATTAAAGTAATAATATTTGGCTCATGGGCATTAGAAGTAATGCTGATATTGGGCAAACACCAGAAAATGTACATAACTTTATCTTACTTTTATTATAAGCTAAGAGATACATTCCCTGCTGACATAACTCCACTGAAATTAATGGAGTCCCCTAGCAGAAAATTTGACTTTTAATTGACCATAAGTTAGAGGAGATGTACAATATGCCGTATTACAAAGCAACAAGAACAAGGGTGTTTGGCAAGCAGCTCACAGCTATGGCTTCTTTTCATGTTGTCCTGCACACTGATTTTCCAGTTTTCTTGATCATTAATATATATGCAAAAAGGCTAATACTCCAGTTTCTCAGTGGTTTATCTTCAGTTGCTGTATTTATTTCAGTTATTTGCTTGCCTTGCCTATCAGTGCTCAAGACAGACAATAGCTTTTAAAAGAACAGAAGTGTTGCACATAAATTTGGTCACAAAATATTGAAGTGGGAGGGGCTGCTCTTCAGACCCTCATGAAGACAAACTACAATTATCGGGGATTTTTCCCCAAGAAGTTCCTGTTGATAAGGCTTTAGGGCTAAATTATGGTTTGAGGAATAGTCCTCCAGTTTTTTCACTACTGCTGGAAGTGGATCTTTTGGGACAGGTGAAGGAAAGAGGCAACACAGCTTGAGGCTGAGCTTATTTATGATCTGATAGATGAATCAAAGGGATTTTGATTTGGGTAACAATAAATCCACTGTTTTTAAATTGGAGGAATTTGCATCTCCTGAAATTCTGTTACTGAAATTCTTCATATATACAAGCCGCTGAGAATGCTGGTCTCAAGATACTGTGGCTATGTGTGTCAAATGAGCCATCTTATAGCTCTTTTTGCTGGCATAGATGTTTCTGGCATCTTTTGCTGGCCAATTGGGGCATGTCAGGCCTGGGATGGGGGTAGGTAGGATTTGGTCATGGCGACTGACAGGCTGAGGCCCTTGTCCTTTCCCCAGCCCAGTTTGCCACCATGGCTGCATTGACGGCTAGTCTGCACAGAACTGCTACCAGTGCACTGTTTTCTGGCCTTTGCACTAGGAGCAGCCCTCTGCAGTCCAACAGAGAGGCTGACACACCAGCAGACCTTGCACTATACCAGCATACTGCAGGGATGGGATTGGAATTGGGCCCTAAGATCAAGTTCGAATTTCATGTCTGCCATGAATTCACTGACAAGCTTAGGCAAGCTCACTCTTAGCTTCAACTGCAATTTGGTGACAATACTATTTACTTGCCTTACGTGGTTATTGTAAGGACAATATCAAGATAATACATGTGAAGCACTTAGCATGCTCAGCCCTAAAAAAACTTGAAGTATTGTTCAAAGTCATTTTTTTCCAACCTTTGTCCCCCAATGGACCATTTCTCAAGGTCTAATTATCATATGTACAAGATAAGTAACCACCAAAAGTAACTGGTGGTGACATCATCACCAGTCACTTCCAGGTTGGGAAGCCAGGCATGATGCTTCAAACTGCGGTAAGAGGTGTACCCTGGGAGCTGCATGTACCACTGGACAACACCTCTAGTACCACCGGTAATACACATACCACCGGTTGAAAAACACTGTTCTGAGTAGTTTCCCAATTGACAGCCCAATCCTATGCATGTCTGCTCAGAAGTAAGTCCCATTAGATTCAATGGCACTTACTCCCAGGAAGGTGTGAATAGGATTGGGCTGACAGTCCGTACTTTGTAGAGGGGGTCAAACACAGGGAAAGAAAAACAACTAAAGAATCTCTGGAGTAGAGTCGCAAAAGAAAATTGTGTTCAGAATCCTCAGTGGCTTTTGTTAAAAAAAAAAAGGGGGGGTGATGGAACTCCCGCAGGTGAGCTTATGCTTGAGTTAAAGATCTGGACAGATCTCAGTGCACCTTTGTCTTTGAACTTGGTTCATGTGTAGAATGCAAAGTATTTTATGTTGATCACAGAGCTGGGGAAGGAAGAGAAAGGAAGATAATCCACATAGTTTAGAACAGCAATTTTCAACCTTTCTCATCTCATGGCACACGGAGAGGGTGCTAAAATTGTCAAGGCACACCATCAGTATTTTGACCACTGACAATGCTGCTGGTGGGGGGGGCAAAACCACCCTATTGCCCTACTAATAAATGACCCTCCCCAATGTCCAGCGGCACACCTGCAGACCATGTGTGGCACACCAGTGTGCCACGGCACAGTGGTTGAAAATCACTGGTTTAGAACAATTAAATGTCTATAATGGGTATGTTTCCATCTTCCCAAAACATAAGATCATCATACTTGGCCCCAGTGGCGTAGCTAAGGAAGTGCACGGGGTAGCAGTTGCTCTGGGCATCAAGCTTTAGGGGGGCAACAAGCAAAGCTTGAAACTAGTGACCAAAATTGTGAAAATCTTGGTATGTATGAATAATACCATCATGTTATATAACATTGGAAAGGTAATTTAATGCAGAATGCAATGAAACAAACTGCATTGGAATATCTGTAATCTATCAAAAGTTATGGCCAATTAACCAGAAAATGAATACACAATTGCCTTATGGAACGAAAAGTGGATTTCGGTAACTCAAAACTGACCGATGAGACTGATTGTTCTGAGAGCCAGTGACATATTATTATGTTATTGACATGTTGCAATGACATGTTATCATGATACAGCATGAAACCAAGGTGTTAATGAGTCACCTCTCATTTCCATGTATCATAATACAGTTACGCTTGCTAACTGGGTAAAAGGCACTTTTTCAAGTGGTGCCCCTCTTATATTTAGCAAGGGGAGAATAACCATCCCTCTTCACCCCCCAGCACAGTGTCTCAAACCTATCAGGGGCACACTTTTTATTTATTTACTTAATTTGATTTTGTCTGCGGGGGGACTACAAATCTTCTTTGACCCCAGGTAGCAGATAGATGCCTTAGCTAAGCCACTGACTGGGGGGAAGCAGCAGAGTAATTAGGTGGCAAGCTGCTTAGGGGGGGTGAGTTTCTCCCAATTTTCACTTTTTAAAAAGCTCAGGTGTGACATCACTGCTGGAGCAACATTTTGAGCTTTGCACCAGGCTACATGATCATAAGCTACGCCACTGCTTGGCCCTTGCTTTGCAAAGCAGTGACAAACACAAGATGTGAGAAATGGCATGATAGAAATCACTGTTGATGGAACGGCCTCTATAGCTATAGATTCATCAAAAAGTGTTTGTATAAATCACATCCTGATGTGGGTTTGCCAAGCACCTCCTACCACTACCTTCTTCTAATTGCTCTAAAACAGGGATGTCCAAACTTTTTGGGAGGAGGGCCACATCATTTCTCTGGCACTGTATCAGGGGCCGGAAAAAAAAAAAAAAGAATTAATTTGAATATATTTACATGAATGAATATATTAGAGATGGAACTTATATGAATGAATGGAGGTCTTGAGATAGCTCGAGGTCTATAAAAGGTCTTGCACAAAGCAAAGCCGGCCTTTCCTTTGCTGTCGCTGCTGCATCACAGACATGAAACAGCAAGCAGTGGAGGGAGCCCTTGGCCCACAGCTTACGCGAGAGGTCAAACAGTCACACTGAGAAAGGGCTGGCAGATAAACAGGGATTAGAAAAGTCTGCCCTCTGGTGGCTGCGACTGGAAGGGCCAGAGGGTTGGCAGATAAACAGGGAGTAGAGAAGTCTGCCTTCTCGTGGCTGCAACTGGAAGGGCCAGATGGTAGGCAGTTTAACAGCAAGTCTCCGGAGGGCAGAGGTTCATTGGAGACTGGGTGCTCCCCACGGGCTGGATTGGGAGTCCTTGGGGGCTGAAAGTGGCCCCAGGACCTGGGTTTGGGCATCCCTGCTCTAAAGGAGCAGTTTTAGAAATTTCCTCTTTGATAGGTATTCTTATTTTATAATGGGAGAAGAAAAACATGCAGGAAGTGATCCATTGCTATACAGTTGGGAATTTGTCCTTCTTTTTTTTTTACACACATCTCAAAGCCCAGAGGATTCTTATTTTGCAGCCAAGAAAAAAATTTCTATAAGGATGTATGATACTAATCAGATGTTCAAAAATGATTGCTATTAAAAGCCTCATTAAAAGCTCACAAGACTGAGGCTGTACAGGAACTTTGCTGATATCTCATTGATTACAGTGATGGAAAATATAGTGAAAAGGTAATTTATCAAATTGTCAAAAAAAAGCAAAGCCCCATTACCAAATGGTGGATAAAGACCAGCACTAACACTTTAAATTGAAAAGATGACTATCAGAGAGCAGAACGAGCAGGATAATTTGCTGTTTCTTGTAAGAGAACTCTTGATGAACATTGCTCAGTTAGCTGTCAAGAATGTCCACAGGGTTCATTAAGATAATTCATTTAGTAACATGATGAGAAATTCTGATACAGGGGTATAGATGTTCTACAATGATCACGCCTTAGGAAGAGTGGCAAACAGAAGTAGGTTTTCATTTGCAGAAGAGGCTGGTGAAACCGTGTTCAAGTCATGGTTTCTGCCTCTTGCCCACAGACTAACTGCCCAATCCTATCCCCCATCTGTGCTTCTGGAATTTGTGTTCTGGCACCATAGTGTGGTTTGCAGTGTCACAAATGTGACACACTGTTGCGTGCTACCAGGGCATTGCTGCTGAAGTTGCAGTTGTATGAATTAGAACTAAACTGGGGGATTAACTAATCTAATGGAACATTTTTTAGGCATCAGTGGCTGAACACTAGTGATTTACAACCCAAGCCTGAGCTGCCAGGCTTGCGAATCTGCAATGGCGCAAAAAATGGCTGCCACCACATTCAGCACGCTCTAGGCAGCTGCCGGCAGTTCCTCAGGAGAAGGGGACTTTCGTCCCTTTTCCCAGAGTCAAGCAAGTAGCCCCGCAGTGGGGCTACTCGATTCTATGTCAATCCGAAGGTCAGCATAGAGTCAAGAGCCACTGTGTCAAGAGCCTCCCGCCCCACTCCCCCCCGAATGCCTCCTCCTCACCCTCTCTCCACCTCCCCCTGCCCTAAGATGCCTCCTCCCCGCCTCCCCCCACACCCCCACCTACCTGTCTGCTGCTCGGCCGTCCATGCGACCGCCAAGCAGTGGAGTTCCGGTGCTTAACTGGCACTAATCCTGCACCAGCCAGCACTGGGTTAGCACCGGCAGCGCCTTACAGCATGTTTGCCACAGTGCATGCTGGCGGTGAGCCTACGCGCCAAGCTCAGGATTGGGCTCTTAATTATTCAGTACCGTGCTTTGAACACCCAAATGAGCTGGCTTAACAGCTGAATTGCAAGACTCTGTCTATTAGCTCCCCACCCTTTCATATATGCAACATTAATTTGAAAATGATTGTCAAAGTACTTTACAGCGCAATCTTAAGGAATGCTAGTGTTGGTGCAGCAGCCCCTTCGCTGGCACTAGCGGTCATAAATGGTGGTGTTAGTGTTGCTTGTTTTATGTCTTGGTCAGCAGCCTGACACAAATTAGCTTTAACAGGATACTCTGTGGATATAGAATGCTGACTAGCTGACACACTAATCACATTTTTCAAAACACCTTTGAATACTGGAATACTGTAACTATCACCTAGGTTGGTGACCAAACTAAATAAGGCACATTAAAGTCATATTAGATTATCTAAACACGTGGAGTGAATGTGTGAGTACATGTTGGAATAGGATTGTGGTGGCAGACTCAGCCTACATCCTTGACTAAACTGGATGTACAGACTGTGTACAAGCTACATGCAGACTCAAAATGTATAAAAAGTATGACTTCTGATAATGTGAATGAGCTTATGCCTGTACATGCATGTAACAGTTTGCACATAGCAGCAGGAAGGCTGAAGCTCAACGCAAAAGCATGTACTTTCCATACAGAAGGTCCCAGGTTTAATTCCTGACACATCCTCATCCTTACCAGCAGTGCTTTTTAAAACACATCTAACAACGACACATGTGGGGAAAATGATCCAGTCTGGAGATCCACTCTGATGGCCTTTGGCACAATTTGGCAGTGAAATGAAAATGGAGATAAAGGTGAAAATGAACAAAAGTTGACTAAAGTGATAAAAAACAAAAAATGCCAGGTGGGTCAAACTGGCTGTAACTGAATGAGCTCAGGCATGCTTAATCTTTACGGGGAATTCAACAGCTAACAATCATACACAGTGTAGCCCTGGAGAAAGCAGTTGGAAGGACAAGAAACATGAAGGGGGGAACTTCTCAGAAGGAGAAAAGGCAGAAGAGATGGAGGGAGATTAGATGGGCTGCCCAGAAGAACCCAGGGGAGGGAAGGACAGGTTTTGGGGTGTCACGGAGAAAGAGCAGAGAAGGGAAATTGAGGGAATCAATGGGAGAAAAAGGTTCAGGCCACTGCAGAAGACTGTGATAGGGAATGGGTCTCAGTAGCCCTAGATGAGGGCTACAGGCAAGAGGTGATCCTAGAAACACACAGTGAAAGTACTTCACCCACTTGTGGTGGGGGGGGCTAGTCTCTCTCAATGAACAAGCACTCTTGACCAATGTTCCAAGCCCCTGAAAGAGATCACCATTGGCTAGGGAGATTCTCTTGGCTGGATCAGTCAAGTGAGCTTGTTCAGAAAGAAGGCCCAAGACTGATCTCAGATCTCCAACAAAAAAGAGTCACGGAACTCCATTTACACTTAAGAAGTAAATAGGTCTCCATTCAAATCTGGAGCACTGAACTCCATAGATTAAGGAAGAGGCTGAGATTACACTGTTCAGTGAAAAGTGTGGCCTTTCTGGCTCCTGGATCTGTGGCATCTCACCATCAGTCCTCTGAAATGGTCACATTACTTGTCTGACCCTTGCTCTCCAAGCAGGCACCTAACACCAAATACATATATTTAAGCACATTTCTCCTGCACATCTCAAATTTAAAGAAATAAACCGAAATAAAATATTGTTCATTTAACAAGATAGGGCGGAGAAAATTCCTGTTTGAAACCTTTCAGAGATACTTCCAGTCTGTGTAGAAAATATTGAGTTGGACAAATCAACAGTCTTATTCAGCAGAATGCAGTTTCCTATGATCATCCAGAGAGTCTAGTGAACACACATAGGGTTCACAGAGACTGTGTTCCTTTAGGCACTTGGAAAATCTGAAAAAAAGTTTTTATAAAGCCTCCTGTGTCCATTATACAGTAAGGATCTGACCTTTCATAGCCAGCCCTGCCGTGAAGCAGGGCGGTTCAGATGGCAGATTTAAGGTTCCTTTTCTGGGCAAAACAAAGTGGCACTGTAATGCTTGTTCCCTTCCTAATAGAAAAGGAAGAAAAGAGAAAAGAGTTGGAGGTGATAAGGTATTGGGAGTGGGATGTTAAAAGAAAAACTAGAACAGGGAGGGAAGGCAGGGGATGCTATCTGGTGCTCTGCTTCAGATTTTAAAAAAAAGTCATGGTGATTAGGGCTACTCCTACCTTAAGTCTTATCTGAGCTGGATCAAGGACACATTTGAACAGACAATGCTGGGGCATTCAAACCTGTTATAATGTCACATAGGTTGCTGGGGCGCTGATAAAATTATGCATAGTGTGAAGTGAGTGGAGAAGGAGAAGCTTTTCTCTGTCTCTCAAAATACTAGAACAGTGATTTTCAACCACTGTGCCATGGGAGTCTGGGAGAGTGTCATTTATTAGTAGGGTCATTGGAGGATGTAAGCCCCCCATTTGCAGTGCGGTATGCCTTGTCAAAATGTCAAAAAACTGCTGGCGTGCCTTGACAATTTCATTGCCTTCTCAGTGTGCCAGAGTGTGATTCTGAATAGGAGTTGCAAAGGAGCACAATTTTAGGGGAGCAATGGTGGGAGAGGTGCGTTCTTTCATCAGCTGTTTGTGGGTTTTCCAGAAGCAACTGGTGGGCCACTGTGGGAAACAAGATGGCCTTTGCCATTATCCAGCCAGGCTCTTCTTATGTTCTGAACATAAAAATAAAAGACATTTCAAGACAGGGTTGCATCTGACCTCTAATGAATACTGCAACAAGAAAGTTAAGTTCATTTGAAAGTAGTTGGCAATAAAATGAAGAATGATCTTTATGAATGCAGTGGTTTAAAAAAAAATCACCCCACACTTTGGGCTGTAAAATGTAAATGCTATCCCAAATCAGGCTGCAAAAAACAGCATGATGGAAACTCAAGACAATATGGTTCCTGTGTAAAACATGCTTCCCCTCTCCAAGGACACAATTAGAAAGTTATATAACAAATTCTAGAATCTTGTAAAAACACAGCTGGCAATCCAATTTGTAAATAATTGGGCTCCCTGAGGAGGATGGCGGAGGCAACAGGATTCAATTCATAACTGACATTTTACAGAGCATGTTGGGAGCCGTTTTTCTCACTGGAGTAGAAAAACTGCATACTGCTCCCAGCAGCTATAGTTTCAACTGAATGGTAAGGAGTACAGGAAGTTACTTGTATATTGTTGGCAACCTTCAGTCTCGAAAGACAGTTTAAGAAAAGGCAGCATACTTTGCAAAGACCTTGCATCAAGTTCATGCCCTCTCAAAGATTTTTCCAGCTCCTATTAACATCCTAATGTGTAAAAGGTGCTGTTCTGTTGAACTTTAAAACTGGAAGAGGCATGGTATTTGAAATACTGCATATTTAAGCCATTTTTGCCCAGCACTGCATATAAGCAACAGGTCTCAAATGTGTATACCTATGGACTGGGCAGAAATGAATTAAAAAAACAGGCAGCCCAATCCTAACTAGTGCCACTTTTTTCCACTTCAGATAAGGAGTGAAATGAGCAGAAAACATTATGTGGGCGTCAACATTAATATCCACGTAGAACTTATTTTAAGCGGCAATAATCAAGCAATGAACTCCATGCTCAGAACAAAACATTTTTAAGGTACACTTGCAGCTGAAAGTCACAAAAATTTAGATTTGGGTCAAAAATCATAGCGCTGTTACTTTTGATCCAAAAATTCTGGCAATCATTACCACCATGCATTCATTTCAGATTGAATGAAAAAATGTACAGTCCTTTATTCACGCAGGGCCCTGTTGTGACTCAGGATGAGGTGCTTACCTGTTAGCTTAGAAGCTTATCTCCCTCTTTCTTTCTTTTTTTAAGATTGAAAAGGAGTATCCAAGCCATAGTTTCACCCACACAATGCCTACCATTTGCATTGGAATGGGACATAGGTGAGAGGGCCAGCCGTTGTGGGTCGGGGTCATAATTTTAAACAGAAAAAATGAGGGAAAAGGCTACCATCCTACAGTGCTACAAATTACGCATCTTCAAGACTCTAGTTTAAAACTAGTTTCTGTAACTTTACAACTATAACTCTATGAAATGTGCTAGTAGACATACAGGGTACATTAAACATACATGGTATGTAATATTTGAAACCATGAGTTCTTTATATAGACACGCAAGAGTAATCTAGACTCTTGAATAGTCAGATTTTCTGACTTTTCTTCCAAGATCAGGAAACAGCTAGTTCTGTGCATCCTATAAACAATTTTTCAAATCATGGTATTAGTTACAGGTTCAGGGTGACCAGATACAATGGAGGACAGAGTGCCTATACCTTTAACCATTGTACAGAAGAAGGAATTTTGGCAGGTGCAGCTTTTTAAACCCTTCCATGTTCAGATGCACCTGCAAAAATGCCCTCTTCTATACAGTGGTTGAAGGTATAGGCACTCTGTCCAACATTGTATCTGGTCATTCTGCTTACATACATTTTAGTATTGCTGTTTTCAGATTAGTCTCTAACAATATATTTTATAATTGGTCCCCCAAATTGTTGAGCTTACTATTGATTCCCATTCCCATTTGTTTTCAGTTGAGTTACCTACTAGAGGTAAAGCAATTTCTCATCAGTCTCACAGTTGTGAAACAGCTTTAGTCAGGGTGTGAAGTGTCAATTTATCATGGATGCTTCCCTTGCTAGTTGATTTGTATAATTTCTAAGCTGTAATACTGACAGTGTCTGGCAATACAAACTTTTTGTAGAAAAGAAAAGCTTAGTTAATAGCCTGTATCTTTCTATTTTGGAATAGGTGAGGTATGGAGGTTGAAATAAGAGCACAATGGTCGTATTTACTAGTTTGTCTCCATGGAAGCATGACCAAAAGGCAAGTGAAATTAATTTCTTTCTTTAAAGACAAGCTTTATTTACCAGGATATTTTTTTTCCAGTTCTCTTGAAGCAAGTGCTGTGGCTGATGTACCTAAAGAATGGAAGGTTTTCACCATCTTGTCATGCCCATACATCTAAAGCTGGCTTTGCTTTTTACTTTGCATGGAGAATATCTCTGATGCTAAATGTACAAATGGTGTTTTCATCTCAGTTGAAATGAGATCATTGGGATCAGTGATAAGTGAGAACCCCACTGTTGCAAGATGAAAATGGGGTCCTTCTTCCAGACCTCTGTATTTGCGTTACTGTCAGCAGAGGCATGACAGAGGCATTGACCCACTGATTCAACTGGATTACCAAACTTACTGCCATCTGGCTTTTCCAAATGTTCTGAGAAAATACCTTTCATGAAAGACAGAAGGATATCCCAGTGCTAAGACGCTGCCATTGAAAACATATAATTCATTCAATATCAAGATTCTGATGTTCTTTGCACCTGGGAATTGTTACTAAACCTTGGGGCTATAAATAACATTACAGGTCAATGAAAGTCTAGATTTCAGGACAAAGGGCTGTAGTTCAGTGGCAGAGTATGAGTGCTGCATACAGTGCTGTCCCAGAATCTCCAGGTAGTGTTAGTCTTTCTCTAGCACGGGGGTGCCTAAACTTTTTGGCAGGAGGGCCACATCGTCTCTCTGACACTGTATCAGGGGCTGGAGAAAAAAAGAATTAATTTACATTTCACATTTGCATAAATTTACAGAAATGAATATATTAGAGATGGAACTTATATGAATGAATGAAGGTCTTGCAATAGCTCAAGGTCTATAAAAGGCCTTGAGCAAAGCAAAGCCAGCCTTTCCTTTGCTGTCACTGCTGCATCACAGATGTGAAACAGCAAGCAGCGGAGGGAGTCCTTGTCCCACAGCTCTTGCAGGAGGTCAAACAGTTGGCTGTCACGCTGAGAAAGGGCTGGCAGATAAACAGGGATTAGAAAAGTCTGCCCTCTTGTGGCTGCGACTGGAAGTGCAAAAGGGCTGGCAGATAAACAGGGAACAGAGAAGTCAGCCCTCCTGTGGACAGGAAGTGCTCAAGGGCTGGTTGATTAACAAGAATTAGAAAAGTCTGTCCTCCTGTGGTCATTAGTGGAAGTGCCTAAGGGCTGGCAGATAAACAGGGAACAGAAAAGTCTGCCCTCTTGTGGCTGCAACTGGAAGTGCAAAAGGGATGGTAGATTAACAGTAAGTCTCCAGAGGGCCAGAGGTTAATTGGATACTGGGGCTCTCTGCGGGCTGGAGTGGGAATCCTCAAGGGCCACAAGTGGCCCCAGGGCCGGGATTTGGGCACCCCTGCTCTAGCATGCAGTCTGGTTGTCTGCACATTCAGTTAAGTAAGAGTGTTCTTTGTTAAGCAAGAAACACCTGTGCTTCTAGCACTACTTAACAAACAAACAAACAAACAAAAGTAATGAGCCAACATTATGGGTATGGGATGTGCAGGGGGCAGGGGCTGCTATTATCATCGGCTTCTCTTGTATCCACGGTTTCCGTATTCACACGGTGGCAGAACGGAACCTCCGCAGATGGGGGGGACGGGACGATGACACACCTGTACTGCAGTGTAACATGATCTGAATACTTCTTAATCTTGCAAAACAAACATCTAACTCAATTTGAATATATATTGAATATAATAATAAGAATAAGAATATTTATATACCACATAAAGGTTCATATAGGTCAGACATTTCTTATCCAGGATTCTGAAATCCAAAGTATTCCAAAAACTGTAACTTTTTTGAGTGCCAAAATGATGCCACAAATGGAAAATTCCATATCTGACCTCATGTGACAGGTTGCACAAAATGTACAGATTATTTTAAAATATTGTATAAAATTACCTTCAGGCTTTTTGTATGAGGTATATATGAAAATGCATGAATTTCGTATTTAGACTTGGGCCCCATCTCCAAGATATCTCATTAGGTATGTGCAAGTATTCCAAAATACAGAAAAATCAGATATCCAAAATGAATCTGGTCCCAAGCACTTTGGATAGGAGATGCCCAACCTGTAATGTGTTTTACATAGCAAAATAAATGGCATCTCTCTAAAAACCACATAAATGCACCAGTTGGACAATCTCAAATCACAATATATTTCAAAAGATGGACCGCCCAATCCTGAGCTGCCTGGTGCGTAGGGCTGCCGTGCTGCCAAGAATGGCTGCCACGGCATCCTAATCACACTGGGAAGCCACTGGCAGCTCCTTGGGAAGAAGAACAAGAAGAATATTAACATTAGAAGCCCTTGCCATTCATTGAAATCATCAACATCAATGTGAGCAGAGAGAGATTGCAGCAAGAGCACTGAAAGATCAAAGAAGATGACAAAACAGCCACATCCTGGAAGAAGGGGACGAAATGGCACAGCCAGGTATTTGGAAAGGAAATAGGAAGCACGGAATAGGATCATACAGTATGTCTAGATATCGGTCATGTCGTGAGAATGGATGATGGCAGGATCCCAAAGGATCTCCTCTATGGAGAACTCGTGCAAGGAAAGCGCCCTACAGGTAGACCACAGCTGCGATACAAGGACATCTGCAAGAGGGATCTGAAGGCCTTAGGGATGGACCTCAACAAGTGGGAAACCCTGGCCTCTCAGTGGTCCGCTTGGAGGCAGGCTGTGCAGCATGGCCTTTCCCAGTTTGAAGAGACACTTTGCCAGCAGTCTGAGGCAAAGAGGCAAAGAAGGAAGGCCCATAGCCAGGGAGACAGACCAGGGACAGACTGCACTTGCTCCCGGTGTGGAAGGGATTGTCACTCCCGGATTGGCCTTTTCAGCCACACTAGACGCTGTGCCAGAACCACCTTCCAGAGCGCGATACCATAGTCTTTTGAGATTGAAGGTTGCCAATACAGCAGCAGTGCTATCCAGACAGTGTCGGACCTCTCCAGCCCCGCGCCCCTGGGCAAAGATCCACAATGGTGCCCCTGTGGGCTGTTGCCGCCCCCCACGCGCAAATCTACCCCCCACTTACCAGAAGCTCACAGAGCCTCGCGCAAGTGTAGACTGTGTCAAGGAAGTTTCCTGAAGCTTCCCTGAGACTTTAAACTGCCAGGAGTCTCAGTGAGGCTTCCATGGGGTCCTAAAGGTGCATGAGGCTCCACGCCTGGGGCATTTGCCACATAGATTTTAGTGGGAGGTCTGCCACTGTATCTGGAATGCTGCATGATTCTCCCTCTTGTCCTCTGCACAATTTAAAGAAAGGGGAGCAGCCACTTACTTGTGTTTCTCATGCAGTTTCATCAGTGACAGAAGTACAGGGCTTCTGGGTTGATTTAA
The DNA here is from genome assembly GCF_035046505.1 of Tiliqua scincoides. Classification (NCBI taxonomy): domain Eukaryota; kingdom Metazoa; phylum Chordata; class Lepidosauria; order Squamata; family Scincidae; genus Tiliqua; species Tiliqua scincoides. Next base: position 50,978,791 of record NC_089826.1, read on the forward strand.
GGGACCACATAAATGAAGGAGCTGCTTTGCTTGCACGAACCCTGTAAATCATGCTGTTCGAAGAAACCACACCTGAAGCAAAGTAAGGAAGCAGGTCACTTTTAGCAAGCATTTTTGTCCTCCTTCTCTAGAAATGTCTCTCCTCCCAGCATTCTCTCCACTCACTGCTGTACCAGAAGAAGAAGCACAGCTAGAGCAGTGGGAGATCAGCCCTCTTCATCTTCTGAATTTATGAGACAAAGATGGAACAGCCAGGTGACAGGTGGGCACAGGGTACCCTTTGCCAGTTGACTTTCTCCCCCACCTGGGGCAAGGAATTTATCAAGCCTTATAGTTGGGCTGCCTCCATGTATACATAACTGATATAACTCTGAAAACGACACCAGCAAAGTGGAAGGCCCATCCAATTGTTTCCCCTTATCCTGCATTTCTTGAAATTATGCTGCAGATTTCTAAATCACCATATAGTTTAACTAATTTTAAATTAAGAACATGCTTCTTCCGAAAAACATATGCACATGGAAAAGCCCCGCATTGTCCCTAATGGCAATATATACAATATTTGATGCCGATAGCTAAATGAAAACACATGTGTTGGAGTCAAACCAACTTTTCTTTATTAGTAGCATCTTGCCTGCCTCTGCCCCAGTTATAGCTGATATATGGTTTTCATTACAACGAAAGAGGTTTTACTTGTACCAAACAATTTTCATTGTACTTATGTTTTTATGCATTTTTCTCATTTCCATTGTCTTCATTTTAATTCATGTTGTTTTGGTGATTATGAAATAATTGTAGCTTTAATTCTTGCTAATGGAAGCTGCTGAGCAAATGTTCATTTCTTCAAACAACTTATGAAACTTCAAGTACACCAACAGACTATTGTGTGCTCCAACCAGAGAAGCACACAACACACAAAGGGACACCTGCAGTGATGGCAGTGCCTACTCCGCAAACTGCGGCACAAGGAGTTACAGGTTTATAAGCACACAGTCATGCATCAGTTATGAACTTATGGGTGCATTGTGTCCTCCCCATGGATGTACTGTGTCCTTCCTGATCCCCAGCAGGGTTTTGCACACCTAGAACAGCAGAGAAGAAGACAGTAGGTGGAAGATCCATAGCTCAGTGGTAGAGAATATACATTGCAGCCAGAAGGTCCTAGGTTCATTCCCTTGCACCTTTAGGTAGAGATGGGAAAGATTTCTGCCTGAAGCTATAGAGAACCAGAGCCAGTTACTATAGACCTGTGGGCACCAAACCCTAGCCCATGGGCTGGATCCGGCATCTGTGAAAATCCCTTCCCCAGCACGAACAGAGTTTACCATACTGTGGGGGAGCCTGTTATCTGATCTCCCCTAAAGTTCAGGCCAACAGCTACTTCCACATTCCATCACTCCATTATGCTCTGTGCCCAGATTTCCAAGCAGATGCGACTGGCCAGCGCAAACTTTGGGAGAGATTGAAGAGGAAGATAGCAGGCTCCCCAGTGGAACAGTAAGTTCTGTTCATGCCAGAGAAGGGATTTTTGGCACAAAGCGGTCTCCAACACTGAACTAAATGGCCCAATGATCTGAGTCTGTGTAAGGCAACTTCATAAGAGTTATGCACAAAGTTTGCTTTCACCAGAATGGAGTATATGTCTGTACGTGCTCCCAGAGCATGGTCAAAAGGCAACCTCCAGCTGAGCATGTCTGAGTCAGTACTTGTATGGGAGACCACCTAGGAACTCCCTATATGCCATGTTGAGTTTCATAAAAGAAAAGCAGGATATAAGGAGGATCAGTCACAGGACTTTTGAACAAAGATATCACTTTTTCAGTAATGGCCCAATCCTATTCAAGACCTGTGCTGGTGGAACACGTGTTTCACCAGTGAAGGCTGCTGCAAAAGTGCCGTAAAGCACTTTGTGACAGTGCAGAGAACCAGTGCGCCAGTGGCTGGCACCAAAGTGGATGCATTGCCACGTGGGAATTTAGTTAGGATTGGTCTGCAACACTCACGTAAGAATTAACCACTACCCATGGTTAGCGTGTAGTATTTTGATGGACTTTCTGAAGATACACTATAGGGCAAATTCTGCCAGAAGTGTAGATGGAATGATTTGTTTCCTTGATTTTGGGTTGATTCCTTGTCTCAAACATGGCTGGACTACTCATTTTAATTTAATTAATTTAATTTTTTTAAAAAAAAATTAGCCTGGAGATGCATTTTTTTAATCTTGTGTTTCAGTATAGAAGCAGAGAGAATTAAGTTTGTGCAATGCAATGCTTAAAGAATGTACCTTAAAGAATACAGGAGGCCTGCTCTGTATCCAGCGCAAGATGGGGCCCCAAAGTGGCTCAGCCGAAGGTAAGGGAAAACTCTTCCCCTTACCCCCAGGTAAGCCACCGCAGCCCCAATGGGTCTCCTCGGACTTGCACCACCTCTGGAAGTGGCATATGACCAAGGAGAGTGGAGCAGCTTGAAGCCACTCCGCACTGCTCAGGAACAAGGGATAGGATGCCGTGTCCCAGCCCCACCTCTATCTCCCTGCCCACCCACCCCCAGGACTGCCCCAGCACGCCTCCCTTCCGCCTCCTCCCAAGCTTGGCCAACACAAGAAGCTGGATTCAGCCTCTGTGGGCCAGTACGTGTCTGCACCAGCCCAACCAACTCTCGAGGAGGTGCAAATGTGTTTATGGCATATTTGCAACCCTCCTGGGCTGGTGCAAAGGACTTGCGCCAGCCCAAGAGCAGCCAAGGATTGTGCCCTCAGTGTTCCAAATGTAAGATAAGAATATTCTGTTGGATTTTGGTGGGGCAAATACTGTATAACTACGTGCTCTATGTTATTCCATATATATTTATTGAATTCACAGTGTTGAAAATCGGCAAAAATTTCCAGAGGACTAGCTGGCGATTTGTTGTACCTTAAAGAATAACCAATTGATTTTGACACAAGCTTTTGTGAAATATAGTTTACTCCATTAGAGTGGGCTGTAGTCCACAAAAGCTTATGCCCCAATCAATTGGCTAGTTAGTCTTTAAGATGCTACAAGACTCTTTGTTGTTGTTGTTTAATTGGCTTCAGATATTCTTATATTTCCTATAGGCTCTGAAGTGTAGTTTAGAGGCAGCTTAAGAGACGTCATAAATTGGACTAGTGGAGACCAGATCACTGATTTCCTGTTAGTGCAATGGTTATGTGCTGAAGGATATATTTTACAAAGTAGATCAAGAGGTTTAAAGTCACTTTTGTCGTTTCCTCAAATATCATAATGCCCATAAACAACAGAGCTGAAGCAATGTTTGCTGAACATGTGGTCTCATAGCACATGAAATGGAAAGTGAAGAGAGAACATTTGGCCTGACCCTAAAATATGGGGCAGTGTGGCACTTACGTATATTTTGCTTATAAAAATAAAACGTGTTTGAACTGAACTTGTGGCTCAGGTGCTTGACTCAATAGTCTCTTGACCTTGTCCCTTATTTTTGTCACTGCCATGGTCTTGGGCATTATAATATGTTATGACAGTATGTGTGGTCCGACAGCTGGAAACAGAGCCAGTAGGTAGGGGCAGTGGGGAGTGGGGCAAACTGTTCCTTTTTTGGATTTATATTTGGGACATAGAACACCCCAAACCAAATACAAATACAGATACTCAAAGACAAATTCAGTTGCTAGTCCTTGTGCCCGGCTGTAATATAGAGTGTAGTCTATTGCATGGGAGAGCATCTGCAGAAAAGCTGGCTGCTTGCTGGTTAGAAGTCATATTTTACCATAATCTTCCTCCCCACAAGCCTTGATTAGTCCCAATTCTGTAGGAAAGTATGATCAGAGCAAAGGCAGAAGCAATCAGCAAATTGTGGGAAAGGAAGCAGGGGTGGGTAGATTGGGAACCAAAATCAATCTGAATGCATTCCAGGCAATTTGCCATCTCCCCCATGGCAATCGCACACAAAAAAACAGGAGTAGGAAGGGAGACATTGTGCTTGTAAAAGGTGGATGACACAGAGTGGCAGTGCAACATCGTTGGCCCCTCTTTCTGTCTGAGGCCAGCTTGACCTTTCTTCAGGATACTTCAACTCTCACCCATTCAACCATGCCAGTTTTGACACATCTTGCAAGACTTCCAGCAAGGATGTGAAAGATGCCTGCGATAGTGAGTGAGGATGTGTGCCTATCAAAAACTGATCTGAGAACAAATGACCATGGATTCGCTGCACGCTGATCAGTGAAGAAAGGTCTAATGCTCTGGCTGGACAAATTCATGAGCATCTATATTGGTGGGAGGAAAGCCAGCAGCAAAACCAGCATGCACCCCTTCAGGGACTAACTGGTGGGATCAAACTGTGAAAAGATCCAAACCAAATAGAGATAGAAGGCAAGGAAGTGCCAGAACAAAACAGCCACTGAAGTCACACACAAAACCACACAGAGTACAAGTGACAAAACCTGACAAAATATTAATCTCCGAGGGACACCAGACTGGAGTGAAAAGAAGAACCTTCTTATTATACAAGTATTGTATATTGTGGAAGAAGCGACAACAAAGTTGAAATGCTTCTATTTATTGAAATTATTTCAAATGACTGGGGCTGTGGGAGTACTTTGGCATTTCTTTAGTCACAGCATAATGCCGGCAGAGTGTTAGTATGCAGTGTGTTGCCACTGGATATATATCTACACAGAAAACAGCCTTGCTGAGTTTTTTTGTTTTTTTCAAACTTGGTGATGTGACTGCTTCATTGTTTCCCCTTTGCATATATTCCTCTACAGCTTTAATGAATGTATTTGGCTGTTGGCAGGTGTACAAGAGTATTGTTGAGATGAATGTGTGATTGATTGTTCCTTTCATGTACATAAATTGAATGCGAGAGCGAGACTTGCTTTACCATCTGGGAGCATGGGACTTAAGTGCCGTGTGACTGAGCCCACTTAGTACAACTGTAATTTTAAAGTTTAAACCTGTGGCTTAGACACTTTAATGGAGCCACATGAGGCAATGTGGTTGGTGTTTTTTTTTACAACTGTTCTGGTATCAGATCCAAGCCTTTGGTCAGCCAAAGCAGCTTCATGTGGCCCTCCTTCTCGCACGGGGAATGCAAGGATCATACAAACCACTGGCTGTGGCTTTGTTGTTTGTCTCCATGATGGTTGGTCTGTGGAACTGCTTGCCACAGGATGTGGTGATGACATCTGGCCTGGACGCCTTTAAAAGGGGTTTGGACAAGTTTCTGGAGGAAAAATACATTACGGGTTACAAGCCATGATGTGTACGTGCAACCTCCTGATTTTAGAAATGGGCTATGTCAAAATGCCAGATGCAAGGGAGGGCACCAGGATGAGGTCGCTTGTTATCTGGTGTGCTCCCTGGGGCATTTGGTGGGCCGCTGTGAGATACAGGAAGCTGGACTAGATGGGCCTATGGCCTGACCCAGTGGGGCTGTTATTATGTTGTTATGATCTTATACCTTCTTTACAACTAGATCATAGCCATAAATAAGACAGGCTGCAGTGCAAGCAGAATTAAGGTGGTTAAATACACATTAAAGTGTTTAAAAGTTCATGTTTAGGGGTGGTTGAGATGAACCCCTCATGAAATGAGACAATAGGGGGGAGCATGACTGCTCACACTTCTCCCCCCGTGTTTTTAAGCTGCCAGTTCACAGTATCTTTCATGTCATCATGACACCACATGGCCAATGATATTTGGCTATACAGCATAAGACAGCATTGAGGGAAATTACAGTGGCATGTGTCAGTTGTGCCACTGTAGTTCGTGCCTGGCCCCCTCCTTAGCGGTGGGCAAAGGTGCAAAAATCCCAGCACCTTATTGGTGCCTGGGTCAGAGGGTGGAACAGGCTGCATGTTACTTGCAGCATCCGTTATCCTTACCTCAATCTGGCTCCACTTGGCAACCCACTCCTACCTCTCCCTTTGTGCAGCCTGAGATTGACTGGTTGCCCCTTTGGGGGGGGGGGGTCAGGTGGTTTTGTGTGTGTGTTCTAGATTGGCTTTGGATAGTTAATGGCAAAAATTTGGTTTTATGCCTCTCTTACACTTTCCTTCTTAGAGTGCAATCCTAGAGTGCAAAGCCTACTTGGGCCAATGCAAGTCCCTTGCGCTGGCCAGAAAGTGTCACAACAGTGCCATAAGTCACTTTTGTGCCACTTTACGGGGAGATAGGTCAGCACACAGATGTGCACCCTTGTTCCTGTGCCAACGAGGACCCCAGAGGAAGGGTGAGTTGCATCGGCCGAGCTCGGCTGATGCAGAGGTTGGGGGTGTGGGGAGGGCAAGGAGGAGACGGGAGGGAGGCGTTTTGTGGTAGGAGGAGGGTGGGCGGCAGGTATTCTCTGCTGCAAATTCACTATTTTGTTAATTCAGTAAAGTGGCCCAGTCTAACCCAAGCCTCTATCTCGCATGGTTATGGAGAGGGGTGCCCGGGCAAATGAAACCCTCCCATTGTCATCATACTGAATGTAGGAAAAGAGACAAATGTTGCACGTAGTCAGACACTGCATCTGTGAAGGGTGGGGAGGCATGGCACAGAAGCGCATTGGTGCCAGGGCAGGGCTTGCCAGTGCGCTCCCATTGACACTAAACTCACACAACATTCACAGCTGGAGAACACCTGAACAGGGTTTCTGTGCAAAAGGACTGCGTGATGGAATTTCAGTTGGGGTAGAACTGGAGATGCCCAAAACATGCTCATTTGTGAGCAATTCTTTTGAAAAGTCCTTTGGAAGAACTGCCAAAGGATGGGAAGGACAAAAATATTTGTGAGATGCATCCTTTCGACTCAGCACTCACGTGAATTGAATGTTAGCTCCAGACTTTCATACATTACACACCCACCTATATTAATATCTTACTTGAATATCAGTCCAAACGTAATATCCCTTGACCAGAGCAAATCAAATTCTATAGTTTGCCTCTGACTCTTTTAAAAAAAAAGTGTTTGACATGAATTGATAGCGAGGGGAGTTTGGTCAGTTTGTGACAGAATAAAGCAACTGACCCTCAACAAATACGAGGCATTTTGGCTGGAACTGTCCCCTGTTGAGCAGTTCGTATACAATTGTATTATACAATTGTGTGTGAACTGCTCAGCTGGGAACCCTCTCTCTTAAAAATTGGGAACAATTGTCCACATCCAATCATGCAGCTGCACAGTGTCTGTTGAGAGATAACAGTTTCATATATTACACAATCAGTCCCAGAGAGCCCCAGTGTGAGGTCAATTTCTTGATGTGTGAAAATAATTTTAGGAAAATATAGTGTGCTGCTCCATGCATCAGTTTTACTTCTAAGAATCAAATGTCTTTTATTTTACTGTATTGTACTTTATTTTACTATACTGTATTTGCAGTTCCATCTGCCCAGGATCTAGAGCACCCATTGTAATGTTATCTCTTCAGTAAATAATCTCTGTGAAGAGAGGAGTGTACTACTACTACCATCACCACCACGATCATCATCATCTGAGCCTTCCAAGAATCCTTTGCTTTCCATCTTTGGTAGCTTCGCTTTCCATGCATTCTTAGAAACAGGGGGCTCCTGACTAACAAGATTTCTCCCTATTGGTTCCAGATGGAGATCAGAGAGGAAGAAGGAATCATGAGCTTGAAAGAAATTCTGCTTAACCTTCTAGAGAGGACAATGTGCACACTGCATTTACAATACCCCCCATTTCATCTAGAGGCAGAATTAGGGAGATGAGTATTTTGGCACATTCTGTGTCCATAGAATAGTTTAAAGTACTTTTTCTTACTTTGCAGCATTCAGAACAATTAGAACAAGTGCTAGAACCTGGAACAATTGCTTGGGGTGAAGCAGAGAGAGCTGGGAGTGGTATGGGTTCATAGACCAGTTTCTTCCCAAATCAGCTGGCACTTTTCAAGGATGCAAGAGGAAAGTTCACATGGGACATACATCCTTTCAGATGATATGTCCAAGCTGGCCCTGACCACATACTCCTCCTGGCGCATTGTTCCTTTTCTCATAATTGTGTGGGACATTTCTTCCAAACTACGTCCTCATGTGCAAACTAAATATCTAGAAAAAATTCACCCCACTGGAATGGAAGTGGGTTGCAATAGGATCAAGGGGCCTTTCTGAGCAGTGGGGAGGCCCACAGAGGGGGCTGCGAGCCCCCCCCCCCACTCCAGATGGGCAGTGCCACTCCTCAGATAAGTTACAAAACCCCTTGGTCACAGAGGTGGTGCAATCACTGCTGTGCCGTCGCTGTCATCATTGCTTGGCCACTCCCCTTAAGGGAGAATGACCAGCTTCTGGTTCCCTTGGTGGATCACAACCCACAGTTTGAGGAACCCAAGTCTAATGGAAAAAACCAGACCAGTATCTTTATTTTACTACAAAGTAGCGGCACTTTACCTATGCTCCTGTTCCTCAGATGAATTAGGGCCCAATCCTATCCAAATTTCCAGTGCTGGTGCAGCCATGCCCATGGGGCATGTGCTGCATCCTGCGGTGGGGAGGCAGTCCCAGAGGCATCCTCAAGGTATGGGAACATTTGTTCTCTTACTTTGAGGTTGCATTGAGGCTGCACTGGTGCTGAAAAGTTGGATAGGATTGAGTCCTCAGCCTAGAGTTGTAAGATTTACATAATGAGTATAGCCTTTATAGCCTTCATAGATCTCACAAAGGCTTTCGACCTGGTCAGCAGAGACGGCCTCTTCAAGATTCTCCCCAAGATTGGATGTCCACCCAGGCTCCTCAGCATCATCAGATCTTTCCACAAGGACATGAAGGGCACTGTTGTCTTCGATGGCTCCACATCAGACCCTTTTGACATCCGAAGCGGAGTGAAGCAGGGCTGTGTTCTTGCACCAACCTTGTTTGGGATTTTCTTCGCTGTCCTGCTGAAGCAGGCCTTTGGAACTGCAACAGAAGGCATCTATCTCCGGACCAGATCAGACGGAAAGCTCTTCAACCTCTCCAGACTGAGAGCAAAATCCAAAGTCCAGCTGAAATGTCTGCGTGACTTCCTCTTTGCCGACGATGCAGCTGTCACTACCCACTCTGCCAAAGATCTCCAGCAACTCATGGATCGTTTTAGCAAGGCCTGCCAAGATTTTGGACTGACGATCAGCCTGAAGAAAACACAGGTCATGGTTCAGGATGTGGACTCACCTCCCTGCATTACAATCTCTGAGCATGAACTGGAGGTTGTCCATGACTTTCTGTACCTTGGCTCAACGATCTCTCCGACACTCATTCTCTCGATACCGAGCTAAACAAGCGCATTGGTAAAGCAGCTACCACGTTTTCCAGACTCACAAAGAGAGTCTGGTCCAACAAGAAGCTGACGGAACATACCAAGATCCAGGTCTACAGAGCTTGCGTCCTGAGTACACTTCTGTACTGCAGCGAGTCATGGACTCTTCGCTCACAACAGGAGAGGAAACTGAGCGCTTTCCACATGCGCTGCCTCCGACGCATCCTCGGCATCACCTGGCAGGACAAAGTTCCAAACAACACAGTCCTGGAACGTGCTGGAATCCCTAGCATGTATTCACTGCTGAAACAGAGACGCCTGCGTTGGCTTGGTCATGTCGTGAGAATGGATGATGGCCGGATCCCAAAGGATCTCCTCTATGGAGAACTCGTGCAAGGAAAGCACCCTACAGGTAGACCACAGCTGCGATACAAGGACATCTGCAAGAGGGATCTGAAGGCCTTAGGGATGGACCTCAACAAGTGGGAAACCCTGGCCTCTGAGCGGCCCGCTTGGAGGCAGGCTGTGCAGCATGGCCTTTCCCAGTTTGAAGAGACACTTTGCCAACAGTCTGAGGCTAAGAGGCAAAGAAGGAAGGCCCATAGCCAGGGAGACAGACCAGGGACAGACTGCACTTGCTCCCGGTGTGGAAGGGATTGTCACTCCCGGATTGGCCTTTTCAGCCACACTAGACGCTGTGCCAGAACCACCTTTCAGAGCGCGATACCATAGTCTTTCGAGACTGAAGGTTGCCAATACAATACAATATGAGTTCTTTACTCTAAATTCAAAGGGAAAGCCACTTGTGGTGGGTGTGAAGAATTAAGCCCATAATTAGCAACCTAGGTCCTGATCCAACCATGAAATGGGTACAGGCAGAGTTACGATGGATAATGGAACTCAGTGCAAGATGTGGGTTTTCATTTCTGAGCATTGTATATGACTACATCCTTTCAAAGAATCTGATCTCACATGCTAAAGCGGTAAATTCCTTGTTATTTATAGGTTTCCAGCAGGGATGGAGATAATTTATGAAATTATGATGCCTTTGTATCCAGCAGAAAGTTCACAAAATCATTATGCTGAAAGAGTCTAGTTATGCCTTCTACTCAGAATGATATTCTTGAGCATAACAAAGAGACAGTAAAAATGCTTTAATTGAACATCAAGCTCATGCATATTCTCCCTGATTTGTTCATTTAATACAGAATTGTCAAAGAGTAGATTGCATTCTGTGTCAAGTTTTTTGTGGGGTTTTGTTGTTCTTTTTTTTCTTTTTTGCTGTGAAGATTTTTTTTTTTGCAGTAGTTCTTTTTTCTTTTTCTTTTCCTTGTCTTGGATGAATATCTTAAGGCTGTTCTGAAATATAGATATCATTGTTTCCTGAATCATTTATAGGCAAGGCTGTGAAGAAGCACAATACTGGGTCCCTCCTGTTTCCTTTTACTGAAACCACACCATTCTAAGGCTGCAATCCTGTGCACACTTGTCAGGGAGAAAGCTCCATTGAACATAATGGGGCTTACTGCTGAGTAAACATGTAAAGGCTTGTTCTGGAATAATGGTAATAAGGCTGATGAATCAATTCGGTGGTGCTTTTGGAACTGGGATCAAAAGTACATAATACTATTTTTATTTCTTTAAAGTAGATATAAACCCCTCCTCTGAATACATCCAAGATGGCTAACATCCATCTTAAATGGCTGTGATATAACCAAGATGGCTAACAACAGAGGACCATAACAATAATTCGAAGCATAAAGTACAATATATAATAAAAAAAGCAAAGAAATGTTTTTAAGCAGCTTTTTTTTCTTCCTCTGACCAGAAAAAATGTTTAACATTTACGTTCCCTGCCCATAGTTGATAGGTGTTTCTTTAATCAGACTTGGTGACGCTGCTGAAGTTTGTCGTTCTTTGGAAAACAAAACTTGCCAATTTGGAATGCTCACTTTCCAACTAAGGAAAGTATTATGATCCCATGAGAAGTACAATGCCCTTCCCTCCTCTTTCAACTGCTTCCTCAGATCCTCCTCCTTCTCTGAGATGAAAGTCTTCAGACTTGCCTCTGGCTGATTTGTCTTTGGCACCTTCCCTTGGGATTTTAAACTCAGTGAAGCAAGGCTTGCATGCCTTATTGGCCCTTCCCCACCAGATGCAGGATAACATGAGAACATAAGACGAGCCCCACTGGATTAGGCCAAAGGTCCATTTCATCCGTCTTCCTATATCTCACAGTGGCCCACCAGATGCCTCAGGGAGCACACATGACAGCAAGAGACCTGCATCCTGGTGCCACCCCCTTGCATCTGGCATTCTGAGGTGGCCTAAAACCAGTAGTTGAACATAACCACCATGGCTTGTAACCTGTGAGGAAATTTTGCTCCATAAATCTGTCCATCTCCTTTAAAGGCATGTGGGCCAGATGCCATCACCACATTCTATGGCAAGGGGTTCCACAAACTAATTACGTCCTGCGTAAAAAATATTTTTTTGGTCTGTTCTAATTCTCCCAACACTCAATTTTAATGACTGTCCCCTGGTTCTGGTGTTGTGTGAGAGGAAAAAGAACATCCCTCTGTCCACACTATAATCCATGCTATATAAGAACATCCCTCTGTTCCCTGCATAATTTCGTATGTCTCAATCATGTCCCCCACAGGCATCTTTTTTCTGGATTGAAGAGCCCACAAGAATCCACATCGTGTGAGTTGTCCCACAAGATTCTGTGAAACCACCTGTGTGTTTGTTGGTGACTGATCATCCCAAAGGTTAGAGGCAACATCTCATCACCCAAACAATGATCTTGGACAGCTGCTATTCCTGCTGCTTTCCTCTCTTTCTTCATGCTGACAGCACAGATCCCTTTGCTCCTCTGCCCATCTTCAGTATGATAAACATCAGATGGAAACTTTGCACATGATGAAACTTCTGTCAATGGGATACCACAGAGTCTGAAGAAAAGCAGTAGTTAAAACTCCTCCCCATTCCCTCCAGTTATACACCCAAGTTTTTCTTCCACTTTGTGGCAAACTACAGAGTAGCTCTGAGAAGGTTCACGTTTCTGGGAAATCTTGTGCTTCTCCTCACCCATAAATCATATCAAAACTACACATGCAGTCATACCATGGCTGTATAAATGGTGTAGGATCCCCACTTCTACCAGAAATGCAAGATAAGAGTGACTTTCCACCCCATCACCCACCAAGTGGGATTGGACAACCATCACGCTGAGGACACTTAAGAGACCATCACACTGGTGGATGTGATGAACCAGTGATGCACTTAAGAGACCATCACACTGGTGGATCACACTGATGGACACTGAGGACCATCACACTGAGGACCTTAAGAGAGAAAAGAATGGGGAGGGTCTGACCGACATTCCTGCTTCACTTATCTCTCTCTCTCTCTGTGCATTAAAGCACTAGGCAAGTTGATTTAATCAAATCAAAGGAAAAAAGATTTATTGGGGATTAAAATGGAACAAGAAAAAAAACAGTCAATCAAATTCTGTACTTCAGATCCACAGTCAAAGTTCAACATACTGAAAACAGATTTTAAATAAAAGTTTCCTGACTTAAAACTTGCAATTTAGCATCCTCTTGGCAACAGTTAACTCTTTGCTATCTTTTATAATGGCTTTCATCTTGGCTTGGCCAACATCTTGCAAAGTCCAACTTAGACCTTGCATCTCCAGCACATATTGCTCTCTCAGCCCAGCTGATCAGCTTTCTTTTTTTTTCTAATTTTCAGGAGAGAAATGCTTGCTCATGCAGCCACGGACCTCTGGAGTCCCGCACCCAGGGAAAAACTCTGTGTTGGCACCCCCTGTGGGCTATCGCCGCCCCCCCCCGCGCAGAGGTTCGCCCCCCTCCCACTTAACAGAGGCTCACGGAGCCTTGTGCAACCTCCGCCCACATCAGGAAAGCCTCTGTGAGGTTCCCAGACGCTATAAACTATGCTTCTGGTTTTCCGGAAGCACAGTTCCTGCCCCTGTCAGGAGCCACAGAGAAGCTTTCGCGGGGTCCTAGCAACCAGTGCCTGGGGCTTTTGCTCAGTCCTGGTCTATGGCAGGAATGCAACTGTGCTCATAACACACCTCCTGGTCCTAGAGATAAGAAGGCAAACTCTACCTTTCTAAATAGTACATAAAAGAGCACCTTGGGAATAGGTGGAAGAGAAATGGGGAGAGCTTGTTTTCAGCTACTTTCAGCATTCCCATAGAATGCATTCCTCTGACAAGCATTTTCCCCACTCTTCAGATTATGGAGAGATCCAGAACATGTGTGCCTCATGCTCCCTGCAAGATTTTACACTAGAAAAACAACCACATTTGTTTTGGCCCAGCTCCTTTTAAAAAAAAAAAGAGTATATGGGCCGGTAGGGAAGCACTAATTGGAATGACAGCCAATCAGAGTGCAAGCAACTCTTCCTGTAATTGAGAAGGAGTCCTGTCTGTTCCAGCACAGGATAGGATTGGGCAGTAAATCCATGACCAAATGTGTAGTACATCTACTGCACATCTATGAGAAATCACATCTCTGTTAACCCACATGGGATTTTCAACTACATATTCACTCAACTGAAGGGGTTTACCTGAGGAAAAAGCTGTGTCTGTATGTATCCTAGCAGCATTTGCCCACCAAAAGGGCAAGGGTTTCCTTCTTAGGCTTTACCCTTCTGAGGCAGTAAACTTCCTGGCTCTGCAAATCATCCCAGAAGACAGTCTAGGACAGGGGCAGGCAAACATTTTGGCAGGAGGGCCACATCATCCTTCTGATATGGGGCTGGGGTACAGATTCTGTACTTCAGATCCACAGTCAAAGTTCAACATACTGAAAACAGAATGTACAGAATCTGAAGTTCAGTCAGGGGCTGGGGGGGGGGGGAAAAGAAGAATTAATTTACATTTCAAATTTGAATAAATTTACATAAATGAATATATTAGAGACAGAACTTATATGAACGAATGAATTTTACTGAGTTTTATAATACACTATAATACAGAACTATAATACAGGCATGTAGAACCACCTGAGAACTATGAACTGTTTGCCACACACCACCTGCACAGGGAAAACATACAGGCCAAGCCAGACAAAACCAGAAACACAAGGCAATATAAGTTGTTCAGAGACAATGGGGAGGGGGGGTTTAAAATAATGCCCAGAGAAAAGCAAGAAACACACAGAGACTATAAAAAGTCTTGCTCTAACTTGGCTCGCAGCTCACATCTGGTGGTCAATCTCTAACAGACCAGAGGCTCTTTGGAGACTGAAGGCTCCCTGAGGGCCAGATTGGGAGTCCCTGAGGGCAGCAAATGGCTCTCAGACCAGGTTGTGCCCATCCCTAGTCTATACTATACATCGGTAATGTGAGATAGTGTGGTTGAGGGATTCAGAGCCCAAGCCTATCTAACTTTCCAGTTGTGGTGTAGCTACAATGCAGCCCCATTGTAGGAGAATATATGCTTCCATACTTGGAGAAGCTCCCAGTGACTGCCCCTCCACCACAGGATGCAGCGCACACCCCACTGACACACCAGCACCAGCACTGGAAAATTGGATAGGATTGGGCTCTCAGATAATCATTGCGGACCTCATTTTTGAGGATTTACTTTGCAAAAAATTCCCCAGAAGAAGGCAATACACCCTAACACATGAAACTATTAATCATAACCTATAATTGTATTTTTCCCTTGGCATCTGTTTCTTCCTTCCTTTACAACTGTTCCCCCGTCCCATTTTTTGCTGTGGGGTGCATCACAACCATGTTTTAAAGTCAGTGTCATATTTGAGTGCATGCTAAATCACTCCAATCAACTGCCCATTTATAAGGACCTAAATAATCAGTTATACTTTTTATCTGCCTCTAAATTCTAGACCCGTTATTTCTGAAGAGAGTCAGCAAAAGTAAGTCAGACCTTTTTTTCACAATGAAATTACCAACCGTAGTGAGGGAGATCTGGGAATCTTGTGAAAACATGGATTGCTGTGGTGAATGAGGAGCCTTCACTTTATTGCGGGTGGGGGGGAGAAACCTATGAGTGTGTAACACGGTTACTCATGGCTAACCTGAATCAGCTTGACAAGCTTCTCTATTCTGACCCTGTCACCTGTACATGGGAAGAAGCAGCTTTGCTAAGATGAGAATGGCAAAATTTATAGTCTAGAATACCGTAAGTATCTGTAGCATTTTGAAGAACCATTTAGTTTGATAATGAGTGAACATGTGAGGCAGTAGTTAGAAACCACATAGCATAGCATATGATTGAAAAGTGAACTGAAGATCTGTATTGTCACTGTTGACCATGTTCTGGGTCTTAATCAAAACTTCTGCGGAGACCTGAAGTCTCGTTTTGCAACATTGCTAACAATGTACTTATTTCAAAATCCTGGAAATTGATTCATGTTGACCTCACTGTTATTTTTTTTTAGGATGAATTTCAGTTCAGTTCAGTAAGACCTTTATTGGCATAAAGGATGAATTTAAAAATTGCAATCAGTTATGATTTATCTGAAATAATGAATGCAATTTTATAAATATCATTGCATCTAATTGTATTATTCTATATTTTTGAGGTAACATTGTCAAGTTTGAAATGATGCAAGGCTCCAGTCAAGACTAGGTCATATCAGCAGGTCAAGTCAATATATGATATAAATGGTGCATATGTCAAAATAATGCCAGCTCAGATTCTTAGATCTCTAGTTACTGTGATTACACTTTTTTAAAAATGTGTTATGCCTTGAGGTTATGTGACTTGACATTTACTTGGTTAGTATGAGACCAACTGAAGAAATCAATGGGATGTTGTTATTTTTTGCTGCCTTTTGAGCCTCTCTGATCAACTTTACAGATTGTTCAACAACTGAATTATACTAATACCAGTTTTCATTCAGGATCCCACTACTATTCCACTGCTATACTTCTAACGCTGAGAAGGAAAATCATTTGTATGTAGAGTGAGATGTGAGATGAGACTGATATACTCAGTTCAAGCCCTTCTTATATATTTGGCCTATTCCTCCTAGTTGCACATATGATGGGGCACAGCCTCCCACCACAATTCCACCACCTCTCTCTCACTCCTGGTGGGTGCAAGTTCCTTGTACAGGCAGAAGAAGGTCTGAGTATGGGAAGAGTGCTTTCATTATTGCGTCAAATAAGGTGCTACTCTTCCAAGCTCTAAAGCAGTGGTTTCCAAATGTTTTAGCACCGGGACCCAGTTTTTAAAATGACACTCTACCGGGAACCCACCTAGGTTTACAAGACTTAAAAATAATCTAGAAAGAAATAACATTTTTACTTATTTACACATAATAGTGACCAGAAAAAAAGATGCTGCAACATTTATCTCTCTATATTTACACATACTTTCAAACTGTAGGAGCTCTTCACAGGGCAATTCTGATTTTTGAAAAGCCTCAGGGCTTTAGGCAATTAGTTATCTGATCGTTCCATCACCCATATTTTCATTGGAGACTCTGCCCAGCTGCTATGGGACCCACCAAAAATCAGGTCATGACCCACCAGTGGGTCCCAAACCATAGTTTCGGAACCACTGCTCTATGGTTATTGAAAAGTTGCAGACTATCCTAATCCCAACATCTATAATGAATTTATATACAGTATTGAAGTCACTTGAGTCTCATTTAGTTTTTAATTTAGATGAAAGAAAGCTTTAGAAGTCGTTACGGGCAGACCAATTTTTAAAAATGCCATAATTGTGAATTACAATTATTATTATTATAAGGCTATTATTATACTTCAGTCAAAGGTTAATATTGTTTTCCCCGCTAAATTGCTTAACTTCAATCAATGCCCCTTTGCCTCTGAATAATTTTGGTACCGAAAAATATTACTAGGCTATTCAACAGAAGCACCATACTCTAGTCTACAGATAGGTTGGTGCAAGAGGGCATTATGCGGAAGTACGAAAAGAGCTGTACTGGAGTAGCCAGCCTGAAAACGTGTAGACGTTATTTATTATCTGACGTCAAATTGCTTGAAAAATGTCAGGCCCTTATTTTCTTTCCAAACTGTGCTTGTTATTTGACATTTCGTTATCTGGGAGGCTTGTCGGCATGTGAGCATTCGGAAAAGAAGAAAAAAAAATTATTCAGGATTGCTGTAATAATTAATTGCATCTCTATCTGTTTCTGGGTGACTCAGAAATGAACCAAATAAGTGCCTTGGTTATCAAATCACTTAATTGAAAGTGGTTATAAAAATTTGCTGTTCACTGCTATGTCAATGCACGCAGGGTTTATCCTGAATGCAATCTTAAATAAATTTTAGCCCCTTGCTTGTCCAAATTGCTTTATATTGTATAAAATGGGATGGAATTTATTTAACCTTGTCTAGTGAGGAAAAATGATTTGCTTCTCTGTGTGTATTTAATATTCTGCCCATGTCAGATAAGTCAAAAAGGGCCAAACCAGTATACCATGGGATGGGCATGTTGTTCTGTGGGCATGGCAGACCCTAGACATTATGAAAAGTTGTATGATTGCCAATGAAAACAGCAGTCTCATGTCTTGATCTTCTCCTGCTGTGTGAACCCTCCCTTTCCCACCCCCACTGAAAGAGTCAGCCAGTGGGAAGTGGGAAGGGGAAGCATGGCCCATGGAGATGTCATGCGTTTCTGAATGATTTGTATAAAGTATAAAGAAGATAGGAGGAAGAGACATGAGGCTACCTGTCTGGGTGACAGTCACACAGCTCTCATAACATTTAGTTGAGAGCTGGTGTGGCACAGTTGCTCTCATGGCGGCCGACTGATTATGCAACCTGAATGTGTTGCATGGAGCGGAGCCTTGGAGGGGACAGAGAACTGCTGAGGGACCCTGTCACCTGGGCCCAGCCCGGGTGGCCAAAAGCCCCCCAGGAGCAGGGATCTCCTCTAGGGTAGAGGTCTCCTCGGGGGTAAGACCCAAGTGCCATCAGGACTGGGGTCCCTGGCAGAGCACCTACCGGGGAGTAGGGGCAAGGACCAGCTGGGAACAACAAGCAGACGCTGGTCAGAAGGGGTGGGGCTGGCCCAATCCAGGGGTTGGCATAAGAAGCCTGGAAGGGGAAGAGAGAAGAGGCTCCTCTCCAGAGAGAGGGAAACCAGAGGGGGAAAATGACCCCTGCCTAAGGGGAGTGGTTGGTCGTTCGTTTGCCCTGGAGAGAGGAGGCTGGGGCAGAGATCTCCCTGACCCTGGTCCAGACTGGACCCAGAGGGTGACCTCTGGAGAGATGGGGTTATCAGGACCGGGGCTCGCAGCCAACTATACCCCGTGGTGGCCAGCTGCCCAGGGGACAAGCACAGAAGTATCAGGGTCCCCCTAAGGCCAGCTAGCCTGACCCCGTCCAGCAGGGTTGCAGCCCTCAAGAACCCTGACCCCTGGCCCAGAGACGCTGGGTGAAAAGCTGGGGCTGAGACCGCCAAGGAATGGGCAGGATCGGGTCCAGAGCCTACCAGACGACGACGGCATGTGTCAGCATGATGTATGGTGGGCTGTGATGTAACAGTCCACATGAATGTAAAACGGCTGATGCGATTAACGGCTTGTGTCGAGCAACTATACCTGTCTCTAGTCCCTTAATCCACCGCCGACCTCTGTTCATCGACTGGGTAAGCCCCTCGCGTTCGGTGGCAACCCCAGGGAAGGGGCCTCCTCCCGCTATGGACATTACAGACCCCCTCCTCCAAGTTTCCACCAATGGATCCCCTCTGATCCTCTTCCTGCTCACTAAGAGCCCTCCTGTGGACAGAGAAGGGAAGAAACAGAGAAGGGAAGAAACAGTTGTTGCCATCACCTGTTCCTTATTCTCTCTGTCCACTCACCTGCAGCTCAGCAGGTAGGGAGAGGCGAAGAAAGACAACTGTGCTCCCTACCTCCCCTTTGACACTGTCTCTTTTCTTGTCTTCACTTGGTGAAAAGCTCCCCCTGTTGATTTTCAAAAGGTCTTTTATAAGGACAGGGAAGGAGATGGTGCCAAGGGGAGGCCCAGAAGTGGGGGAGTGGCATTTGCACCCTGTCTGAAAAGGCCCTTGGGCTCAGGCAACACCTATTGCTAGGATACTGGGCTGCAAATCAGCACTTTGCCCAGTTTGAATCTCACATCTGCCACAAACCCATAAGCTGGCTTTAGGCAAACGTTCCCCCTCAGCCTTCCTCCACTGCAACATGGGGATAAATCATGCTTGCTTACTTGTTATAATGGCCGCGCCAAGACAGTAGAAGTGTTTTGTACACTCAAAAAGCACTATGCAAATAACTAAGTACTTTTGTAACTACTTTTGTCAGAGCAATTATTGTTGTAAACATGTAACATCTGAATATTAGGTGTGCATGCCAAAGGCACAAATCTCTTATGCTTTCTTTTTTTTTTTTAAGATGAGCATCCTCTGCCTCTCTCTCTTTCCCTCTCTCTCTCTCTCTCACACACATTCAGAATATTCTGTGGTTGGGATTTTTTGGGTTGTTTTGCAGACTGGGGTTTCAACTTTCCATCCATCCAACCAATCAACCAACCCCCATCACTGAAAAACTCTTTGCTGCCCCCTACTGAAATGGCAGCTGTATTCCAAGTGAGGGGGACATTACTTGCACATTCTTTGAGATGTTTTTCCATCCTGCTTAACTTGAACAATAAGAGTCCTGTGGCATCTTACAGAGTAACACATTTATCGTAACATGAGCGTTTGGAGGCAAGAACTTATTTCATTAGATGCAATTTAATCTGGTGTGCTTAAGCGATTAATTGATAGCACAGGATGTGCTTCTCTGCTCCAAATCTCCCAGAGCAATAAACCTTTTGCCCTTGGAATCTGCCAGGCATCCATTCTCTCCTGTCCTTTTTGCTACTCTGATCACTTAACAAACTCTTGCTTTGCATTTTTATTCAGTCTTGTCTTTTGGATCAAACTGCATTATAAAGACATTTACTCAGTAGAGATGCTAATACTCTTCAATAAACACACTAGTCTATGCGCAGGCACTCTTTATAGGAGGACCACTATTGCATGCCAGCTATCAAATACTGTCAAATACCAAAACTGCATATCCCTATCAAACGTAAAATACTAAGATCAGATGACAAATATCCTCAAATGTCAAATGCTGATGTTGAATATCAAATATTCACTAAACATACACTGAATAGTGGATATTCATTGCTCTCATTGAAATTTACAGGACTTAAATATGTTTAACTTTGGCTGGATTGCACCCATAAGAAATATTTATTTGTGCTATTAAAAATTAATATTCATGGTGGGGAGGTTGGGCTGTAAAATGAACTCCAAGGGACACAAATTTAAATTTAGGGTCCTATCCTATCCTGCACTGGAACAGGCAAGCCAGGAGGCTTGTGCTGTATCCAGCGCAGGATAGTGGCCATAAGCAGCTCAGCCAGGTCTTCTGGCCCCAATGGGTCTCCTTGAACTTGCACCACCTCTTGAGGTGGCACAAGTCCAAGGAGAATGGAGCAGCTTGAAGCTGCCCTGTTCTCCCTAGGAACGGGGATTGGGATCCGGCATAACTGCCAGATCCCAGCCCCACCTCCCACTCCTGCCCACCCACCCCTGGAGCCACCCACCCTCCCCCTACCCAGAAATCCCTCCCTCCCCCCACCTCCATCTCCCCCCTACCATTCTTCCTTGTATCAGCCCAGCCAGGCTGACGCAAGAAGTGAGGAGGAAGCCGATACAGAGGCTTGCGTCGGCCTTCACAAGCCAGCACTTCTTTGAGCACCAGCCTGGCTTCCTCCTGGACTGGCTCAAGGGACTTGTGCCGGCCTAAATATGGGTCTGAATTGCGCTCTTAGAGACACTTCTAACTTTTAGTTAAAAAAGCAAATGATGCATAACAAAGCAATACTATGATAAATGTGATTTAATACTAAGTATGACTTAAAGACATTTAGCACTTGCATTTAACTAAAAAATGTCCAGATTTCTGAAAGAATTTTCATGTTATGAAATCTCCCTTAGCATAAATCATTGTATCAGGCTGACATTTACCATTTTAATCAGATGTTTCTTCCTTGTTTGAGCTGCACTGTCCTTCTCTATTAATTCCAAAATATTTTTCTCTGAAAAATAGGTTCCCTAAGACTGGAGAATAAAGCAAATCATGATTGGAAGTCCCCGCACACACACCTCGATTCTGTCACTGGCTTCAGGTAAGCCAGAAACCACCACCACCACCACCCCGTTCCCAGCAGCAGCGTGATCTTGGGGGTCACGCTGCTGCAATCCCCCCTCCCCTGCAAGTCCTTAGCTTAGGTGGTTCTCTGGAATTTGGGAACCACTGTTATAGACCATGTGTCATAATTAGATATTTCTGCAGGAGATACTTCAATTTCAAAACCTTTATTAGGCATTAGCAGTCAGACCAAAAACAGATACAGACAAAGCAAAATATAAACAGACTCTCCGCCTAAGAAATAGAATTGTTAGGGTGGAGGGGGAATATGGTTCTACATCTAGTTAGGATGTCATGCAAAAACTTAGCCAGTTGGTTTATGACCAGCATGTCAGTAGACACTAGAAGCAGACGTAGGGTTTCATCATCCCATGCCCATAAAGGGCCACCTGAAAGTAGATTTGGAAACATGCTTCTGATATCTTTATAATAAGGGTAATGCAGTACTATATGAGCTAAGGATTCAGTAACACCCAGATTGCATGCACATTTGGTTGAAATCTGAGAATGCTGACAAAATCTAGCTTCTAGCTCATGAGATGGAAACGCATTACATCAAGCAAGTGTAAAAGCTTGACAGATCTGTGGCTCATTTAGCACAGGGGTGCTCAAACTTTCAACTTTAGGGATGCTGGACCTTTAACAAGTGTATGGAAGAGAGAATTTCAGCAGGTGCAACTTGTCATCCCACAGATGACAAGCTGCACCTGCTGAAATTATCTCTCCTACACAGTTTTAAAGGTCCAGGATCCTTAAAGTTGAAAGTTTGAGCACCCCTGATTTAGCACATACAGATATCTGGGAAGACAACCAAGTAGCAATGGTAACTGCGACTGAAGGGGGGTGCACAAGATACTGTCATTTATTTATCTATCACATTTTTATACTGCCCTTTCTTCAAGGAGCTCAGGGTGGTATACATGGTTCCTTCTCTCCTTCTATGAGGTAGGTTAGGCTGAGATAGTGACTGGTCACCCAGGAAGGTCATCCAGGAAGCTTCATGGCTGAGCAGGAATTTGAACCTGAATCTTTCAGGTCTAGGTCCAACTCCCAAACTACTACATCATCCTGGCTCTCACTCTCTCTCCTGGAGAGGATTCTGGAAAAAAATGGATCCTTGAATTAATTATTTCTGCTCCACTCCTTCCTTTTCCTGCCTAGGTCTAACTACTGCTTTGTTCTACTGGACTGTTTCAAAGGCAGTTGCCTCTCTTCCCAGCAACAGCACCATTTAGATTGATTTACTGGAATAAAACACCCTTTGTCTTCAGAAAAAAAAAAAGAGTGGGAGTGAATGTTCTTTACATTTAGAAAGGATGTTGTTTTGCAAACAAGGTATTTGTTTACATTGAACAAAATCCAACCTAATCCTTCAGTATTATTTACCTAAGCTATTTTTAGGTTGCTTTTCTGTTTGAAATAAAAACTCTGCAAAGCAGCATACATACTGTTACGAGCCATGAGCCTGGGAAAGCAGAGTCAAATAGGGTGGGGTGGGATCATCCAGGAGTGATTCAGACTATGCCTGAGTATCAAGTTGTAGCCCAATCCTATCCAATTTTTGCAGTGCCGGTGCAGCTGTGCCCATGGGGTATGCACTGCATCCTGTGGTGGGGAGGCAGTCCCAGAGGCCTCCTCAAGATAAGGGAATGTTTGTTTCCTTACCTTGGGGTTGCATTGCGGCTGCACTGGTGCTGGAAATATGGATAGGATTGGGCCCTTAGAAGCCAGGCCAGAGATAGCAACTTTGCAGAACCAGATGGAACCCTACTGGCCCCTTAAGTCACTGGACCTCTGCTGAATAGTAGTCATAATACCATCCTGGGCTGAGTTTTCTCCACCTGAGATGACCAAACAGGAGATCAGCAAGATATTTAAAACGGACAATGGGGAATGGAGGATTTCAGGAGTTGTTATGGGGTTAGAGGAAGGGGAAAGATGGTAAATTATACAGGCCTACAAAACTGAGGGTCAGAAAATTTTTTCCCAAACTTTATGGTGGTTTGATATGAATTTGGGGTGCAGATTCCAAAAATGGCATCCATTTTGCCCTATCACGTCTAGTTTTGGAGACACGGCATAGCCACATTAGTGAATGGTTCAAGCAGCTTCCTCATGAGGAAGCCATGGTGTAGGCTTCCTCATGAGGGAGCTGCTTGAACCATTCACTAATGAGGCTATGCCGTGTCTCCAAAACTAGACGTGATAGGGCAAAACGGATGCCATTTTTGGAATCAGCACCCCAAATATACCCAGGAATTGGTGTAATGTTTAAGGAAGCAAAATGTGTGTTGGCCTGTGTTACCTATCCTTAGTCTGCTGGGTTGACTGGGGTACAATGTTCTTCCATTAAGAGAGGCTGGGCTACGTGGCTTCAGTTCCCAGGGAAAAATGGAAAAACCCTACCAATGACCTCATTTTCCAAACATGCACAGTTTCTTCTATCTTGTTTCCTTACCTGACGTTGGTGGGCAGGGAAAGGATCCCTTCCAAAGATGGAGGCAACTTGTGCAGCTACAGACTTTCAGGGCAAGAAAACCTCATGGAAATGCATGCAGGGACAAAAGAAGAATTGTCAAGGCAAGGTGTGGAAATGGATTGATGGACTCGCCTACAATTAGATTCAAGATTTGGGAGAGATAAACAAGAAGGTTTTTATATGGAGCAGACGCCATTTGATAGACTATTGTTAGAAACAAAAGAAAAATATATCAAAAAAATTTATATGTTTTTATTAGGCTTTGGGATGCAAGAAGAAAACAATGTATGATAAAATGGGCGCAAAACATAGGCTATAATATCACAATAGATCAATGGGAACAGATCTGGAAGCATAATATCAAACTTACTGGAGCAAGAAATTTAAAAGAAAATGTATATAAAATATTTTATAGATGGTACATGACATAAGAACATAAGAACAGCCCCACTGGATCAGGCCATAGGCCCATCTAGTCCAGCTTCCTGTATCTCACAGCGGCCCACCAAATGCCCCAGGGAGCACACCAGATAACAAGAGACCTCATCCTGGTGCCCTCCCTTGCATCTGGCATTCTGACATAACCCATTTCTAAAATCAGGAGCTTGCGCATACACATCATGGCTTGTACCCTGTAATGGATTTTTCCTCCAGAAACTTGTCCAATCCTCTTTTAAAGGCGTCTACGGTAGACGCCAGCACCACATCCTGTGGCAAGGAGTTCCACAGACCGACCACACGCTAAGTAAAGAAATATTTTCTTTTGTCTGTTCTAACCCGCCCAACACTCAATTTTAGTGGATGTCCCCTGGTTCTGGTATTATGTGAGAGTGTAAAGAGCATCTCCCTATCCACTCTGTCCATCCCCTGCATAATTTTGTATGTCTCAATCATGTCCCCCCTCAGGCGTCTCTTTTCTAGGCTGAAGAGGCCCAAACGCCTTAGCCTTTCCTCATAAGGAAGGTGCCCCAGCCCTGTAATCATCTTAGTCGCTCTCTTTTGCACCTTTTCCATTTCCACTATGTCTTTTTTGAGATGTGGCGACCAGAACTGGACACAATACTCCAGGTGTGGCCTTACCATAGATTTGTACAACGGCATTATAATACTAGCCGTTTTGTTCTCAATACCCTTCCTAATGATCCCAAGCATAGAATTGGCCTTCTTCACTGCCGCCGCACATTGGGTCGACACTTTCATCGACCTGTCCACCACCACCCCAAGATCTCTCTCCTGATCTGTCACAGACAGCTCAGAACCCATCAGCCTATATCTAAAGTTTTGATTTTTTGCCCCAATGTGCATGACTTTACACTTACTGACATTGAAGCGCATCTGCCATTTTGCTGCCCATTCTGCCAGTCTGGAGAGATCCTTCTGGAGCTCCTCACAATCACTTCTGGTCTTCACCACTCGGAAAAGTTTGGTGTCTGCAAACTTAGCCACTTCACTGCTCAACCCTGTCTCCAGGTCATTTATGAAGAGGTTGAAAAGCACCGGTCCCAGGACAGATCCTTGGGGCACACCGCTTTTCACCTCTCTCCATTGTGAAAATTGCCCATTGACACCCACTCTCTGCTTCCTGGCCTCCAACCAGTTCTCAAGCCATGAGAGGACCTGTCCTCTAATTCCCTGACTGTGAAGTTTTTTCAGTAGCCTTTGGTGAGAGACCGTGTCAAAAGCCTTCTGAAAGTCCAGATATATAATGTCCACGGGTTCTCCCAAATCCACATGCCTATTGACCTTTTCAAAGAATTCTATAAGGTTTGTGAGGCAAGACTTACCCTTACAGAAGCCATGCTGACTCTCCCTCAGCAAGGCCTGTTCATCTATGTGTTTTGAGATCCTATCTTTGATGAGGCATTCCACCATCTTACCCGGTATGGATGTTAGGCTGACTGGCCTATAGTTTCCCGGGTCCCCCCTCTTTCCCTTTTTAAAGATAGGCGTGACATTTGCTATCCTCCAATCTTCTGGCACCGTGGCCGTTTTGAGGGACAAGTTGCATACCTTAGTCAAGAGATCTGCAACTTCATTCTTCAATTCCTTAATAACTCTTGGGTGGATGCCATCAGGGCCTGGTGACTTATTGATCTTTAATTTATCAATGAGGTCTGAAACATCTTCTCTTTTAACCTCTATCTGACTTAACTCCTCGGTCAGGAGGGGCCATTTGGGCAGCGGTATCTGCCCGAGGTCTTCTGCCGTGAAGGCAGATGCAAAGAACTCATTTAATTTCTCTGCCATCTCTAAGTCTCCTTTTATCTCCCCTTTCCCTCCCTCACCATCCAGAGGGCCAACCGCTTCTCTGGCAGGTTTCCTGCTTCTAACATATTTGAAGAAGCTTTTATTATTCCCCTTAATGTTGCTGGCCATGCGTTCCTCATAGTCTCGCTTGGCCTCCCGTATCACCTTCTTACATTTCTTTTGCCACAGTTTATGTTCCTTTTTATTCTCCTCATTAGGGCAAGACTTCCATTTACAGAAGGAAGCTTCCTTGCCCTTCACAGCCTCTCTAACTTGGCTGGTTAGCCACGCGGGCACTCTCCTGGATTTAGTGGAACCCTTCTTTCTTTGCGGTATACACCTCTGCTGGGCCTCTATTACTGTTGTTTTAAGCAGCCTCCATGCACTCTGGAGAGATTGGACTCTTTTTACCCTCCCTTTCAACCTCCTTCTAACCAGCCTCCTCATTTGGGGGAAGTCTGCCCGTCGGAAGTCAAGGGTTTTTGTTAGAGATTTGCCTGGTCTTCTTCCCCCAACTTGCATGTCAAAACGGATCACAGCATGATCACTGTTCCCCAATGGCTCAGTAACATTTACATCTCTAACCAGGTCCTGCATACTGCACAATATTAAATCCAGAGTCACCTGTCCTCTGGTGGGCTCCGTGACTAGCTGCTCTAAGCCACAGTCATTTAGCACGTCAAGAAATCTGGTTTCCTTATCGTGACCAGAACACAAATTGACCCAGTCAATATGAGGATAATTGAAGTCCCCCATGATTACAACCCTGTCCCTCCTTGGCACCTCCCTGCTCTGTTTCCTCATTTCAAGGTCCCCATCCGATTTCTGGTCTGGAGGACGATAGCACGCCCCCAGTATTGCATTACTCCTCAGACCTGGTAATTTAACCCACAGAAATTCTACAGTGGAGTCGGACCCACCTTCAATCTCTACTTTGCTGGATTCTATCCCTTCCTTAATATAAAGGGCCACCTCACCTCCAACACGCCCCTGCCTGTCCCTCCTGTAGAGTTTATAGCCCGGGATTGCGGTATCCCACTGATTCTCCGCATTCCACCAGGTTTCCGTTATGCCCACTATGTCAATGTTTTCCCTTGTCACCAGACATTCCAGCTCTCCCACGTTTGCTTGTAGACTTCGGGCATTCGCATAAAAGCATTTGTACACGGAATGCCCTAGGATGGGCTGCTTATTCGCTCCTTTGTCCCCGCATCCTCTCATTGTGCCAAACCGTCTATCACATCCCATCACGCTACCTTTGCCTATTTCTTCTTCTACCCTGCCTTTGTCTTGTTGTTCTCTAACCTCCCCATCCTCATCCCATAGGGACACCTCCCCATCCTCATCCCATCCTCATCCCATAGGGACCTCCCCATCCTCCCCATCCTCATCCCATAGGGACACCAACCAGATTGGCAAAAATGAAGCAGAATATATCAAATAGTTGTTGGAAATGTAAATGTACAGGAGGAACGTTTTATCATATGTGGTGGACATGTAAAACAGCGCAAATTTATTGGAGGATGGTAAGAAATCTAATACAAGAGATTGTTGGATTTACTATTCCGCTGAAACTTGAATTATTTTTGCTCAATATTACTTTAGATGTTATAGATAAAGAAAACGATGTGCACCTAGTTATTATGATTTTAACTATGGCAAGGATCTTATATGCTAGATATTGGAAGGACTTTAGAATACCAATGAAAGATGAATTAATAGAGAAAATAATGAATGTGGCAGAAAAAGACGGACTATCAGAAATTTTGGACCATATATATATATATATAAATTTGATATGATATGATAGATGAATGACAAATGAAAAATGATATTGAGAGGTAAATTTAGAAGAGGAAATTGTTTAGGAGATATGTAACTATTATTAATTTTAGTGATATATAATGATATATGATTTCCTACACCCCTTTTTTGTGTATGTAGTGAAGTATGTTATTTTTTTTCATGTTTTGTGTTGTGTATGTTTATATTTGTTTTTGGAAGTTAATAAAAAAAAAATTTTTTAAAAAAGGAAATGCACACAGGGGAAAGCTTCTATTGGACGGACAGGCTACCAAAATTGACAGGAAGGTCTCCTTCAGTGGGGAAGAAAATATCGGATAGTTGCAGGTATTTGAACAAAGAATAGAAATACATTCCTGGGCAAATAATGGAACACCCCTTGCATGTGCAGCCAGGTTTTTCTTGGGCTTGACTGAGTTAAACTGTGTCCTTCCAATTCAATTTCATTGCACCCCCGTTGGGGAGGTTCCTGATGGGACAAAAAGTATAGCAGGGTGTGAGTAGCACCCATCTTAGGTCATTGGTGGGAAATACATCTTGTAGGAGTCTGAAGAGACTGTCTGGGTAGCCTGACCACTGTGCAGTTAAGCTCATTTATTGTTCGGGAAGGTGCTTGTTGTTCAGGAAGTTGCTTCTTTAAAAGCAAGTTTGTGCCTAAATATGCAAGACCTTAGGGAAAGGTGATACACAGGCTGCAAGCGGTGCGATCACGTTCTGTGCCAATCAGTAGTCCTTTATTAACATGATCTTGACTGGAGTCATGCTTCATCTCTCCCTTTGACTTCCAGGTCAAAGTCCTGGCTAATTCTCAAGGATGTCAGCTAAGGCAGTGTTCTTCAACCTGTGGGTTGCTAGTCTCATTTTAGGGATCATGGCAACCTTTCAAAGCCTGTGCAAGAGAGGGCTTGGATCCAATCCAATAACAGTACTGCCTTAGCAAAACTGAGTGATTAATATAATCCTGCATGGCCTCTTCTCACTGTCTTCCCCCGCAGCTCCAAAGGCCAGTCCTCCTCAGGCTGCTATCTCACAGGGTTACTGTGAAGACACAAGAGGTAGGGGGAAATGGAGCAAGTGGGGTAAGGGTGAGACAGAAGAGGTGGGCAGATCAGGTCCTGGGAGGGGGTGGAATTGACAGTGGTTCCCCAGTCTCATACTTTATTTATTTGTTTTTGGGGTTCATGGCATGAAAATGGCTGAAGACAGCTAAGGAAACAAGATAGAGTTAGGAGAAACTTGTGCTGTTTGGAATGTGAGGTCATTGGCAACAGTGTGGTTTGTGGAAGGAAGGTACAGGATGGTTTGGGAGGTCACAGCACCTGAAGAAGTGTAGGGACAACTGTGGGGCAAGTCGCCCACCTGTGTGCCCAGCTACTGCCGCCTCTGGTAGTACCTGCAAAAGGTGGTACTTAGAAAAAATGTCCTGGCAAAAGAAAATGAAAAAAGGTTGAAAGGCCCCATCCCATTTCGTTTGATAACAAAATTGCACAGTGTGTCAATGATGCATGGCATTATTGAATTGACGAGTAAATGTCATGATATTGAATGAATGAGAAGTCATTTGGACACAAGGTAATTCTGTGATCCCTTCCACCCCACCCCCACCCCAAAGAATTACTGCAAAAATTACTGCATAAGACAGCATGAAAAACAAAGCTAGGAACTGATGCATTGAGGGCCAAGAACCCAAGAATTATCATGTTATATATACCACTCGATGCATAATTTACAGCAGAATGCAATGAAACAAACCACTTTGAAATATCTCTATTCAATCAAAAGGTATGGCCAAAAAACCAGCAAGGGTGGGGCGATGGTGCATATAATCCAGAGCAATCCTGACCTTTGAGCTATACCAAATGTAATTATATCATAGGTACATATTTGTTCCAATTCATTAATACAAATGGGCCCCCATATCTACGAATTCTGTATCTGTGGACTCAGTTATCCAAGATTGGGGCCCCCATGTCCTGGTGTGCCAATTCCATTACCTTCGTTTTTGTGTAATCACACTGTAATGAAGATAATGGAATGGTTGCACGGAAGGGGGGGCTGCTA
This sequence comes from Tiliqua scincoides, assembly GCF_035046505.1. NCBI lineage: Eukaryota > Metazoa > Chordata > Lepidosauria > Squamata > Scincidae > Tiliqua > Tiliqua scincoides. The sequence goes on from NC_089826.1 coordinate 51,008,811, forward strand.
CATTATTTAAATAGTATCCCCGTATCTACGGTTTCCATATCTGCAGGGAGTCCATGAAACAGATCCCCGTAAACCAGATTTTAGTCTGGTTACAGCAGAAGTCTAGAACTTGTGAAAATGTGTCTGTCTTTTGAGAAGGGCTTTAATGACTATTCCCCTCCCCCAAGTTTGTTTCTAAGCCTTGTTTGGGAAAACTTCACCATCTTTATTCATCACAATGTCGCTGCTCCAACATTCCCTTTACAAACTAAAAAGATAATAAACGTTGTTTTGATGTATTTGCAGCTTAATGTTGGCCTAATTGACATTTTGCTCAATTTGCTTAGGGAATGATATTTGTTTTTGACACTAGCTAATCCACTGTTGTCTTCGGGAGCCTTATGAACATGCTGAGAGTGCATGCTGAGAGCAGAGACCAAGCTTTACTAATATTTTCAAGCCACTGAAAACTATCCCCTTTTTACAGTTCTAGTGGGGCTCATAATATTTGGGGCCCCATTTTTTTCTTGTTATTCACACAATTGGTTGGATTCAGAAGATTCCCTTCCCCTCTTCCACTGGGGTGACGACAACAGGGGACTGTTTCCAACTTAGGAGAAGTGCATTGCATGAGTAATGTGACTTCAAATTGAGAACAATTATTCTGGTTTGCTCTCCCTTATGCAAATGTTGCACAAGCTCTTTCTCAAAAACTTTTTATGGCCCACTAGCATTTGTATTCACTATTTCTCACACAGTTATGTGTTACCAGCAGTGCTTTTTAAAGCCTGTGTAACATACACATATGAGGGAAGAAGTAATCATGTGCAGATATGAAGCTAATGGCATGGGGTTGAAGCTAATGGCACAGCTATATAATTTGGCAGTGAAAAGATGACTGAGGCCAAATTGAGGTGCGCTAAAACCTTTACTGAAGTGCTCAGAAAACCAAACAGTGGGTTGAAACTGAGTTTCACTGTCACATTCACTCTTAGACTATGCAGGGAGAATCTATTGCTAACACACGCAATGGTGCCTTGTGGAAAGCTGGTTACGAGAAGAAAGATGGAGAGGGAGGGGAGAGAAAATTCTTAGATGAAGAGGAAGGGCAAAGTGGGGGGTGTGTGGGGAGAGAAGGGACATCATCTATGCTGGCTCCCAGAAGAGCCTGAGTTAAAGACAGGAAGCTTTTGGGGTGCAGGGAGGGGAGAGAGAAAGGAATTAATAGAATAAAAAGACAGAGGTACAGGCAGTTTAGTGCCAAGGCGAAGAATGGCTCTAGGAATGGCTCTCCATAAGCTGAACTGAGGGCACAGGCAAGAGACAAGCCATCAACGTACAGTCATTTGCAATGGGGAAGCTAATCTTTGCCAATAGGCAAACTCCCTTAACCACCATCGATGGTCTTCTGGAAGACTTGAGGTAAGAGTTAATTGAGCTTTTTGAGCCAAAGGAGACCTGTTACCAATCTAGGGCTTTCAATAAAAGGTGAAAGGGGGGAGAGACAAAAAGACAGAGAGAGAGTCTGGAGAGAAAAAACTCGGGTGCATGTGGGCAAACAGACACACACCAAGCACACCACTCCGCACACATATATGCTCAGTCACCAACACAGGAAAGGAGACAGACGCACTCACTAAGTTTACAGCCAACGTGACTGCACAAGACAAGACAAGGAACATGAGAGGGCAAGGAGGGAGTGGGACCTTGACACTGCGCTGCACCATGGACTAAGGCGACTTGTCCTTACTGCAGAGTTCATGATCATGATGGTGCAGAGGTTATGATGGCAAAGGGCCAAGCAAGCAAATCTCCCTGGGCAACGGGGGTCATGGAGATGAAAAGGGGGATATGAAACAAGTCCTTCGTATGCAAGGGAGGTGGTAGCCTTGAAGGTAGTTGGGGAAGGGAGTTGGGCAAGGAAGGGAGAGAGGAGTTGAGGGCATTTAGGCTTGCAGGGTATTACTCTCCAGGGTACTGGTGGTTCTCAGAGGGAGGCAGGAGTAGGGGCGGCTTGTCACAGCACCAGCAGGTTAATGCTCCATGCTTGGCAAGGCAGGATACAAATTGATTGGTGAAAGGAACCGAAGAACTGAGTGGAGAACAGAGAACATGTGGCTCTGAAGCCAACATTTTTTATAAGCTTTTGTCCCAAATAATCCTAGGGGATTCTTAGGCAGGGTGACTCAGTCATATGGTTCTTGTTGTTAGGAAAAGAGTCATAATGAGTTCTGCCTTTGTCTCACCCACCCAAGTGAAGGTGCAGCGGCTAAGTGGATGGCCACTGGATCACCTCCTAAGTTTCATCACAAAATTGGTGAAGATGCTTGAAGATGCAACACCTACCCTTTGTACAAAGGGTCCCCCCCCCCCAACTCAGGAATCCAGGGAAGTAGTTAAACTCATAAACCATTTGGGGTTCAATCCTAACCCTTTATGTCAGCGCTTTCCAGCACTGACATATGCAGCTCTGAGGTAAGGGAACAAACATTCCCTTACTTTGAGGAGGCCTCTGTGAGTGACACCCAACAGCAAGATGCAGCATATGTCCCATTGCACTGCTATGCCAGTGTGGGAAAGCACTCACATAAGGGATTAGGATTGCGCCCTTAATCTGTGATTCCAGTAGGATTTAGGGCTGGAAAGATTTCCATTTCTAGGTGTGAAAACTACATTTGCATTTTAGCTGTAAACAAGCTCCATCCCAATCTGGAAATTGAATCCAGACTTAACTAAAAAGTGGGAGGGAGGGTCCTTTACTGGTCTGGCCCTTTGGTCTCCAGGCAGGCACTTGGTACCAAGTACATGTGTTTGAATGCATGTCTCCTGCACACCTTGCATCAAACATTACTGAACTGAAATAAAATATTGACTGTGTAACAGATGATATCCTGGTGCTTTGTGGTGCAATGTTTCAAGAAGTCTTCTGTTTGTTCTTGTGTAAGAGAGTTCATGGAAGATCACATATACAGTTTCTCCTTTTATTCACAATTCTTTGTGGTGATCCCAACCTTGTAGGGTGGAAAAACAAGGGAGTGTAGATCCCATTATTTTTGCAACTAGTCAAAACACACACACACACCCAATTCAGAGTGCCCGCAAATGATTGTTCTAACAATGGGTTGCTATCAGGTCTGGTTCTATGATGCTACGTGGCACCATGACCTCATCATGTTCACAGCATGATCCCTGATAAACTGAAATAGTGCGAAAATCTGGAGCCACAGAGAATGGAAATAAAGTGACTGTAAATACTCATAAAAACATAAATACACATCTGAGATGTCTTGAATGTATTTCATGCTCCCTGACCCCCCCCCTTTCAATTTAAACACTTTTATGGGTAAAATACCACTAATTAAAGCTATTTTAAGTTAATATACAGAAACCACAGGAAGGCAAACATAGTGAAGGTATCAACTGCTGACTGAAATGACTCCCATTATTCTATTTCCACTCAAATTGCCTTATACATTTGTTAGTATATACTCTAGGTTATCTAAAATTAGCAAGAATAATTAAGCCAACTCCTGGCAATCTGTACATAAGTGTGCTGGAGTTTTGCACATAAATTCCATGATTTTCATGAAAATAAAATCAGATGCACAACTGATTGCAGTTTATATCTCAGCAGGGAAATTTTTTTTGATAGATTTTGACTTTTTCACTGTGGATCTCTCTGTTTCTCACGACCCATTTACCAGGAACAGTTTGCACACCACAGGCAGTCTGAGATGTTTTTCTAGGGATTGCTGTTCCTTGTTTCTGTAGGGTCTAATTAAATGGATATGTATTTGTTTCTCATTTTTGGTATCAAATGAGAAAAATAACCTGGCACATTTGTTTTCTCTGGCAGTGCATAATGTTTATCACTCTTAAATCTGAAAGAAGACCCACATTTTTGAAACTGAAAGCTCTTCTTTTGTTAAAACATTTAACGTAAATCAGTGCAGTAGGACCATCTCTACAAGTAAGAGTTTGGCATTAAATTCATATTGATGTAACTGGCTGACCATCACAATACCTTAGGCATTCAATTACATTCAATTATCTGGGGAGTCTGCTGTGATCATGTTACATTTCTGTTCATCAGACTCTAGGGGGTAAAACCTAATTAGGTCAGATTTTGTGACCCATTCATCTTCCGTGTTCATGTCAGCTAGAATTTATTTGACACAGTTCTACATTCCTACTTTGGCGAAGGTTAATAACCTTTCCATTGGCATTCAGACTGTAGAACTTCACATATGGTAGGAATAAAGACAGCCCTTTCCTTTCTACAGGTGGACATAGAGAACAAAACTCAAATGAGAATCCCTCAATAGATCACCTTGCTGGGCCTGAGCAAATCTGGCTCCATCCTCTTTGACAGAGGCAAAAGCTGTTCCTGCGTCAGTACTCATGCCATGCTATTCTGTTGTGCTAAGCAAAGAGATAGACTGTGTTTTTTAGGTTCTTGCAGCATGCCAGCTGAACATCTATAGTGTGAGGGAAAGAAAGACCTGCAGCCATTTTAGAACAAAAGTAGAAGCTATCTTTTCACCCCTACAGGGAGCTTTTCCTCATATTCAGCTGTCCCTGTCACTTCATAGTCATCTATGGAAATCTAGAAGAACCAGAACTCTCGGCATTCTATAAAGAAGAACTTTCAGATCTTCTCCCTGACCTTAATGTTGCCACAGCTTTGGCTCCGCCCCCAATGCCTGGGTATTTGGCTGAATGTCTTTAAGGATCCACTATGTGTATATAGCTGAGCAACTGGGGTTCCAGATTACAAGGAGACTATTATATGCATACAACAATGGTATATGCCTGTGAAGGTCCCTTCCACATGCTCCTTGATGGCTACCAAAGAAATATAATTCAGTGGTTGCTGCCACACACCATGGGGAGATGCTCCCCCCACATCAGAGATTCCTATGTTGATGCAGAGGCTCAGAAAGTCTATTTACAGATGGATGCAGAGGGCAGAAGAGGAGAGGGCAACAACCTGTCAGTATCTCTGCTGACTGCAAGATGCTGTTCCCCAAACACTGCTGGGGTGCTGATAGAGACTGCCCCCTTTTCACCTAGGAAAGGTAAAAGAGGAAGAGTCAGATACCCTTTTCTCAGCAGGATTGAAGGAAAAGCATCCAGGCCACTCTGCTCCCTCTTACCTTTCCAGTGGGTGGGGACAGTATGTGCTCATATGTGTGCTGTTGCAAGATGGGAGACCCAACAGAGGGCTTTTTGGCCCAATGCCTCAGAGCTGGGTCAGGACACATATCTTCTATAGCACGGTGACCATATATCTCGGTTTGCCTGGGACAGTCCCAGTTATTACCTGTTGTTCCAGTGTCCTGTATAGTTTAGCATTTGTCCCGGAGCTGGATAGGGCCAGCCAGGTCCAGAAATACCAGACAGAAGGTGCAGCATTGTTTTGGCCCAGCCAGAGGAATCAGAAGGACCGCTCCCAGAGAGTGGCAGTTCACGCAGCCCTCTGAGTTCTCGTGAGAACCTGCAGGGGCTTGAAGGGGGCTGAAGAAGCCTGGAAAGCACCAAAGACAAGGTGGACATAGAGAACAAAACTCAAATGAGAATCCCTCAATAGATCACCTTGCTGGGCCTGAGCAAATCTGGCTCCATCCTCTTTGACAGAGGCAAAAGCTGTTCCTGCGTCAATACTTATGCCATGCTATTCTGTTGTGCTAAGCAAAGAGATAGACTGTGTTTCTGGCTACAGAGGGGGAGAGAAGCATTAGTAATATTTGCCCACTGCCAAACCTATAATGGTAATTCGTACAGCAACAGGGTAGAGAATGGAGCAGAGAGGGAGGAGCAGACAGTGTCCTGGTTTGGGTGATCATTTTTATGTTTACTGAACCTATAATCCTGTCCCAAACCTCTCTCTCTCTCTCTCTCTCTCTCTGTGAGCGTGCTTTACTATGCACTTTAGTAGGATTTGAGGGAGGATATACTGAAAAACGTAGAGGTAGGGAAAGTAACAGAATGTGTTTAAGGAACCTTCAACCTTTCATGGAAAAAAGTTGTCCATATAAAAGCTGTCCAAATACCCCTAGGAACTACATATAGGAATATCATCTATGGCTGAAATCAGAGGTTGGTATCATTAATTGTGGCCCAGGGTCATCAGAACCTAGTGGTCCCCTGGTGGTCTCTGAGACCACTTAAAACCTTCTGTGGTGGTGGGCCACAGTGACTTTCTTGGGGAACAATCAAGTAAGAAAGGGTCCATGGAGGGATGTTTGCTGACAGTCCCTGAAACCAGCCCTGAGCACAGCTTACCCTTGCTTTCAGGGGCTTTCATCACCTTTGTGACATCAGCATCAATTCTCACACTGGCTGTCCTAGAGGGGGGCAAATGGGGCAAATGCCCTGAGCACCGACCCTCCAGGGCCGCCTCTCGTGCTCACCCCTGCCCCCGCGGAGCGCCCAGGAGTGCTGCGCAAAGGCAGCTTGCTGCCTCTCCATCAGCGCCTTGGCACCGACTGCACTGCCCCCTCCCCTCCTCCTTTATAGGAGGATAGGAGACAGGAGCCCTAGAGAGGCACTGACGCTCTAGGGCGCCCATCTCGTCTCCTCCTTTAAAGGAGGGGGGCGGCCCAGTCGGTGCCGAGACACTGCCTGAGAGGCAGCTTCCAGCTGCCTCCCAGGAGCGCTCCTGGGCGCCCCTGCTCCGCCTCTAACGGTGACCCTCAGAGGCGGAGGGGAAGTGGCAGGCGCCACCTCTGTTCGGAGGAGGTGCCTGCCGCTTCCCAGGCCCCCACAGAGCCTTTCGCACTGCTTGCAAGCAGCACAGAAGGCTCCGTGGAGGCCTTGGCTGCCTCCTCCATTCCCCCTTGTTTTCAAAGGGGGGAATGGAGGAGGCAGCTGCGTGGAAGTAATTGCGGTGACGATGATGTCACTGCAATTACTTCCGAGTCAGCAAGGGGGGGGCGGAGAAGGTGGCAAAATGGGGTGGGGGTGAAAACTGGGGGTTGCCCTGAGCACGGGGATTACCAGGAACACCACTGTCTCAACTTTATCATGGATCTCTGCATACCTAACAATGAAAACATCTTCCACTAAGGGATACATTCAGCAAGATTAAAATCAAAGAGTGAAGAAGGAATGGACCTCAACAACCAGCACAGCTATTCCTTGCGTGCTCCCACTATTCAATGGATATTTTATGAGTATGTATGTATCTTTAGAACTCTGTCACAATCAGTTTAAGAAGAAAAAAAGACATTGAATTTTGTATCACCTACTTCACAAACGTTTGAGTGAAATGTATAAAGACATATTTGATAAGCGTGGGAAACCTAAGGTGGATGTTATTGAGTGTTGGAGGTGATTTGATTGTGCCTCTTGTTAGAAGGTATTTTCCCCTTGACTGTCACTCATTAAGAGGGCTTTTGTTTTTCATTGCTAAGCTTAGGATGGAAGGTATACATTCCTGCTGTCCACTAATAACCATGATGATTTTAGAATCAGACTGTACTGATGCATTTTCCCCCCTCCAATCCTTCTTTATTATTATTAAGGAGCAAACTGTCAACACCAATTTTTAAAGTTAACACCAATTTTTAAAGTTCAGAAACCTACATTGGAAATATAATGACTTTCAAGTCCAAAGTGAGTGTTTGAGATCACTTTATATTTAGCACGATAACAAATCCAAGTGGCACTGTTAAAATTCACTCTACCCTGGGGAGCAGTGTGAAGTTTGTCAGGAGACACCATGACTCAAGTAACTTGAACACAAATGGAAATCATTTGTGCAACATAATGTTGCGGAAGTCAGTTGCATTAAAGAAATGGACCTTCATGCTATGTGAAAGCTAATTTCATTACAGAACAATGTAATGTTTGATTCCAGTTAAACTCAGGAGAACTTGCCTAAACTACAACTACATTTATTGTCAACACGCTATTTAGTCTGTTTAAGAAATTGTGTCAGTTATAGAAATTGCTGCAGTAGGCATCTCTTGTACTTCTCTAAGTTCAGGGATGGGGTTACATTTAGAAAATTGGGGGGTTCAAATTGTCCCAACTGACGAAGATGAAACTGAGCAAATATTATGGAAAAGTACCTAGAATACAATACTGCATGGTTGAGGAGCAGATGGCAGGTCAGCGAAAAGAATGAAGGGCCTGTGCAGGTCCTTGATGCAACCCAGATGACACAAACCAAAAGCATCACGTTAAGTGACACCTTAAAGGGGAGCAGTGAACTGATGAGGGCCCCTGTCTGTCTGCTGTCCTCCAGTCCACCTCTGATGGAGCCCATCCAGTTGGTGCTTTGATCCTCCTCTTGTGCCACCATCTGCCCACTTCTCCCTCCAGTGGTGCCATGGCTGTGGCTCTCTCTCTCTCTCTCTCTCTCTCTCTCTCTCTCTCTCTCTCTCTCTCTCTGCTCACTTGGCCGCAGCTGGATGAACAAGGAGAGATGGGACACAATGATCCCCCCTTACCTCCCCTTCTATGGCCTCCCCTTACTTGTCCTGTGCACAGGTCTTCCTGAAAATACAAAAAGTGCCTAGCATGGTCTGTTCTTCCTGTTCATCTTTAATAATCCTGTGTGAAGATGAGCAAGGAGATGGTACAAAATGGGGGGGAGGGTGAAGGTACTGGTACTGAAGGGAGAAGGGGGATCTCGCTGTCCTGAAGGAAAGGGAAGATAGCTGCACCTTGTTCTCCTTTCTCCCTTATTTGAGGGAGGGTTCAGTGAAGGGGGGATGGCTTGTGTAGGCATTTGTGATTCACCTCAAGCAATTGACCTTGTGGGTCATGCTGCACCTTAAAAAGGAACACGTTTATTGTTAGCAAAGGAAGCAAAGGTGTTGCTGTACCTTACTGTTTTCCCAATCCTATGATCCTCTTATGCTGCATAAGCACAAACATACTGCATACACTTTGTTCTGGTCATTTGAAAATCATTTAATTCTGAAGCTACAGACTATTTTTGGTTCTCATTTTAAAAGAAAGCGGGTGTAATAACAAATGCCAATTCCAATATTGTGTTAAAAAGTACAACACCACTTTTGTTTTCTGGCACTTCCTTGTACGAGGAAGGATCATTATCCTTGTAGGATCATTAAGTTAAATTGAACTCTGGCTGGGGTCCTTACTGCTCAAACTCTTCAGAGGTCAAACAGGACAGTTCTTGATAGCTAGTGAAAGGATTGGTATAAGTCAGCTGCTAAGTGTTAACATCACAGTGCTGACAAAGCAATACTAGTAAGCTGAACTAGCAAGTTAACCAAATATCCTGAGAATGCTTTTCAAGGCTGTTTATTCACACACTGCTTAACAATGACAATGTGGCTGTTTAACACAAGTCACTTTTAGCTGTTTGCACTAATCTGGTGATCTGCAGCTGGGAGAGTCCTAAGTGTTTTGCATAAAACACAGCTGATTGTCATCTTTTACTTGCTAGATAAACTCTGGGAGCCTCCTGTCTGTTTCATGTTCAGATTTAGTTTTATTAGCATATGGGATTATCTTTTCCTCCTAGCAATTATTGCTTTTCGCATTCAGAAGTCATCATAGTTAATAAGAGCCTCCCACCCCCCTAATATTAATTGGCCTCCTTTGTCAACTCATTTCCTTGCTAGCACCTCATTGTATATCTCAGACTGTGGAGCTCCTTCATCTCCATGTCATCCAATGAACAAATTAAGAATGGAAGCTTAACTTTTTAAAATTTTTATTTTTAAAATAAACTGTTTAATTAAAAATGAAAAAAATCATTGGTTACAGTTGGTTTAATAAAAAAAAACCAACTGTTTTTAGTAATTTTTTAATCTATTGTTTTACTTATTGTTTTATTTAATCTATTGCTTTATTGCTTTATTGCTTTATTTATTTATTTATTTATTTATTTATTTATAACTGCTGCCAAGAAGAGTAGACTTGGGTTAGCACCTGGTTTGATGAATCAGTAATATGACTCATGATAAAACAACTTTCTAAGTTCATAAGAACACAGCTGTGTTCACAGTTTTATGAAAGTTCTGGGAATTCAGAAATATTTTGCCGTCTCCAAGTTGTCCCATCAGCTCTGATTCCTCCTGGTTGTTTTATTTTTTTCACCTGAACCTGTGGCATTCTTATCCAACACATGCTCTTTACCATGGAGCTATGGCTCAATCCCAATAGTTTATATTTGATTCTGATCACAACCATTTTCTTTAACATTTGATTTTCATGGTTTCCTCACTCATTCTGTATACATGGGCTCTATGAGGTAGAGACGTTCCTTTCTCAGAGGCATACAAAGTAAATGATCAGCTTTCATTAGGAATATTAACCTAGAGAGACTCTTGAATATGGATTGAAATGGTAGCGCAAAGAAAATATGCCCACTGACAATTCCATGAATGGGAAATAGAAAAGGCACAAAGCACAAAGAAATTATGGAAGCAGGATTTGCATGAGAAATAATAGCAATTCATTCACCCCAGTTAGAAAGGAACACTTTGAAAGCTATTATGAAGATGGAGCAGCAAACATCCCGAAACTGACAATTCTAGTGTCATTCACCAGCTCTATGACTCAGTAAATCACAAAAGTGGTTGATAAAAGAAACATGCTATCCAGGCTCAAAATGTGAGATGTGGAGTTGATGAGCCATAAAATTATGCAACAAAATTATTCCTGGGTGTATAGTATTGTTGCCTTCTGTGCTTTGAATCCAATGCCAGGTATTAAATATCAAAGTCATGATGCTTGGCAACATACAGAGTTCTATCTGTTCATGCTAGATTGGATAGCTCTCCACATGGGTAACATACATCACTCATGGTTACTGTTTCCTTGTACATGCATCACAGATTAAACTGCACTTGAGGAACGCTGAACTGTAGTGAAGACAGTAAATGTATGGGCCAAGGTGCTCTACTCTAATGTATTTCAAACTTCCTATACCAGCATTTCCCAAACAGTGGGTTGCAACCCACCTGTGAGTCGCAACCCTATCTGCAGTGGTTCGCAACCCTGTGCTCAGTGCTTTGCCTGCTAAACCTTTCTGGGAACCCCTGGAGGCCGCTTCCAGATCATGCCAGGGTTGTGACCCACTCCATTGGCCTCTGCGGATCCCAGAACACCTCCCAGAAGTGAATGTAAATGACTTATGGTTTGTGCCTGCAACTTCTAATAGCTTCTGGAAGGCATTCTGGGGCCCATGGAGGCCAATGGAGTGGGTTACAGGCCTGGTGTGACCTGGAAGTGGGATGCAAGGCCTACCAGAAAGATGTTGTGAATGAAGCATTGAGCACTGGATCACAACCCACCTTGGAGGATAAGTTAAGTTAAGCTTTTAATGATTCTGACAATGATGCATTTAATGTCATGTCTAAGTTTGGTCCTGAGGGTTTAAAGTAGTGAGTGGGAGTAGCATATGCAGGGCCAGCCTTAGGAGCTGCAGGCCCCAATTGGAAACACTTTGGCAGGCTCCCATCTAATTTTGCAGGGCCTCCTCTACTAATTTTTTTTAGCTCCTCGCTTGAATGGAGCCAGACCAAGAAATCTGTTTCTTCTGTGCAAATGAATAGGATTCCTGTACCTTTAGTGGTTGTGCAGCATAGGCACCTGGGACATCAGAGGGAGGAGGGAGTGAACACCCAACCCACAAAACCCCCTGACTCTCGCCCATTGCTGCTCCGTTCACAGCAGCCCACTCCAGAGCAAGACAGGGAGAGGATGATGCTGAAAGCTGCGAGGATGGGGAAAGAACAAGGCGCTTCATGGCACAAATTTCAGGTCAATCAGAAGCAGTGGTGGGTGAGAGCTACTTCTGAAGTGACCCGATTTTTGACCAATTGTTAGCAGGTCTGGATGGAAGGGTGGTGCAGGGCCCCCACCATGCACAGAGCCCAATTGGGCGAAATCTCCCCAGTTGCTTAAAAGGGCACCTTACAAGAATCTTGGTTAGAAATGTCTAGAAAAGCAAACTTCTTCATATGACCACTCTAGTTTCCCTGACTGCTAGATTATTTTTTTTTGCAGCACTGGATAAAGTGCATTTGATTTTCTTTCATGCCAGCAATTGCCGCCTTTTTGTTTTTTTAGGTAGATTTGCTGGGATGAAGGACAATATTCACTTCCTAGAGTCTTCTAGTGTAATTATGCATTTCTGGTATAATTCATTCCTTATATTTTGTAGTTTGAAAAGCCTTCAAATGAACTTTAGTCTGCTAGAAATAAAAATGGGTGTGTGTGCTGTCAGATGGTTGCACTTGTTAAAAGAAAATGGTCATTGTGAAAATATTCTACAGGTTGTATTATTTACAGCATATCTCTCTAAAATTTGTGAGTCCCAAAGCAGCAGGAAGTAATGAAATATATTTTTCATATTGTTACTTTTCATGTCATTTTTTAAAAAAGTCTTTAAAGAAAAAGAATGCATTTATTCTATAATGCACCTTGGAAAAAAAAAATCTTCCAGTAATCAAGGATAATTAGAACTAAGTACTTAGCTATTTGTACTTGAAAATAAATGGCTGCCCTCTTCACTGAGGCCATTTTAAACATTTGCTTTCTTTTAAAAATGCCACCTTCTTATTTTTTATTAATGATTTCTTTCTTTACCAGCAATGTTGTTTGATCACACAGCAAGGCCCTTCCATTTTGTATAAAAATGCAAAATGCTTTCAGCATCCTTAGTTTTGCCATTGTGATTTCAAAAGTGAATTCCAATTATATGCACAGAAAGGATGACTTTTGCATAATTAATCTGTGAATCTGCATTATCTTTGCAAAATTAATCTGTGTATTTAATCTATGGAATTCTTTGCCACATAATGGCCTAGATGCTTTTAAAAGAGAATTGGACAGATTTATTCAGTCCATTATAGGTTCATTATAGGTTACAAGCCATTATGATTGTATGCAACCAGGTTTAGAGGTTGACTATCTCTGAATGCCACATGCATTAGGATGCAGGTATCCTGTTGCCTTGATTACTACCAGAGGCCTCTGATGGGCCACTGAGAGCTATAGGAAGGTGGACTAGATGGACCCATCACCTGATGCAGCAAGACTCTTCTTCTATTCTTATGACTTTTTATCTCTTATACTTGGGGGGCATTTTACAGTACAATCCTATGCAAGTCTCCTCAAAAGTAAGTCCCACTGTGTTCAATGGGATTTATGTCCAAGGAAATGAATTTTGGATTGCAACCTTAGACTTGGTGTCTCTTTGCTAGCAGTAGTGGTAGAATAGAGGGAAGCCATTGGCACAACACCTCAAGTTCCCTTCCCCTATTGCAACTAAATATAAAAACGTTAGAAATATTCACACAGCCTTCTCAAATCACATATATACCCTGCTACCACTCTCCTCCCTTTCGTCTGTGATCTCCCACTTCTGTTTCTAGATTGTGAACTCCCAAGGGTAGGAACCGGTCCTTCCATCTGTTGTTAAACAACTTGTATCTTGATGATACTACTACAACAACAGTAGGACACCAGCTCTTCCGTTGAGCAACCAGGACAGAGGCCTGATATGTTACTGGAAGCAGGATCTTCTGTTACAGATGCGCTAAGTACAATTCCCAAGGCCCTTAAGAAATATCTGGTCAGTACAAGTGTAGACAAGGTAACAGCTGAACAGCTGCAATGAGCCACACTACTAGAAGCATCAAACATTATATGCCACCAGTTCTAGTCCAAACATCTAGTGGGGTATTACCCCACTGATGATCATGATGACAATGACAATGACGACGATGATAAGGCAAAAAACAAGCTTAATATTCTAGTAATTTTTTTTTTTTATGCAAGAGTTGTCCAGCATTGGAAGAGTCTGCCTCTTGCAGTCCTTGGTTGTCCCTTGTTGGAGATTTTTAAGCAGAGGTTGGACCAATTGCTGTAAGTTGCCTGCACTGAACATTGCACGTTGGACTAGAATACATCTAAGGTCTCTTCCAATGCTAACACTCTATTTTCAAAATCTTGCTATTTGAAGCAAGTGCATCTCAAAGTATTTTACTAAAAAGCCAAAGCCACAGAACAAAGGGATAATATTTTCAAAATGAAAATAATATGGAAAATGATAAGTATCCTCTTTTGCCCTGCTATGCTGTTTTTCACACAATAAATCAAAGCATTAATCATACGGATTGAAGAAAATGTATTCGGGACCTACAGAAATATAGAAACTATGATGAGCATACTTAAAAAACTACTTAATCAAAACTATCTGGTCCAGAGGTGTCCACATTTGGTTCCTGTTGCACATATGCAACGTTGGGCAGCAATGGCTTAAGGCTGTAATTCTGAGGGCTCAACACTATCCAACTTTCCAATGCCAGTGCAGCCACAATGCAGCCCCAAGGAAAGGGAACAAACATTCCCTTACCTGGAGGAGGCCTCTGTGACTGCCCCCACCACCACAGGATGCAGCACATGCCCTGTTGGCATGGCTGCACCAGCACTGGAAAACTGGCTAGGATTTGGCCCTAAATGTACTTATTTTAGCCTCCATTATTTCAGGGTGTCATAAACATCTTTAAATCTGCTCCCACTGGTGTTAAAGCCCAGTAATTTTAGCTGTATTCAAATGACAACTGTACAGAGACTGAATGCATGAGAGGGGAACAGGATTGCTGCCTCTACCCCAATATCTTATGTTCAGCTGAACAAATGGACAAAGCCTACACGGGTGTGTGATGTGCTATTGGCCTCTGTATACACAATTAGGAACTTTGCATTTGGAAAGTTTCTTATCACACTGAGTCAGCCCATGTGCGTGCAACTTATATGTAAATAGTGTCCCCACTAAGCTGTATAGCCAAGCAGCCATGCAGCTTGGAGCTTGGCAACCCAGAAGTTGGAAAATATTTATTTATTTATAAGATTTTTATACTGCTTTTCCAATGCTTAAAGCGGTTCACCAAAAAAAAATACAATAATAAAACAGTTAAATAAAAACATTAAAAGCAGTTAAAAACAATAAATAAAAACATAAAAAATTATAACAATACTGATGCCATTAAGAATATATAAACAACAACAAAAGCCTGTAGATATTAATTAAAACAGGGCCCTATGTGTTCCCTACCTCCTGAGATGCCTAGTGGAATAGGTATGTTTTCACACCCCACCAGAAACCATGCAAAATGGGGGTCGTCCTCAGACTTTCTGACAGTAGGTTCCAGAGGTGTGATGTCACAACTGAAAAGACCCTGCATCTTGCCACCACCCTCTTTGCCTCATATGGTGGCAGTATCCTAACAATACATGATGTCATTGCTAAGCCTCCAGAAACTGGGTAACAGCAGATGGCACCCATGCAGCAGTGTGGACCCTGAGCAGGAAATATACTGTAGGTTCTAATCACTTCTTCAAGCTGAATGCATGAAGGTCAAGAACAGGGACAATGGGCATGATCCTAAACCCTGCCACACACACTATTTTATGATTAAAAGTATTTATATGCCACTTTTCAATCAGGAGAGTTCTCAAAGTGGTTTACATAGCAACATAAATGAAAAGATGGTCCCCAATACCAAAGTGGATCACAATGTAAGAAGAATCACAAAAGAGAGATGAGTAGAAAAGACACTGTGATGAATAGGGACAATAATAATAATAATAATACAAGTATTTCTATACCGCCTTTCTTGGTCCTCAGATTTCTCCTTAGACTTTATTCAAGGTGGTTTACATATTACATAGGCAGGCTAATTAAATCCCCGTAGGGATTTTTACAATTTGAAAGAAGGTTTCTGTCTTTCAAGAAACCACAACATTCAGATGTTTCTTTCTTGATCTGGTCGCACATTCTGGCCTCCATCCTCCCACGCTCAGAGCAGATAGAATAGCTCAGCTCAGCTTCTCAGCTGCTTCAAGGTCGCACGGTGCCAGTGGCCTCGAACTGGCGACCTTCAGATGTTATCTTCAGGCAAATGGAGGCTCAACCCTCTAGACCAGACCTCCTGCCCATTGCTCTTCCCCTGCTAAATATAAGGGAACCATCACTTAAAAGGTGTCTCTTTGCCTAGTTAGCAGGGACACATGTGAAAAGGGCTGTTATGCCAGGGTCCCACCTTTTCTTCTCAAATACCCTTCAAACCAATCCAAAGCATATTGAATGCAGTGGAATTTACTTCCAAGTAAACACCTGTAGAGTCAGATTGCAGAAGTAACTTTTACTGAGACCCAGATGAGCCAATTATCAAATGGGAAGGGAGAGTGCTCTGAGTTTTATATATTGTACTATGCTGTCATGTCTCACCCATCAGCAGTAAATATCTTGAAGTTCCTCTTTACGTGGTTAGCAGATTGGAACCCTAGGAAATCTGTGCATGAATAAATTCTTCCTAGCCCTGATTGTGACTTGCATCTACATTTTCTCAGAATAAATATTCTCCATGACTATCTTTATTCATTTTAATGAACTTTTATCCTCATTAGTTTCTCTAAATGCACCAGTTTGTAAATTGGTTTCATATATCTTAAACAGCTATGGCAGAATATAACCAGATGCACATCCAAATTAGAGTGCTAAAAAAAAAAGGAAGCTAAAGTAATTTTTAAATTGCTATGCCCTGAACATGGCAATTAAAAATAATTGCAACCTTTCCACTCTTTTTATAAAAGTTCTTCAGTTTGGGAAGTACCAGAGCATCTTGTCTGTTACAATAGGGAAAACTGTAGTGTTTATTATTGTAATCTTTGTCCAGTGATGCCACAGGAGACTGAGTATAGAACAGACAAACTTAACACTGTGAAACTCTTAATAAAACTGGAAGTACAAGCGTGCCCCCATATCCGCGGATCCAGTCAGTATCCGTGGATGCAGTTATCCACAGATCCAAAAATAAGGGGGCGGTGTCCCCATGCACCTATTGTATAACCTTATTTTTTGTGTAGTCACACTGGAAGCATGACTGTTTCTTGCTTTAAACTAGATTAGACAAAAAGCAACGCAATGTGTAGGCAAACAGTCTGCACACTAGAGGGCAACTAACAGAAATCAGTACAGTTCCTTCTCATACATCAGGCCCTTTCTGGGGGGGGGGGGTGTCACCTCTTCCAAGCACTAGTGGTTTTCCACATTCCACATTCTGAATATGGCCCAGTCAGCTCTCATTAAAAAACATCTACTAGCCATTTAAAAAAAAAAGTCTATTGGCCATTAAGGAGCATTAACCTGCCATCCTGGTTATTAGTCAGGGATCTCCATTGCTAAAAATCCTTGGCCTTCCGCCATATTATCCAACTGCTTCTTGTGTCCCCTCTTGCCTTTGTCTAGGTGTGTGTTTGTGTGTATAACATATATATGCCTCTTTTAGTTGATGGAAGCCTGAAAATTTCTCTAAATCCACAAGGCTGGGCCTTCCTATTTTGATCGCTTTCTGACAATGTATTTTCCTCATCTAATTTCCAAAAGGAATTTATGGGTGTGCTTGAAAGACTGAAGGAATAAAGAGAAAAAATTTTTAAAAAAAAAAATCTCCACACTGCAATTTGGTAGCTGAATCCTGTACCTTTGAGATGACAGCCTTGTGTTGAAAAGGAATAAATATCTCTTTTTTTCCAGATGTATCTTGCTAAATGGAGCTCTGAGGTAAAGAGACCTGCTTTTATGAGGTGGTGAAGATGCACTCTACCTTCACTAATGGACTGACATTATTTTAACTAGACATTAAAAGCATAGTTGTCGTAAGAAAACACACTCCCTTTTATCATTCTAGGTATTTCATTTTTAAGGCATGCTAGAGCTCTGCTCTGGTAGTTCCCATTAAACAAGAGAGAAATTGTGCCTTTGTGAGATATACAACAAAGACCAAAAAAAAAAAAAAAAAAGCCCAAATCAATTTGTTATATTGTTCTTCTAAGTAAGCAGCATTGAAAACAAAATGACTGTACCTGAGGAAACTTTCTGGGCAATCATTTTAATGTGAAAAATGTACGTAAGCATTTCTCCCCCACTTCTAATCACCCCCATTTCTAATCACTTGTACTAAAGAACAAAAACTTGTTTCCAGGAGCTCTGTTAGTCATAAAATATTTTATATCCATGGAAGTGATGGAGATATCTAATAGTTTGTCCCCTAGGACACTGCCCAGCAAATCACAAATATGAAATGGTTGGGTTGGAGCAGAGCGACTGTGGAACTGGTGTCATGTCAAGTGTGATCTTGCTTGCTCTCTTGTAAACAGACTGATATCTTGCAGGGGCAGTAGTGTCAGAACCATTACACTGTGGGCAGAGAACCAAGGTGTGATGGAGGAAGGAGCGTGGGGGTGTTGAAGAGGAGACATGCAAACCAGACAATCTGGGCAAAGAGGCATCATTTATTGGGTAGCTCTCTTTTACTGCCCAGTCTTTTACCCTCTCCTACCATAGGCACCAGTGGAACCACACTGATGCAGCATGCTCTGCCTTCAGTGGTGGGAAAGAGGTTTGCAAAACCCCTCAGCTGCACTGGAATCTGATCAAAGCAAAGCACATGTGGAAAGAAGGAGATATTGCGCCTAGCAAGAAAGCAAAACGTCATCACATGACCTTACCAGTAAATCCTCTTAAATACATCTGGCCATATGTGTGTTTGTAATTGGGGCAAATATGTCCCAAGGGAGTCTGTCTGATGTCCAACTGCCCCCATGGGGGCAGGGGGACTATCGGGATGACATTGCCTTGCCCTATCTGCAAAAGGTAATGCCATCCAACCACCTCATCCTTTCCCTCAGGGACTCAAAGCCCTCAAGATGTGGATGATTAACCAAAGTCTTGATACATTGGTCAAGTCATTCATACCAAATTGATTAAAAAATATTTTTAGTTATTTGATAATAGTTTATATAAATTATTCCTGCCAACCTAGCAGTTCAAAAGCCTGCAAATGCAAGTAGATAAATAGGTACCACTTTGGTGGGAATGTAACCCTTGTCTTCGGACAATGGCAGCTGCCTCAGCTTGGAGACGGAGATGGGCATCTCCCCCTAGAGTTGGACACGGTTGCGCAGAGGCAATCTTTACCTTCAACTTTTTACCTATATAAAGTATAGGTTTCTTTAAGATTATAGAAATCGTTATTTTATTTTCTGTGCAAATGACTTTGTGAACTTTTTAAAATTGAAAAACAGTATACAAATATTCTTAATAATAGTAGAAATAATAATAAAGTGGCCTCAAACTCTTCTTCTTATTGAGCAGCAGCAACAGCTTGTCCAACTGCATTCCCCAAGACTTGAACTGGCAAAACCTGGCCCACTGGGTGAAGCCCAGCTGAGCCTTCAGGCCACTGCCAATCACTCATCTCTGTGCCCAGAACACCAGACTGTGTTCACTGTTCCAAATCCTCAGTGATAAAGCATCTGCAACAACAAGAAAGAAGTAATAGGTACTCAAATGCAGCTTCTTCCTTCACCTCAATGTGAACCTGCTTCCATCTCCACTGTGCTACCCAGCTTCATAAGCTTCACCTCTTGTCTACCCCCTCTCCGTCCAGAAACTTCCCATCCCCTCCCTGCCCTGTTTTACCCACTCCCAGCCATTCTGCCCCTGCCACAGGTTTACCTTCCAGGTGGTGTCCTTCATGGCCTGGTCTCCTTCTGGCTGCTTTCGCCTCCTCTGCACAGCTGACACTCCACTCTCATTGGGGGGATCCATCCTTTGCTTCTCTCACCAGCTGGGATGACTCATCTCATCAGCACTTTCAGCAGCTCTCAGACACTTCCGGGTGTTCAGAACGGCATTCTTAGCTGTTCTTTGGACTTCATATGTGGCAGCTCTACCGCTCAACCAGACTTCCTGCCCATTATTATCAGTATTATTAACAGTGTTTATATATTGCTTTTCAACAACAACCAAGTTCACAAAGCAGTTTACAGACAAAATCAAATGGCTCCCTGCCCCCAAAGGGCTCACAATCTTAAAAAGTAGAAACGTCATTAGTCAGGGAGCTCAGGTTGCTTCTCTGAACCTTTTTTTAAAAGGACCTGAGCCAGGAAGAAGCTTCAGGCTCAGCAGGAGGCAGATGAAAATATTTGCCTAGGGGCAGAGCTTCATGCCTAGGTCATCTTTCACAAGGAAGAGATTGCATGTAACACAATGGTACATTGAGGCTACACTCCTATGCAAATTTACCTGGGAGCAAGGCCTTTTTTACTATGGTGGGGAGGTCACCTCCTGGAGTGTTTGCTGAGCTCCACATTCATTGGACTGGAGCTGTTCTGGTGGCCTTGCATTTCCTTTTACCTGGCCTTCACTGGGAGCCAAGGCATGTTTGCCTACTTGCACTTAAATGCACGTATGGTTTTTATAGGGCTCAATTCATTTTCCTTACCTACTTGAAGGGAGGACTTCTTTTTCCAGTGTTTTTTGGGCCAGCATTCCTCAATTCAGGACCTTTTTGGGTGGCATTCTGTTCCTCGCAGTCATCCCTTCAAAGTGGACTGTGCCATGGCTTACTCATGAGTTAATGCACACGTGCAGCTCAGTGTCACTTTTCCACAGGGCTCAGTACATTTTCCTTGTCAGTTATCAGCTTGTCATTTTTCAGTTTCACAACCCACCAACAATCAGGTTGTGACCCCCAGTTTGGGAAACAGTGCACTACACCACTGCATAGCCACAGCAGTACACCAGCTCTCATATGAATCATCATCATGCTAATTCACCCTTCAGCTCCATGAATGCTTAAATATAGTTGTAGCGCTCTAAGAGCCACCATGGATATTAACCCTGCCCCATCCATGCTTACCCACCATGTACCATGCTGCCTCTGAGACAACACAAAAGACCTACCTGCCCTGCACATCAGGTCACTTCTCTTACCACTCAATTCCAGGGGTCTGCTGTCCAAGAACTGCAACAGGTGTGGTTCTCCAAGGGAAAGGGGGAGACTGACTGATGGGTGCCATTGGCCACCTTGGGTTGTCATCTGCCACCAAAGCTGCAGAGCCCAGTTTGCATTCTCCCTAGGACTGAAAGAACATTTTGCAGCCTGTCTAATTAAATATCTATTGATTTGCCCACCGAAAATCTGCTCTATACTTTTTAGACAAGGAAACATATGGCGATTTTATATACACTGTGTGTAATCTAGAGGCTGATAGAACATGCTGGCACATGTCTCAGAGTTATTTTAATTCGATAGGTTCGAAGATCCTGAACTGAAGAAACTGTTTAGCTTCTGCTCCATGCTAATGATAGCTGATTATGTAAATGTTTCACTAAAACATACAGAGTGAAACATTGCAAGAAATTCAGATCTCACCAGGCATAAACGAATGCTTTCGATTGCAAATAGACTTCACAAAGCTCATTATTTTTTTTTTCCCCAAGAGTGTTTCTATTTTCTTCAGACCATGAAACCTGCAGCAAAAGCTGGGTGACTTTAATTTCTTTCCTATAGAAATGTATGTTCTGGAACCTGGCAGTCCAAAGGATCATAAATGGCACACTTTTTATGGAAAAGATGTAAAAAACTTTGAAAATAATTGCTTTCTGCCTTGTCCTCCCTCTGATTCTGCTTTGGAGCCAAGAAAGCACTCTTTGAATTTCTGATCAGAACAATGATGATAGCTCTGTAATGATGCTAGCTGCTTGAAATGTCAAAATAAACCATCTAAAAGACATTGCCCTGTTACACATGAAGGATGTATTCACACCTTAATCTATTCCCCACGTACTTCGGGAAAGTTCTCATTATAACTAAACAGTGAAAGGAGAAATGGGCAAGTGCCTTGGAAATGTGGTGCAAGCATGGTTTTTCTTCCTAGAGTTCAAAACCCTACAACAATGGTCAAAACAGCCACCACTCTGTCTGCATTCCAAGCCATCAAATGTACCACACATATAAATCTGTAGTATATAAATCTATATAAGTATAAATTTATAAATTGTATAAATCTCTAATATAAAACATTACAATTATTTGGGGATCAGTAGCACAAGCCCAGCCCAGCCCAATGGTAACATAGGTATGCCAAACATGAAAGCCCCAGTCACAATAATTGCCCAGTCCTTGCCCAATCCTAACCAATTTCCCAGTGCCAATGCAGCTGTGCCAGCATTGCATTCTGTGGGGGGGGGGGGGAATCCCTGAATTTTATCTGTGTTCCCTGTTTATCTCTGTGTATTTCTGTGTGCTTCCATGGTTTGGGGCATTTTCACACCTTCCTCAGCAGCTCAGAGCCAAATCACAAAAGCACTGGGAGGCAGATGGGGGGGGGGGGGGGAATGCAGATTTGCAGAAGCCTGACTGTTCAGCAAACCAGTTTGTCTAATAGGAAAGGGATGTGATGGAGTGATCAAGTAGCTGGTGTTCAGTGGTGTAGCTAAGGGGGGCAGGGGGTACATTGCCCTGGATACACCTTGAGGGGATGCCAACCCACAACCTTGACGGCAGATCTTGAGACAGATGGGGACCTCCGGTGGCCTCCCTGGACCTTAGACTACCTCCTCGATGCCTCTAGGGGGTGTTCTGGGTACTTGGTCCCCAGGGGATGTTAACACCAGGGGTGAAAAAAAAATTGTGCCCCTGGGTGTCAGATCCCTTAGCTTCACCACTATGTGGCACTCCTCCAATCAGGGAGCTAGATGATGTCATTCTAGCCAAGAAAGAAAACAACTTCCCAGCCAGAAGCTTTCTCTCCCTCACTGTCTCCAGCTGTCCAGAGCTCCACATTGGAGAACCCATCAGCCACTCAGGTAAACTAAGAAAGGACATAGGTTTTAGCTAAGGGAATAAATTTGTACACCTCTCAGACATGTTCAGAGTTCCTGCAGCAGATCTGAGTTAAAGCGCACATGCAAGGTTCCAAACCATCTCAATGCCATGTGCTGGTGTCCAGTACGCTGCAGCCCACCGTTTTTATTTTAACTCTTTTTAACACTTCTGGTTCATCCTTTTAAAAATTAGAACTTTAATAATAAACTATTTATATTTTAACCCTGAGTCTTCCTGTTCCCTAGTATGGGAAGTACAGTAGATTGTCATGTCTCATTGCTCTGCAAGCACTACTGTGAGATTGATTTTGATAGGAACTCCTGAGGTTCAGTATTTCTCTAGGAGGGAGGTTCTGCCCATGGAACCCCGCTGGCTAGTCTGATCCCATGGACTGGTGGCAGCAGATTCATCCTACCAAGGCTCTTCCCATTCAGCTGCTTGTCAAACAGGGGAGAGAGGGGAATAGGAAGGGAGTGAGAATGCTAACCTCTAGGCCCTACTACCTTGGATTAGTATGCAGTCACTGACAGTCCTTCTCTTTGACCATGACAGGGCAGTCATGGAGGCCTTCCCCTGGTAAGAGAAAATTTCTTACCTTACTTTGGAGCTGCATTGATGTTACATAGGAGCTGAAAAGAGGGTTAGAATTTGGCTGTAAGACAATTAAAAAGTAAACTGTGTGTTTGAAAGGAAATCAAAGATTGTATAGCAGTGATTTTCAACCACCGTGCCATGGCACATTTGTATGTGAATGGACCATAGGTGTGCTGCAGGAGTCTGGGGGAGGATCATGTATCAGTAGGGCCATTGGGGAATGTGATTTGGGAGGGGGAAACAAATGGTGTGCCTTGACAATTTTAGCACCTTGTCAGTGTGCTGTGGGATGAAAAAGGCTGAAAACACTGTTCTATAGCATTTAAACATGACAGGAAGAAGAACTCCTACAATTATTTTTTTGTTTGTCTCTTTTAACCCATTAAAATGGTTGCACTGTTATCACCCCAGTTGTTTGATTAACTCATTTTATGAAGGTGGTTGAGAAACATGGGGAGTTGCCTTACTGAGTCAAACCTTCAATCCATCCAGGACTAAATGTGTCATCTTTGTTGACTTGGCAGCATCTCTCAAGGGTTTCCATGCAGGAATCTTTCCTAGTCTTGCTGGGGAGATGCTGAGGACTGAACCCAGGATCCCCAGCATACAAATTACGTGGTCCGAGTGAGCTTTGGCCCACTCCCCAGTCTAGTTTTCAAAGTATAGTTCAACATAGAAGGAATCACATCACATATTTGTAGCGTGAGATGTGAATTAGTGAATCTGGGCACAGACGTTCATTCTCAAGTCCATTGCTGAGTTGTGCAACTCTTGGACCAAACAATTACAAATTCAGCCTGCCTCTGATAGCAGCATACAGAATTGTGTCTTATTAGATTTTTGTGTACAGAACTTAGCCAAAGCCACATGCAAATCTCATATAACTTATGCAAAGAGACCCTCCATTCCTATATAAATGTAATTAGCTTTGCACCTTTTGCTGTTGTTTTTTTTCCCTTTCTGCAACAGAATACTTCATTGTATTATTATTTTACCTTTGTCAGCTGAAATAAAATGCTAGCTTAGTTCACCTTTGTATATACCTTATTTGTTTCAGAAATTATGCTCATTGAAAAAATAGCCGTGATAAAATATACCAGGATTTGTTTTTTGGGAAAGGGAGGGGGGGAATGGACATTCACTATGGTCAAGCACTTGATATTTTATATCATCAATAAAACGTTAAGGCTGCAATTTTTATATATATATAAAAGAGTTATATATATATAAAAGAGTTATATATATATATGGGAGTAAGTAACTGAGCTCAATGGGCTGAGTAGACATAGATTAGATTTTGCTCCAAGTCTGCAATCCTACACCCACTTACTTGGGAGTAAGTCCCATTTCGTTCAATGTGGCGTACTTCTGAGTAGTCATGTATTGGATTGGGCTGTAAGCAAAAGTGAGTAATTCACGGAGATTTTCCCACAATACCTTTGCCTTGGCTAAAATAACCCTGTGTAACAAAATGTCATGTTTATCTGAATATTTTTATATTTCTTTGTTAATTTTGGTGCAAGAATTTCAAAAATGCCACTATTTTTGGCACAGCATCAATAGTTTAGCCAGAATTGATGCTGTGTAGTTGTACATACAAAATGTACTACAATGCATATGATTAGGCAATAGAATAAATACAAACACAAAATTTAAAATAACTAAAAGGTTTTGATGATACAAAAAAAAACTAAGATTACCCTCAGAATCAGAGCCTCTGAATTATATAAGAAGCATAAAAAATTTGACATAAATCATTTTTGCATTACACAATCCTAAGAGTGCGCTGGGCCTGCACAAGTCCTTTTCACTGGCCCAGGAGGGTCACAAATGTGCCGTAAAGCACATTTGATCCTCCTCTGAAGTCAGCCAATCCATCACATGGAGGTCTGCCGACCCACGGAGGCCAGATACAGCCTCTATGGTGACAGAGGAAGGTAAGTCTGCTCTGGCCGAGCTCGGCCTGCACATTCATCTTGGGGAACTGGGGAGGGTTGGGAAGAGACATTGCGGGGTGGGGGAAGGCCAGGTAGACAGCCGATGAGATAGCGGGGGGGGGGCAGGATCCAGCAGTTAATGGGATCCTGATCCCATTCCTGGTAGGCAGTGTCAGCTCCAGGCTGCTCGGATCTGCACTAACTCTTTAGGTCGCACAGATCTGAGTAAGCCCATTGGGGCTGCAGTGGCTCTCCCCGGGGTAAGGGGAAGTGATTTCTCTTGCCCCAGGCTGGGCTGCTTTCAGCCCCAAACTCGTGTTAGATATGGGGCAGGCCTACTGGCCTCCCCGTTCCAGTGCAATTTCAGATTGTGCTGATCGTGCGTCTGTACAGATAAGAAAAAAATACCAGAAAGATATGTTTTAAAAAGCAGAGGCATGTGACTGTTGCTGCTTTTCTATTCATTGTTTTGTTTTCACTGTTATTTAAAAATTTTCATTTTGATAGTCATTTATGATCTGATTTGTGTTGTTATTCTTTCATTATTTCATTTGCACTGCTTTTGGTGGGAGACTCAGCTGCTTTTCAAAGGCTGCAGGCAGAGCAACTTGCTTCCACTGGCAAATTGGCAGGATATGCCCACTGCCTGCCTCTTACTCTTTCGACTCTCTGGATTTGAAAAAGCAGGAGGAATAGCAATATTGTACCAAGCAGGGCGGGGCGGGACATTCCACCCTGGGTGACTGTGCCCTGGGGGGTGATGGGTGCACCAGCTGAGCCCTGACAGGCGGCCCATGCCATATTAGGTGGCAGATGGGCACTCCTAGGGTTTGAATGGCTGCAGAATGGCAGCCCCTGGAAGCACTTTGTCAATGGCAGATGACATGATGACATCATCACATCTCTGCTGAAATACTTTTCACTTTTCCCAGTGAGTGAGAGTGAGTTGGGGCAGTGCTGGGGTGACACCCACTGTGGGCGTTGCCTGCAATGGCACTGCCACAGGAGAGTGGCATGGGAGAAGAAATGTTGAGAGGTGTTTCAGACACTCTAGCCCACTACTCTTCTCTGCTCCATACTTCCTCTTCTATTCTGCTCCCCTCTTTCTTTTTGAATCCAGGGAGCAGGAGGAGTAGCAGGCAGGCTACCAGTAGGCAACTGGCAGGCTACCAGTAAGGGGCATGCATGTTGTCATTTCCTGTGGCTCACCTATGAAAATGAATCTGAATACTGAAAAGGAAGTAACAAATATTTAAATGCTTCATCACTCACCTTTTTTTCATTATCATTTGCTTCATAATGGATGGCAAATTAAATGAATGGGTTTCATTTTTTATTTATTTCAAAGCTAGTGCACACCCCTAGTGATTGATGGACTCACATATTCTGAGCAAACAGTTTAACAGCTATGATAATTGGGTGAAGAGAGGTATTGTTTCAGTTGTTAATGACTGTAGTTATATTACTATTACTACCCTTTTGTCCAAGAACAAAGCAGAAAATGCATACTGAGATTATCCTTCTCCTAGACAGATTAAAGACTGAGATCAAACAAGGGGGTAACAAACTGGGCTGTGATTTTACTCACCTTGATTAATGACTTAAGTGTCCTTCAGCAGAGCAAATTTGTGTTCCTTTGAAAGCACAAAGGATCCATCTTAAGATCTTCATGAGTCATTCTTTTACAAGTTGTAATTAGCATTTCTAAAGGAGTGTCTATTTACTTCTATGAGCCAGAACCTAATTTAGGTATTTTGCATTATAACAGTTGAATTGAGTAGCCCTTTTCTTTTGGTTTCCATTACTCAAATATGCAGGGTTTCCTTCAACTATGGCCCAGTCTTAACCCCCTCCCACACCAGTGTAACTAGTGTTGTAATGGTGGAGGCTGCTTTTCATCTATCGAAAAGTAGCCTCTCCTAACACATGCTGCTGGCCCACCAGTAGGGAGACCGCAGCAGCCTCCTGCACATTGGTAGGCTCACAGACACCTGCCAGATCTGGTAAGCCCATGCATGGGGTTGGAGGAAGTTGGGCAGGTGGTTGAATGGAGGGGGGGGCAGAACAATGGAGGGGATGGACAGAATGGTGGGACCAGGGTGGATGGCGGATGAGGCCCAGGAGGAAGTGGGATTGGTGGCAGCAGCACATGCTGAATGCAGAACCCTTTTCCCAGGCCTGATCCACCTTAGAGAACAAGCATGATTGGCCAAAGGAATAGAGGGGAGAAGGGACAACCAGCACAAGTCTCAGCTGGCCACTGTTGCTGTCAAACCCACCCCCTTCCTGGATTCAATCTGCCAGCCGTGCCACCTCATTTCATACTCCCCTCCCCCTTTCTGCCCTCCTGCCACCCCCACCACCTTACCTGTGACAGCAGGCAGCTCCAGATCTACTGGTGCAGGTGGGAAGCCTCCAGAATTTCCACCAGCATCCTGGCAGCATGCTACTGAGTGCAGTGCTGGAGTGCCTTTACACTTTACAGCAGTCAGCACCAGCAGAAGAGGTGCAGCCACAATGGTGCTGTTTGCAACCCCCTTTGAACCCCCTCTAGCTATGCCGCTGGGAGCACCACTTTATAAGGTGTCCCTTATGCCAGAAATTATGCCAGAATCACACACACACACTTCATGCTTGCCAGCCTGAATTTTTTTCATCTAAGAGTATTTTTTTAATTTGTAAGAATTGATCCTTGTGTTCTGTTTTCAGAAAAGCACAAACAGTAATTGCTTCCCTCCTAACTTTCTATGTTATTTTAAGGACCATCTGCAGATTTCCACTTACTGTCATCATCTAAATATTGTAGGAACCTTTAGGAAATGAACAAATCAAGCTGTTGGTGCTTCTCAAATTTACTGTCCTCCTGGTGTCTGCTGTAGTCCTGGAAACAGATGTCTGGTGTTCAAATATATGTCAGGTAAATTACCCGCTGCTTGAAAAGTCAGCAGTGACAGTTTGCAGGTAGGAATGCTGCAGATTGCAAAGGAACCCAGGATTCTCATTGTCCTAATAGCAGTGACAGAAAGGTCTGGAAGGGGAAAATGAAATCGAAAACTACGGGGAAGGGGTGTGGTGCTTCTGAGTTACTGAAAACAAGGTGCTTTTTATGGGATCCTCAGACTGGAAGCTTCAAACAATCACCAAATGTAGGACTTTATGTTCTGGCAGAAAATATCCATTTTCGTCCGTCAAGGCTGATTGATTCACTTGTAGGAGAGCACTGCAACTTCGTTTTGCTTTTTTTTTTTTTGTGGGTGATGAATTCAGTTGCTTTGAGTCATTTTCCTTCATTTTTGGTGGGGGAGGGAAACGTTTGCCCTTTCAAGTGAACCGAACTAAACTAAACTAAGCTCATACATAAAGCACTTTCATACATGTCCACATTAGCTAGGGATGGCCTTATAAATCAATAGGATAACCATTTTGGGATTGAGCAGCAGGTTTTCCAGTTCTAGGCTAAGATATATAGAATTAAAGCAGAAGGGATGACTTTAGCTCAGTGGTCAGGCACTGCTTCATATCCCAAAGGTGCCTATTTCAGTCTCTGGAGTCTTCAGGGAGGGCAGAGAAAGACACTGGGAGAGCTGTAGCCAGCCAGTATGGACAGTACTGACCAATTGTCCGATTCTTTGAAAAGTACAGTATTATTTAAAATATTTATTCCTCACCATAAACACTGTTCAAGGCAGCGTACAGCACAATCCTATGCATATCTACTCAAAAGGAAGCCCCATTCATTGGTATGGTACTTACTCCCAGTCACTAGCATAGCTAAGGGGGGGGGGCTGGGGGGATACAGGGTCCTAGGTTCCAGACCTCCAGATCATGTGGGGGGGGGGCTGCCACTTCTCTGGTGGTTCTCGTGTTTAACAGCACCCAGCATCTGGAAGGTGGTCTGAGATGCGGGGAGCTTGTGTGTGGCCTCCCTGTGCCTCAGAAAGCCTCTTGGAGGCTTTAGAAAGGCACTTCCATTCTTTGCAAAAACTGGAAGTGCCTTTCTAAGAGCTCTAGGAGGCCTTTTGAGGCGCAGGGAGGCAGTGCACGACCTCCCCATGCCTCAGATCACCTCCCAGACACTGGATGTGTGCTAAATTTGATTTAATAAATGTATGGGAGTGTTAAAAGTTTTGTGTCCCAAGGGTCAAATGCCACTGCTCCCAGCTAAGTGTACCTAGGAGTGCAGCCTTGCAATGCTTCAATGCAGCAAAAAACAAAACACACAATTCTACACATGCATCAACACAATTAGAAAGCAGAAACTAATGAAATGTGTGAATAAAAAAAAAAATCTAAAATCATATAGGGATGGGAGGGAAACATTTATACCAAACCAGTAATGATTGCTGAAATATTTAAAGAAGAAAAAAAAACCCTCTTGGGATGATACAAGGTAACTCATATGTTCCAATATACTTGGGAATTTCCACATCTGAAATGTTTATTTTTTTAATTATCTGTTTCATATTTATATATCATCCTAACAAAGGAGCCCATGGTAGTATAAAAGGGTCTTCTTTTATTCACACAACAACCCTGTGAGGTAGGGTTAGGCTGAGAGAGATTGATTGGCCCAAGGTTACTAAAGATGCAACCCTATACACACTTCCCTGGGAGCAAGCACCACTGAGTACAATGAGACATACTTCTGAGTAGAAATGTCTATCGTCATGATATTGGTAAGCTTCATGACTAAGTGGGGACATGAATGTTCACTTAATGTCCCAATCACATAACAACAGGGAATTGGAGAACATATCCCCGTTGTTAAGTGGCGCACACCTGTACAGGCATGTAGAACCACATAAGAACTATGAACTGTTTGCCACACACCTCCTGCACATGAAAACATAAAGACCAAGTAAGAAACACATGAAAACATAAGTTGTTCAGAGGCAATGGGGTGGGGGTGGGTTAAACTAATGGCCAGGGAAAAGCAGAAAACACATGGAGACTATAAAAGGCTTTGCTCTAACTTAGTCCACAGCTTGCATCCGGCAGTCGTGACCAGAAGTCGCAGGCCAGCTTGGATTCCAACAGTCTCCAACAGGCCAGAGGCTCATTGGAGACTGGGAGCTTCCTGCAGGCCAGATTGGGGGAGCCCAAGGGCCACAAATGGTCCCTGAGCTGGGGTTTTCCCACCCCTGAGCTGAAGCATTGGAGAATAAGAGGAGCAGAGGGTGGCACGTCATTGGGTAAGGAGGTAGCATTGGGGAGGTAAGGGTAATGAGGTGGCATGGGGATCTTGAGCTGGCACTGGATGGACCTCTCCTGAATTCATGAATTATTCTTCATCACATATCCCAAAGCTCCTCTGTCAGAAGAAATCCCAAGGAAAGAATTCCCTTGTAGCTAGCAGGACAGGGGTGCCTTTTGAACTTGTATACTCTGAATATGATGGGTCTTATAAAGCATTCAGATTATGCAACAAATGGCAAACAGAGCAACTGCTGGTTTATTTTGTAGTATGTGCTAACAATTGTAATGCCTCAACACAGTTAACTAATGTTCTTGATATACAAGCACAGGAAAAAGCAGCAAAAGTGCCTGCATCGGGGGGGGGGGGGAATCCATTCTGTTTCAGATAGAAAAGATTTTGCCAATACAGTTGCATTCATGATGGTGCATTGCTTTTGAGAGTACCATATAATGCTTTCTCAGTTGAAACCCAATTTCTGATACCATCAACTCAGTAGGTTATGTGACTACCTTTCTCACAGTACATTGTAGGCCATGGATGGATGAGTTTGGATGACAATCTGCTTTTCTACTTCAGGGGTTTTGAATATTGCCATCAACAACATCATGGTGGTAGTTATCTGGCAATTCCATTTCAGAGTTTTAGAAACGATTCTCTTGCAGACCACTTGTAACAGTGCTCTGTCTTCAAGTAAGTTCACTCTGTCAAACCGATGGTGTCAGCTATGATGCGGAAGAGCATCACAGATCACTGTGCCTCTAAATTTGTGTCCCAACTGAAGGGAAAATTGGTCATACTTGATAGTGATTCTCCCATATGTTAGGGTGTAATTCTGCTGTCCATTTACCAAGGACAAGGTGCAGGGCTTTCTCTGGATTTCAGTCAACATGTGGTCACAAGTGTCCTGTGGGTGGAAACTCAAGGATATGACTCACAGATTCTTCCACAGAATAACTGCATGTTTGGTCTGAAATGAAGGATTATAAACTGCAGCACGCCTGAGAAGGAATGGCTGATGGCTCCAAAGTGGAGCTACGTAGCATACCGCTCAAGAATAATACACGTAGCCTTGTTGTCCTTTTAGCAGAAAAACATAACACTCCTTGGCATTACTAAAACTAGTTGCTACTAAGATCTCCAAATAGCAGTGAGGAATCACAGTGAACAGAGAAGGAGATCTGGCTGAAGATATGAAAAGAAGACAGGCAGCCCACCCTGAGCTGCCCGGCGCACGGAGCTGCAGCACCACAAAAAAATGGCTGCAGCTGCATCCAGTGTGCCCAAGGTAGCCGCCACTGCCTTTCGTTCCCTTCCCCCAGGTAAGGCAAGTAGTCCTGCAAAGGGGCTACTCGAATCTACGGCAACCCGAGGGTCGATGTAGAATTAAGAGCCTCCATGTCAGGTGGGTGGCTCGACATGGAGGCTCAGGATCCAGTGGAGCAAAGCTCCACTGGTCCTGCCTCCCTCCCACCCCACCCCCTTCTCCTGGAACACCTCCTCCCCACCTCCCCCCATATCCCCACCTAGCTCTCCACTGCCCGGCAATCCACGCGACTGCCAAGTAGCATTGCTCCAGTGCTTCACCGGCACTAGCCTAGTGCCAGCCAGTGCTGGGCTAGCACCAGCACTCCACTGGCACTGAGGACCACAAACATGCCTTAGGAAAGTCCATAGACTTTCCAATCATCCTACTGAACTTGAAGACTGCTCATGTAGAAGTGAGGGGAAGAGCAAGGCTATGGAAATCCTCAGCTACACACAGGATGGACTGGATAATGCCCTATCACACCTCCGATCAACATTGATTTCTTTAGTAAGATTACATGTTCATTGATTAAAAGACAAGAACACATGTCTAAAGTTATGTTGAAACTTTTTAATATGGGCCATTATGCAACCCTCTCCAATTCTTCCATATAGGCAAGTAATCCATTCTCATCAATGTCAAAGAATGTTCTGTGAACATACTAAGATTATGAGCTTAGCATTTCCCATGACATTAACCAGAATGGAGCAGTCCCTTGTTTATGTGGGGTTCTATCCATGCATTGGAGTTCCTGCAACATGTGCTGGATCTGGGAGACAACACTGTTACAGTCCATTTGCAGTTTTTGATTTTAAATAGTTATTAGGTTAATATGGTAATTAGCTTGTGTGTATATGTGTGGGGGCCAAATAATATGGCTGAATCAGGCTGAGAGTTTCTGACATGGCTGAAGTTCATTTGAGAATTTCCAACTTCAAGCAAAGAGTAAGGATCCAGAAATGCAAACTGGCTTTACTTGGCTTTTTTGAGAAAGCTTCTCGCGTTGCCTGGCATCTATTGTACCATGACATCAACTGTACCATAATGTGACATGCCAAGACTGACCAGGGACAAGAGAAGAAGAGGTGGTCAGAGATGACTGGTCAAGTTGAAGGTCATCTTATCAATGGAAGGAGGAAAAGATAACACCAGACTGCATATGGATAGCATTCAAGAGGAAGTGCCGGAAGGAGTAAGAAACAAGAGCCAGTGAAAAGGGTTAAAAGGGAACCCACATTCATTTAAGACAGTCACCTAAATAATTAGGTGATAGGCACATGTTAGAACTCCCTCCTCAATGAATGAGCTACACTACAGCTGACCACTCTGATTAAGTGCTTGTATGCAGGTGACTAAAGATGGATGAGATTAGCAAATTAATATGGGGACTAATGGGCTTTTGTGATACAGGTTCAGAATGCATTATATGGGCTGCTCGGGATGGGAAATAGGCCAGATTTTGGATTTTTCTGGATTTTGGAATATTTGCATAAATATAATGAGATATCTTGGTGATGAGACCCAAGGCATCCACACTTCACAAGTGGTCCTTGTGAAGGACCACTTCATAAGTGGTTGTTGTGAAGTCTGCAATGTGCTGCCTACTTAGCTCCAGTCTGTCCTGGCTTCTGCACCTCCAGGGTCACAGCACAGCTGGTTTCCTCTGCTGGTTCACACTGAGTAGGGCCTCCTAATGGTCATAAAGTGCTATGGCCAGGCACCCAAAAAATCTCTGCTGGCTTCCTCTGCTGGGTGAGAAGCGGCACTAGAGCAGTCAGGCATGGGAAAAGTTTTTTTAAAAAAAGTGATGGCCACCAAAATGACTGGATTTAACGACAGTCCAGATTTTGGAACTGTCTGGATTTTGAATGTCTGAATAAGGGGTAATCAACTTGTATTAGAATTTGTGGTTTGAGACTCATTCTGGAACTGTGATCAAGACCTTGCTAGAAAAGACCCTTGGCCTGGAGTTTGATCATCTCTGCACCAGCGATGGCAGCCCTACTGGGAGAGTATTCTGTTAATGAGTCTTCCATTATGTTACAGCACTAAATACTGGCTGCCAGGATACTAGTAAACTAGTTTTTTTTTTTTGAAAGAAACTGTGGGCAACCCATTCAGCATTCTAAACGTCTATTGTCACCGCATACTGTGCTTTAAATCAGGCATAAGGAGCTTTCCTGTATCTCTGTTACTAAATTGCTTTCATTCTCTTTGCTGCTATAGGGATTCAAATCTGTCAGTACATGGGTCAATTCACAATTCAATATGAAGAGGAAAATGCAAAAAAAAAAAGAAAAGAAAAAAAAGCCCATAAGAATCACATCATTCTGCCTTCACAGACCCCATCTGTCCCAGCACCTGGCGACAGTAGTCAGAATTTGTCTTCAGCCACTTGTTTTTTTGTTGAAGGTGAAGCAAAATATTTCTGCTGCGAATAATGGATGCTGCACAATATCAGGCATTTAATTGATGCCAACGCTACTTCATCTTCATCATCATCATTTCATGACCTTTCGCCAAAGCATCAGAAGGCACATATTTTACAGAATTGGCTCTATTTAAAACAAGATGACATTTCCATTACCTGAACATCAGAATAGCTGAGTTTGGTTAGAATGTCTCAGAAGCAGGGCAAGTAACAAGTCTATGGGTACATCAGAAATGTACTTTTGACAAAATATTTCTCACAAAGCAATGCAAATCAGTTTTTTCATGTAGCATCTTTCAGAAGGATGCACCATTTTCCTGCACCCATGTAAGGGTGGTAATATTTTTAGGGGTGCTAAACAAAGCAGTGTGGGATTAGAAATGTAAAACACACACAGCACACTGACAAGGCACTAAATTTGTCAAGGCACACCATCAGGTTTTTTTTTTTCTTTGACAATTGACAAGGCACACTGCATTGGTGGGGGAAAGGGCTCACATACCCCAATGGCCCGACTAATAAATGACCTTCCCCCAAACTTCCACAGCACACCTGTCGACTATTTGTGGCACACCAATGGCACACTGGTTGAAAATCGCCGCTCTAGGTCTACATCTTGTTGAACAAATGTAATGTAAAAAAGACCGCTCATGGCACTTTGGGGCCAACTTCAAAACAGATTTATCAGATGAACATAAGAGCAAATCACAGGCTGGTTGAAGTTTAACATCCTTACCCCTCTCTGCTATCCCTAACCCTCCTGTGCTAACCCCATGATTTCAATGTCTTGGGCCAGCCCAGAATGTGCAGCAGCGCCAACACAGTTTCCACTGCATGCTATGGACCAGCTGGGCACTAGGTAGCATCAGAGAGGTAAGTAAGGATCTCTTACTTACTGCACTGTTTCCTGGTCCCCAAAGGGCCTACTGAGATCTGTGCCAGCTGTTTTTGCTGCAGTAAATCTGAGTCAATCCAAGGTGGTGTGTTGAACTCAAACCAGGGGCACAGGTTATCAGTGCTACTGCTGTCAGTGCAGCAGCTTAGCTGGAAGGAGTGCTGCCCTGGGGCCTTCCACCTCACCCCACACCACCTCAGAATGTGACTGGACCTGTGCTCCGATCACAACCAGAGGTTGTTTTGGGAGGCCTGAGGAGGCCGCACGAGGATTCCCTGGGCCTCAGAAGGCCTTCTAAAGGCATAAATACAGCACTTCTGGTTTCTCCCCCCCAAACTGGAAGTGATGTTCTAAGTGATGTTGGGAAGTGACGCCTCCCAAAGGCATCAGAACACCCTCTGGATGCTACCAGAGCACAGCTCCATTCAAGTTCAGAGGGGGTGTAAGAGCAAGCAAGGGAGGCAAGATTTTGCTGGCGGCGGCAGCATTGCTGCACTCCCCCCAGGAGTACCACCTGAAGTCCTGTGACTCTTGTAATACCCCCCCCCAGTTATGCGAGTGTGCCACTGACATCTATCATATCCCATCCTTGACATGCCCCTGGTCTGGCCCAGCCCAATCCCATCTTCGATCCTCCACGAACCGCCCCCTCTGCCATCTCACCTGCACTGG
Organism: Tiliqua scincoides; assembly: GCF_035046505.1. Lineage (NCBI taxonomy): Eukaryota > Metazoa > Chordata > Lepidosauria > Squamata > Scincidae > Tiliqua > Tiliqua scincoides. The sequence goes on from NC_089826.1 coordinate 51,044,492, forward strand.
CAGAGCATCTGGCTGTTCTGGAGCCTCTGGCATGAAGACCATTTCTGTTGGCAATTCTATCATATGTGATGTGCACCATTTGCGCCATTGCAGGGTCACTTGTGGCAACATATCACTAGATCAACTGCTATAATTGGCCTATTGCATTGGGTTGTAAGGTTGGCACTGGTTTTTACAATTCAAATGAGTTAAATCAGAGAAGGTTAGAACATTGGACAAATTAGGAACCTTAAAAAATGTGCTTTTTTGAATACTGGAAGCACAACACCTGTTCAGCTGTGAGGGGCTAGGCTTGAAATCATCTGAGTACTTACCACACAGTGGAGGCCACTTCAGATCTGAGTAACGGCTCTGACTGTGCAGAAACGCACCATCTGGTAGTGAAGAAATTTATCTGCCAAGCTCTGATGTTTCCAGTTTTCTGAGTAATTGTGAGAGCACTTCAGTGGTCAATTCACCTGTGGCTGAAAGGTATAGACAGTTGCTTCCCATGTGATTAAACATACAAAGAAGTCAAGTTTGAGAACCACATCTTTATAGATTTCTACCATGCTTTTTGATTAAAATGAATCCCGGTGGGTTTCAAGGAGACAATCTAGAAACTGTTTGGCAGATACCTAAACTTATTTCTCCAGGCAAGTAACAGTTAAAGAAGAGTTCCTCTGCAGGCTGAGAGGGGAAAGTCAGCTCTTGCAGCTTCTCCATCTGGTTGCTGAGGGAGGCCAGGCTCATCTTCTCCTAGCTAAGGTGTTCACCTTCGGAAGCAGCAGATCGAAGCGCCCAGGAGCCCTTAGTTGACTACATAATGGCAGAGACCAGAAGGTACCTCCAAGAGCCTCTCCCATTCCCAGGCAACTTAATATTTACTTTTCAGGATTGTTGCAAGGATTCCATTGAGGTAAGGCATGGCGTGTGATGTGCACATTCCAAAAGTGGTACACAAATGCTAAATATTATTATACATATCAGTTTCACTCCCAACTTGCCATGAGAAGATACTATCAATTAAGACTACTTCCAATGAGACTGGACAGAATGCGAGCATCATGAACGTGTGTGCAGATTAAAATCCTGCAGTAGGTAGACAACCCAATGAAAACACAGTCCAATCCTACCTAAATCGCTGTATGGCAATGCAGTAGTGCTGGTGCGGGCTATACTGCATCCTATGGGGGATTTTTGGCTGCTGGAGATCTCCTTGGGGTATGGGGACATTTGTCCCCATGCCAAGAGTAAGCCCCAGCAGTCACAATGGGCAAACTCGGACCTGACGCAATTTTGCACTGCAGGCGGATCAGGTGCACGCCAGCCCCCCCCCAATCCCACTCCCTGCCACCATCGCTGCCCTGTTCTGCCCTCCCCCACCCTCCCCGCACCCCCATGTTGAACTTACGTGCTCCAGTGAACCTCCCAACAACACCACTGGCTCCAGCCTTCATGCTGGCATGCCTGGGCCTGCGCTGTTGCAAAGCATTTTGTGGCACTTTTGCAACAGTGCATGCTGGTGGGACACACATTCTGCTGGCACAGGCTCTCAATAGGATTGGGTCATTAATCTCTAATTTGCATGCTGCACTGATTTTGGAAAATCATTGCAGACGGTGTGCACATAATGTTTCCTAAAAAACAATTCCAGGAGGACCTTTTCCTAAAGTAGTAATACAAGTGAAATTGTATTCATGCATTGAGGAAATGAAAATAGGATTTAGAATAAAATACGTGTGCCACTTGCCTCTATGCCATCTCTGAAGATTCAGGGATGCTGCAATAAAATAAGAAGCCAAAATAAACCGAATTGTTGCTGGCAGCATATACTCCAATCTAAATTGCAGTATTTCCCCCTCCTGCTCTAGATGATAGTGCCTTGGAATTTTTTAGAATTCATTTTTTGCACTAGTGATGGTAGCAAAAGAAAATGTGCAGGGAAAATGCAGATGCTTTGAAAACACTGCTCTTTATTCTAAAGCTGCTGATAAATGCATACCTGTGAATATATGACGTCACCTTCTACTGAGTCAGCCCATTGGTTCACAGCCATTGTTTGTGTCTACAGATTCATGCAAGGCAGGGAACACATTGCCTTCTACCACCTAGTGAAGAGGTTCCCAAACTTGGGTGTTGCAATACCCCAGCCAGGGAACTCTGTCATTGCCCCCTTAAGGGTTGTGTTTTGTTTTTTTTTAAACTTACCTGGGGATGTCTGTGGTCATGACAAAAACTGGAAGTGGCCTTTTCTTGCTATTTACAGTGGTTTGGAGGCACTGGGGTGGCCTGCAGAGGGGATTGCAGGCTCCCTGGACCCTCTGGAGAGCCATAGTGACCCCGAGGTAAGTGGGGAAAAAACCCTTTTGCTTCCAGCAGTGGTGCAATCATGGCAATTGTGTTGCCACCCCCTTCCCCTCCCTCACAAGCACTTACAGAGTCCCAAAATTTCCCTGACAGTTTGGGAACCGCTGCCCTAGTGTGTCCCAAGCAAACTGCAGTATATTCCACAAGCCTCCGTGTTATATTAAGTTTCATGCACACAGGGAGAAAAGGTGTTTGCGGGCCCTTCTCCCTGCATCCGTGATTGTGTCATTGCAGAGAGGTCTATGTACTAAGTCCCACCCTCTTCACACTGGAGATCACTGCTGTTGGAGCAACATACTGGCTATTCCAGGGCCCCTGAGTTCTGTCTCACCAACTCCTCTTTGGCTCTCTTTACTAATTCCTTCAAACTGTACTTGAACTTCCTAATATATCCCCTCCCTTAATGCCTGCCCTCTCTGCCCTTCAGTTGTCTGCCCTCCAGTTGTTTTGGAAGCATCCCTTCCTTTAAAAAGCAGCTTGTGATATATGAATACAGGGAAGTTGCTATTTGCAAAAAGGATTAAAGCCCCATTGGGAACACACAGCATTCCATGTGCTTCGCATGGCCTACATAACAAAAAAGCTTTAATGAATGCTCTGTGGCAACTGTTTTAATTGAGAATGGTCACTGAGGCAATTAACTTCCTGATGCACATTCTGTTCTCTTACATAACAAAGTTGAAAAACAGGTGACTTGAAAAAAATATGCATGCATAATTATGACATTTTTCATTTTTAAGGAAAAGCAAGATGTGCCACTAGAAACACAATTTTAAATAGTTCAGTTTTTAAACACCGGCCTTACTGTTTCCATATAACATGACCAACTCACAGAGTAGGTGACTGATGTTCTTTTCACCTCAAGAGAACAGACCCAGAGGGTCAGCTTCTCTTTACTCCTTTTCCTAAATCCCTGCTGATAGATGGCCAGATGCAAGGGGCTGGCAACAGGATACAGGTATCTTGTTGTATTGTGTGCTCCCGGAGGCATGTGGTGGACCACTGTAAGAAACAGGAAGCTGGACTACATGGGCCTTTGGTCTGATCCAGCAGGGCTCTTCTTATGTTCTAATGGAAGCATTGTATTCTGGCTTGCTATCAGGAAACTCTTCAGGAAAGGAAACAATGGGTAAGGCAACTACCCTGGAGGCCACATTCAACCAGAAGGATGAGTCCTACTGCACTTTGTAAGGATAAGACACAGCCTGGCTCATCCTAATACACATAGCGCTCCAATCATCTTCCACTGCTAAGACAGCAGCAGTGGTCAATGATGTAGCAGGCTCCGGTGAGTACAATCCTATGAACACATCTACATTAGAACAGAGCTATAATTACCTCCGATAGTGTGTCACACAGCACCCTGTGTTTTAGGACCACAACCACAATGTTAAAAGAGGCATTACTGTATGAAGAAATGACATCAGCATGGTAATAAACCAATAGATTCTTTTGTGGCAAATGAGTAATAAACCAGACCAAGGACTCAAGTTGTCCCATTGTCCTTCAAGCTGTCTGTTTTCACATTTCTTTTGAAAATATCTTTTTTTTTTAACTCAAATTAATATTTCCAGCTTGTGTAAGAATTGTCCAAAACTGAACAAAAGAAATCTAAACATGCAGATCCTTTGTTGCACAGTAGGATGCCTAATTTTTAAAGATTTCCTGACTCTGCACATGGGGGGGGGGGATTAATGCTGTTCATGTAACTGAACAAGAGAGGAAAATCCATACTTATTGCATATAGCTCATCTCAGAGAAGATGGACCATTTTAAAATTCCTTTTGTGATACGGTAAAGTGTGAGCTGAGCAATCAAGAAATGGACAATGTGTGCTTACCCAGGGGACAGAAAAGATGTTCCTCTTCCTCTCTCAGATTCCACATGACATGCTTCCTCTTTAAGAAATTATGTAAATAAATGATCATGCCCTTTAATGAAGAGGCTCCTAAGAGTCTTTGCCCAAATGCTTTACAAGTCCTTCTCAGCACAATTTGATGAGATGTATCTGCTATTAGCTGATTATATGCGCAAAGAGCTAAATCTATCCTATGCAATCTTTCCAGAAGGAACAGCTATTTTTGATCCTACATCTTATTGATAAAGTGATTAAAGATACATTAAAGCACTTGGGGTTCCTAATCCTATCCAACTTCACAATACAGCCCCAAAATAAGGGAATAAATGTTCCCTTACTTTGAGGAGGCCTCTGTTACTGCCAGCCACCATCGGATACAGCACACACCTCTTTGGTAAGGTTGCATTGGCACTGGAAAGTTGGATAGGATTGGGCCCACAGTCCCTACGCCCTATAACAGTGGTTTCCAAGCTGGTGGGTTGAGATCTTTAAAGGGCAGAGAGGGGGAAAGCAGCAATGTGATTCCTAGTATTGCATGGCTGCTGGAGGGAAGGAGGTTTTAAAACTTACCTAAGGGAGTGCCAGCCGCTGGGCAGAGTGTTGTGAGCTCCACAGACACCTCTGCAGGGCTTCCCAAGCATCAAAAACGGGGAAAAAAACATATTCCCCCTGTTTTGGAGGCTTTGGGAGCCCTGCAGAGGCTTTTGTGGGGCTCCCCACACCCCCCAGAGGCTGGCACTCCCTTGGGTTAGTTTAAAAAACTCCTCCCCTCAGGCAGCAGCATGATCTGATGATTGTGTTGCTGTCATAGCCCCTCCTGCACACACACTTATAGTGCTCCCAACTTCCTTGTAGGAGTTTGGGAAGCCCTGCCCTATAATTTTATGTGCACAGGTTGATTTCTAAACATCTTCTAAGGAGAGGCCATTCGTTCCACCACTTGCCATACAATCATTGGTTGTGTGCTTGTGGCCTGTGTCCGCTAGGAATTCAAGGAATATGTCACTTGCGGACACAGGCCACAAGCACACAACCAATGACTGTATGGTGGGCTGTTGCACACCAGATTTCACACAACACCAGCCTCAAAGGATGAGATCACATACCTATATGTTGTGTACCAGCAGGGTGAACAGGCTTTGAGAGGCCTTTGTGTCTCAAGAAAATCTATATGATGATGATAAAATTAGTGATGTCAGGAGAAATAAGTGACACACACTTTTGTGCTTAATTGTCACTGTCCATCAGTGTAAGTAATTACCTAGCTATACCAATGGTCTGATTCAGTTTCTGGTAGCTTCACATGTTCCTAAAACATATGGGCTAGCTCCAAAATGTATTTTTCTTAAATACACTTTCTAGATTAAGAGCTCTAGCATGCAGCCAGTGGTACTTGATAATTCAGTCAAGGTTTATTTTAAACTGGATAAATTGTACTTAATCTGGATAATCTGGATAACCTTGGCCATTTCATGTTGGCAGAAAGACAAATGTGAGTAAACAAACACGGTTTAAGTAACCCTCCACAAATTAGGAACCTACTTAAGAAATAATAGAAGTGTCTCTTGGCATCTTAAAGATTAAGATGGAGTGCAAGTTTTCAACAATGGGAGCCAATTTCATCAGATGCACAAAATATTATCCTCACCTGGAACATATGTACACACATCTGTGTGTATACATGTGTATGCTGTAGGTGTAGTGCAGGGAGGAAACACAGTTGGCCTTGAAGGTCATAAAATGCCAAAGGTACAATATTTAATGCTTCTGTTTAGAGCTCAAGTGCTTGAGGTAAGCAGAGCAGTGATTGGCAATAACAACACAATTCCCCTAACTTTGATATAGTACTTTAACACCTGCAAGGGGAGGAAAAGACAGACTTTGGCCTTAACTGAGTCCTCAATGAACAGCATCAAATATGCTGATGAATTTTACTTCAGCAATTAAAACTACTATATCACAAATGCCAACTGAGTCTCAGTGAACATTCCACAGCAAAATATGAAGGTTTTTACAGCACCGTCCGATGCATGGCTACTTAGAAGTAAACAATATTGTGTTCAGTGGGCTTACTCCCAGAGAACTGTATATAGGATTGTAGTATTAATGTTAGAGTGTGTTAGTGAAGACTGAAGAGATATATCAGTGATTTTTAACCTTTTTCAACTCACGGCACACTGACAAGGTACTAAAATTGTCAAGGCACACCATCAGTTTTTTGACAATTGACAAGGCATGCCATGCTGTTGGTGGGGGAATCACATCCCCCTATGGCCCTAATAATAAATGACCCTCCCACAAACTCCCACAGCACACCTGCAGACTATTCACGGCACAGCAATGTGCCATGGCACAGTGGTTGGAAATGGCTGAGATATATTGATAAGAAAGAGCCACATGCACTACTGAAAAGATTTCACATAAGAGAGACCAGTGCTTGAATACAGATATTCAGAATCACAACAGAAAGACTAATAAGGTAGTTAAAGACTTGAAGACCCAAACACAGCTGGTTAAGAGAAAGACAGATACACTAATAGATTTAGAGATCACGAGATGAAAATTGCCACAGAGGAGAGGAATAAATGGATGGAGAGTTGAAAGGAAAGCAAGAGTAATGAAGCCACACACCAACCCAATGGCTGAGTGCCTGCTGTAAGTGAAGGCAAACAACATCAGCTAGCAGCTGGCCTAGATGAGGATGGACAATTTTAAGCTAAATTTTCAACATTCCCCCAGCGACCAAAGCTACATTTATAAATACTTTCCTGCCAGCAAAATCTCATTTAAATGAAATCATTTTGATTCTGCTTATATAAACTGAAAGATATGATCACAGGCTCTTGGATCTCATCCAGATTCATGATTCTCAAGTACGACATGATCAAAACATCACTGAGATTTAACTTGTTTGGGGGAGGGGGGATAATAAAAGCATCAGGCCAAATCCTTTTTTGAAAAGTCACATTTTCAACTTCCCTGCTGAAACTCACACAACAAAATAAGCCATAAAACTCATAATAAACAGTGGTGATTTGAAAATAATATTAAAAAAAAAAAATCAAAATGCAAGTAAGCCACCTCTCTGCACAAGAACTGAAGGTTAGAATGCCCCACCCTGCACAAGGCAAGGTAGAAATTTACAACACTTGATTGTGCACCTGAGTCAGCTGGAGTGAGCATTATCCATCCAAAAGTTCTGGGAGTCTCCCTCCAGCATTGTGACCAAACAGATACACATGCTGAATGGAGCAAGGATTGTGGTGTGGCTTTCCTGAATCTTAACCTTCACATCAGAGCAACAGGAAACTGGCAGGATATGCCCAGGGTAATACACAAAAACACCCATTGTGAGTGAGAGCAGGAAGAGTGTAACCATGCTTGGGTGTTGGGGCCCCACTTAGAGGGTGCTCCCTGTTCAATGGTGTTGGTTGAGCCTCCTCTTTTGTCTGGCCCATAGCTCAGAGGACATTATTAAAAAGAAAGAGAAAGAAGGATGAGGGAAAGGAAGATTATTAGCAACCTCTTAAGAGGTTGTGGAAGCTAGCTCTAAATTCTCCAGCACTGAGCTAGGGGTAAGCGGTGGCCTGTGAGTGGGACTGTAGGCCTTCATCACCTTTCCCTTCTTCCAGCTGCAGAGGGCCCTCTTTCTTTCAGTGGCATAGATAAGCCGGGGGGGGGGTATATTGCCTCCCACAGCATAGTGATGGTTTTCTGCCATCACTACTTTTACCTGGGGCACATGGCAAATGCTGCAAAATCGGCCCTCCCGCCTGCCCTTGTCCCTCCCACCTGCTCTTGTCCGGGTATAGCTCCAAATGGAAGCATTTCCAGGGCCAGGGCCACACATGTATGGAGGAGGGGGTGACAGCACAGATGCAGCGGTGATGTGATGATGCGGGGTGTCATCATGTCACCCGGCCCCTAGGCACCAGCCAGTCCAGCTACACTACTGCCTTCTTTTTGTAATGTGCTTGGCAGTTCAGTTCAGCATTCCAGGACTTTGGAAATGGTTACTTTGGAAACTGTTCTTACTCTCACTCTGCATAATGATTAATACGAAAATATATATTCACTACATTATTTATTATTATGAATATTTACACACCGCTTTTCAACAAAAAGTCGTTCAATGAGCTATTTGCATAGTAAATAAATAAATAGTTCATCCTTCATAATGAGGGACATGTTCATCCTTGAGAGGAAGGGCCATAGCTCTGTGGTAGTGTGTTTGTCTCGGATACAGAAGGTTCCAGGTTCAATGCTCAGCATCTCTAATTAAGACTGAGAAAAGATCTGCCTAACCCTAGAGAGCCACTGCCAGTTAATGCACTGGCGTCGCTAGGGTGGTGCAGGGGGTGTGGGCCGCACCGGGTGACGCACGGTGGGAGGTGCCCAGGGAGGTGACGCACTAACTTTGCAGCTTCAGGAGCTACCCCGTCATGCCATACACCTGGCTGGTGGTCAGGCCAGTCAAAGGGGAATGTGAGGATACCAGAAGGGTCCTGATCCGATGGAGCTGGAGATGCTCCAGAAGGCAGCCTCCTCCCCCCCCCCCCACTAAAAAGGACAAAAAAGTGGCTTGAGCTGGTAAGGGAAAAGTTTTCTATTTTGCACTTCCAAAGCCAGGTAGGTCTTCATCTTGATGTGCCTGAAATAGAAGAACTTTAAACTGAGCACTGGGGAGGGCTGGAAATCTCACTGATTCTTTTTTTTTGGGGGGGGGGGGTTATTGCAGGCAGACTACAGAGTAAGTTCCATTGCCCAGTATGGGACTTACTTCTCAGTAGACATGCATAGGCTTGAGCTCACAGGCTGCAATCCTACCCACGCTTTCCTGAGAGTAAGCCCCATTGACCACAATAGGACTTACTTCAGAGTAGATTCACTTGGTGGAACAGGACTGGCTCCCCCTTATTTAATTATTTCTTTTATTTTAATTTAATTATGTATAATTATTTATTTTAATTTGCTTGATGATGTCACTTCTGGCCATGACATCACTTCCAATGGGTCCTGGACAGATTGTCATTCTAAAAAGTGGGTCCCAGTGCTAAAAGTTTGAGAACTGCTGCAATAAGTTGTTAGTAAGCTGACACGTGTGTGTCAACTCTACAAGTTTATGTGGGAGACTCTACAAGTTTTCAAAATCACTAAAATCAGAGTTTGGAGGAATAATCCCATCATGTTACATATCAATCAATGTGTAATTTCATGCAGAATGCAATGAAACAAACCACATTGAAATATCTGTGTTCTAACAAGAGGTACAGCCAAAAAGCCAGTGGGGGCAGGGCGATGGTACATCACCACGCCCACCACCTGGGGTGTTGCCCCGTCCACAGCATGGGGTGACACATAGGCCTCCCACACTGGGTGACGCGAATCCTAGTGACGCCACTGAGTTAATGTAGATAATATTGAGCAGGATAGAGGCCAATAGTTTAACTCTGTATAAGGCAGTTTCCTACGGTCCTGTCATTTATAGAATGGGAATTTCATAAGACATTACACAGAAAAAAAAGAAACAAGACACATTGATGCTGTTTTCAGCAGTAGCCTCATCTTTAGTTCTGTCTTAATAACTTCATTGTTATAGGTGTGGCCAAATTGCAGCTTGGAGCCACATGTGGTTCTTTGATATATAATGTGAGGCTTGCGAAAATATATTGGCTGAGCTCCTTTATTGCATCATAATTAATGTAAAAGGTAAATAACAAATTTTCAAGCTTTATAATTTATTTACCAGGTATAAACCCAGAGTTCAGTGGATTAAAGCCTAAATTTAATGTTCAAAGTGAGTAAATATATTTAGGGCACAATCCTAATCCACTTTCCAGCACCGACATAAGGGCAATGCAGCTCCAAGGTAAGGGAACAAGCATTCCCTTACTTTGAGGAGGCCTCCGTGAGTGCCACCCAACTGCAGGGTGCAGTACACATCCCACTGGCACTGCTATGCCAGTGCTGGAAAGTTGGTTAGGATGTGGGCCTTAATAATTTAAATTCTTCCTAAACATTGCAGCTCTCAAACATCTGAAGCTTATTGTAAGTGGATCTTATGTTAAGCAAGTTTGGCAACCTCTGTTATAGAAACGTGTCTATAGCCAGGTTCTGGGCCTTCCCTATGAGCTTTCCACACTGGAAAGTAATTACTTACAGCCCAAACTTGAGCAGCCCAGCTCACAGGGCTGCCATGGAACCCAAAATGTCTGCCGTAGTATCCTGTGTGCACAAGGCAGCTGCCGACTTTCATCCCCTTCCCCCAGGTGAGGGAAGTAGCCCCACAATGGGGCTACCTGATTCTGTGGCAAGTCCTTAGCTGGCGCAGAATCAAGGAGTCCCATGTTAGGCCTTCGGCTCAACATGGGGCTCCAGATCTGGTGACGCTCTCCCACCCCACCCCCTCCCCTAACACACTCTTCCCCCCCACCCTATGCCCATCCCTGAATGCCTTCCCCCTACCTCCATCTGCCCCATCTTACCTCTCCGGTGCCAGGCGCTTTGCAAGGAGTGCCTGGTGGTGGATCACTGGTCTCCCACCAGTGCTGCCCCAGTATGGGCTCACACTGGGCCAGCGCCCGTGCTCGACTGGTGCTAACCCCCGCAAATGTGCTTTGCGGCGCACTCTGCTTAGGATCAGGCCCTTACTTACTTATATCCCACTTTTCCCATACTGAAACAAATGCCCAAGGCAGCATGAAAATGTAAGATCAATAGTGGTATAATAAAATACCTTTGCAAATTTTATCTTAAACATTAAATGGTGCCAGATGCTTTTTCAGTGAAACGAACAAGACTTTCAATGTTCATAATACAGTCAGAGACTTTAAAAATTAATTCTATTTCCAATAGATCAGAAAAATGGGGGGAAAAAAACACAATTAAAATTTCTTGATAAAAATATTCTCAATGGATTTTGCTTACAAAAGAATCTGGCAGAGCAGAGAATTCACAACTACTCTCTATTCTGATTTGGATGCACATTCAAAGTCACTAATTTTTGTTCTTAAATTCTGTTGAGCTTATCTCGCTCTTCACGACTCCATTGTGATTTTCCCGAGGAGAAAGAAAATTAAAACGTTTCCCATGCAGCTTTGCACTGTGACAAAAAGAGAAGCTCTGTTCTGCACAGTTGTCAATAGCATCAAGAAGGAAGAAAAGAATTTTCTTTCTCACTAGTGAGATCTGTCTGGTTTAAACACAGGGCTATTGACACAGCAGCAACAGGAAACGGGGTGAGATCTTCAGTTGTAAACTGTTTACTTCATTGATTGATATTAGCTATAAAGGTTGAAACCACCTCTCTGGGTGTGTGTGTGTGTGTTATCAGCATTTGCACAGACAACCTGTGAAAAAGGTGATTATGCAATAAATAGAGTTTGCCACTGACAATGGGTGACGTGAGTCTTTCAGTAAGCCCAAGAGCTCTTTTAGCCATTCATCATGTGAAAGGTTAGTCTAATATCAGACTTGCTGCACTGAACATAAGCTGCTTCTGCTGCTACAGTAAGCCCAAAGGGCTGCTAGAGAACAAGAGTTTGGAAAAGGAAAAAAGGAAGAATTTGACTTCTGGGAATTTGTTCTAGTGGAATCAGGAGACAACTGTAATTGTTTTTCTCTTTCCTTGTCTCATTTTTCTATTTAGTTTTGAATGTGTTTCCAGCTCCCTCCTAACTTCTCTTTGTACATACCTGTTGTCCCAAGTAAAGGGAAGTTGTGAACAAAGGACTTATTTGGTTGTAGACAGCGGGTGAATACAGCCGACCATTTACCAGGTGTAGGAGGGTACTAAGGATGCAATCCTAACAATCGGTTAGGCCAGCACAAGTTGCTTGTGCCGGCCCGGGAGGGTTGCAAATGAGCCGTAAAGCACATTTGCTCCTCTTCGTGTACCGTCTGTGCCGGCGCAGGGATGCGTGCTGGCCCATGGAGGCTGCATCCAGCCTCTGCGCCAACGCAGGGAGGAAAGACTGTGTAGGCCAAGCTCGGTTGACACTGGGGAGGCGGGGTGGAAGCAGGAGGGAGGTGTTCCAGGGAGAGCGGAGGGTGGGCAGAGGGCGTACTGGGGGTGGGCAGGCAGGTGGGGCAATGATGCTGGATCCCAAACCTGTTCCCTGAGTAGTGTGGAGCAGCTCCAAGCCGCTCCATTCTTCTCAGACTTGCATCACCTCCTGAGGTGGCACAGGTCCAAGGAGACCCTTTGGGACTGGGGTGGCTTAACCGAGAGTAAGGAGAAGAGTTTCTCCCTGCCTCCGCCTGAGCCGATTCTGGCCCCAATCTTGCGCTGGAGACAGCGCAGGCCTCCTGGCCTGTCTGTTCCAGCACAAAATAGGTTTGCACTGTAAGCAATGCTTGCAACTACTGGATAAGTCAGTCATTTTCAGGGATGGGACTCAACTCGGATGAATCATATGGACTCTAGTCACATGTGTCAAAAACTTGGGCACTCACTCAGGACATGGGGTTTTAACTTAAAAATTAAAAGACTCGAACAGACTTGAGTTAAGACTAGTTTTTGTTTATGCTTGAAACTCTGTTTTTTGTGTGCTTGCTTGCTTGGCTTGCTTTTTTCCCTGCCATTTTCATGACAGAGATGTGGGACTCAACTCAAGACTTGAGGAAGTGGCTCCAGCACATCCCTGGTCAGTTGTAACCACAAATATGAATATAATTTGATCACATACCTACACTGATTAACAATCAGAGCAAGTAACAGATTAGTAATCTTTAGATTTTATTTAAAAAAATGGCCTTCTCCTTTATCCCCCTGGCCAAAACTCTGGTCCATGTCCTCATCCAATGAACCTCATCCTCCACTCTGGATTTTATAGTCCAGAGGTTCCAAAACTCTGGGTCAATTTGACCCAATTTTTGGTTGGTTGCTGAGCAAAGCCTCCAAGGGTGATGCCAAGATTAGATAACTAATTGCCTCAAGCCCTGAGGCTATTCAAAAATCAGATAGCTTCGAATTGCCCTGCAAAGAGCTAAGCTACTTCGGTTTCCAAGCATGTGTAAATATAGGAAGATAGATAAGCATATTTTTTTCTGGTTATTATTGATTATAAAAAATAAATAAATACAAATATTTATTTACAGATTTTTTTAAAGTCTCATCAATCTAGGTGGTTCCCAGTAGAGTGCATTTTAAAAAGTAGGTCCCTGTGCTTAAAAGTTTGGGAACCATAGGTATAGGCCCATCTCAGCTCTCTTACATCTGGCAAGCACCAGACTGCAAAAACCAGGGTCATATTCTTTTGTTTCAATATGTGATTTGATTTGTTTTATCCTACTGCTGGTTTTCCCTAATGCTATACTTTGTCATTTTAGCTGTCCTTTTAATCTTGTATTACCGCAGTGAATTTTGTTTAGTTTGAGAATTTATGGAAAGCGGTATACAAAGTTAAAAAATAAAATAAAGACGCCATCCCAACCATCTTTCCAGCACTGACCTAGCCGCAATGCAGCGCCAAGGTAAGGTAACAAACATGCCCTTAACTTGAGGAGGCTCCCTTGACTGCCTCCCCACTGCAGGATGCAATGCTTGCCACATTGGCACAGCTATGTCCGTACTGGAAAGTTGGTTAGGATTGAACCCTAAATTTGTAGTGATAGCGTTTCCACAGGTTACCATTCCTAGTCTATGTAAACTATATTTGTTTAGATAAGGTCTGTCTATCCAAATGGCCCTTATTTTATATGAACAAACGTGATTTCAGAAAACTAAACTATTTTGGGAAGGATTTAAAAATATGAAGCAAGCAGTCCAAAAGTCCATTGTTAAGTCAGCTTATAAATCACAATAACAATAGTCAATTATATTGCAGCCAGGAGGTGGTGAGGTAAGCACCCCCTGGCTCATCCCATGTGCTTCTTGCAAACCTTGACTTGATCTACACGTCATGATTGAAGAGACAGTTCTCTTCCCTACAATCAATGTCAATTAGAAGTTGCCTTTGTGGAGCTGACAATCCAATGGGACCAAAATAAACTCTGAAGGGCCCTTAGGTAATGAAAAATGACCTTAGTGAAAAGGAGAAAGCTAACAAAAAGGGATTTCAGGCAACCCATTCATTATCTCAACAATTGTAGAAAAGAATTTTTTTTTTCCTAGTAACTAATCCCCCTTTTTATTGGTTTCCATTGACCTGTGTTTTGATTGATTATGATCCCTTTTCTGGTACAAGATTACTTTGCATCATATCACCTCCTAACAGGAAAAATATGTCACTCACCCTCTGTAATTTATGATATTAGAAAGGGGAACTCAAGGTTAATGGCATCATTTATTTGAATAAATCAGCACCCCCCACCCCCCCAAGACCTTTAAGGAATAGACATCAATAATCATTGCAGAGATCCATGATCAGTAATAAGGTCAAACAAGTAGAGACAAGGCAACAATGTTGCAGACAAGGTCTACAAGTCATGTGTGTTCATTTGCTCAAAGTGTAGCTGACAAGGTCTCGTACAGTCCAGAATTTTTTTTTTTTAAACCTCTGGACAAATAGCTGATGAGCTCCATAGGTCATGATGATTAAGGGGCTATGGCATGAGCCATAGACTGTTTTAATCTCACCTTTCTTGCCATAGGGTATCCCCAAGGTGGTTTACAAAACTGAGAACAAAATAACAATAAAATGAAATGAAAAAGTGGGTGAGGTTTCCTGATAAGGTGATACTAATGATCTCACAACTGAGACTACATGCCTGTTGACTGCAACACCTACTTCCTTTGAAGTAACAAAAGAGGAAGAAAAAGGTTGCTATAGAAAAGATACAAACATCCCATCAAATTATGCCTTACAATTATCACTGTGATTTGTACATAGTTATCTAATCGCACAGGTATAATTCTACATGATCTTGCATTGTGATGACTGCTAGAGGAGTAACTGTGTAAGTCTGTTGTAGCAAGAACAATAAACAACAACATTAAGGTATAATCTTGAAATTGCTGCAAGATTCATTGTGTTGTATTTCAGGAAAGAGAAGCAAAAGTGAAGGGGCTGGTGAAAGAAAGAAAGAAAGAAAGAAAGAAAGAAAGAAAGAAAGAAAGAAAGAAAGAAAGAAAGAAAGAAAGAAAGAAAGAAAGAAAGAAAGTGACCTAGGAAGGCTGGGATTTGGAAGGAAGGAAGGAAGCTGCTAATTTAGAAATAAGAAACACTGAGGGCGAAAGGCAAGAATTTAGAAGAAGAAAAAAGGGGAGAAAGTAAGGAGCCCAATTTTGAAATGATGCTAATCCTGAAAATACTTTTTCTTTGAATCACTGAAACTGGGTGACTTTGAAAACCTGCAGGGTTCCAGGTGTAATCATATAGCACTGCTCTTTTACAGTGCTCAGTAACTATCACAACTCAAAAATGGTATAGTCTTATGCTACCTGAAGGAATATTTTTTGAATTGTGATAGTTACGTTACAACATAACAGCAAGCATTTAAGACCTACAGACCTCTTCATGAGGCACTAGACAGTAAGCAAAAGAATGGTGGAGAAAGAAGTATGTTGCAGGTATATTGATGTCCCAACAATCTGCTGGTTGCAAAATCTAAAGATGGAATTTGGAGATTTTCCTATGCAGATTTGGATGTATGGTGGCATAGACTCTCATGTAACTTTTAGACCAGGGGCATCAAACACAGGCCAGATCTGGCCAATGGAAGCTCTTCATCCAGCCCGTGGAAGTTCTTCCTGATGTTGCGGCAGACCAATTCATTGCCAAAGTTTGGAGGCGTCCAATGCTGTTCCAATGTCTCATGAGACTTCAAAACCCAAGAGCTCAAGGGCTCTTGTGAGATCTTGGAAGACCAACGATGGTGACCACCAGATCATAGCATAACAGGAAGCTCTGTGAGGGATAAAAGGAAAGGAAGAGAGACTCACAGGGAGAGAGAAGGAGTGGAGAATGAACAGGGAGACCCTGATGGTAATAATAATAATGATAATAATGATAAATGATCTTGGCACCCCTGTTTTAGACCCTAATCAAAGTTTCTTCTGTCTTGTTTTGCTTCCCTGTTCAGTGAATTCATACAGCCCCAGCTTTCCCCAGGCACTTCATCATGATGACCTAGTTCTGTATTTGTGTGAGAGAGCCCAGTTGAATTACATAGTACTGTGAGAAACATGGAGGCCCACAGGGGGAGCCTGCGGACCTGATCCATGGAGAACTGAATCCACAGATACAGAATCTGCAGATAAGGGGACCACTATATACTCAGCTTACAGTTTCAATCAAGTTATCCTGAAGTGCAGACCCAAAAGGCTCCAGCAAGAAGGGGGGTGGGGAGAAATGAAATCCAACTTAAGCTAATACCAGCACAGCATTCTCTTAAACATTATAGTTTGCTTTAATATTTCATGCAGCAGGACATAGAACTGTCTTGATAACCACTTGGGGAAGAGCACCAGGAAATCTACCAGGAAATTCTCCATTGCAAACTCCAAACACAGGAGTCCAGTACTGGGAATTTTGCAAGAAATCCTCTGCAAAAATTGTACCCTTTGAGAGTGCAAGCTCTTCTTTTGCAGAAGTCTAGAAAACATACCACCAACTTAGAAAACAAAAAGTGATCTGAGAGGGAATAAGTGCGTGGACAAGGTTGCTTGCTTGCTTAATCAGCAAACCACCTGCAGGTTTCTCTCTTCTTTTGTTTTTGCATATTCAAGAAGATCAATGGAGCTACTCTGCCCAAAGTTACTTGTGACTTTTCTAGGGTCTGCAAATTTACAATTCAACACATACCGCTATTTCAGCTCCTTTTTATGCCAGCTAAGAGCAGGAGGGTAGTTGATTTAATTAAAAATGGAATTGGTGAGTGGTGCAGGCAGCATGAGCAGAGGGGCCTGGAGACACATACAGCTGAGGAATAGTGGGGTTTGCTTTCATGCAAGGTTCTCAATAATGAGACAACTTTCTTCTCCCTAATTCAACCCAAGGATTGCTTCATACCAGAATTTTTGATGTTGTTCCTCAAGCTGAAAAGTACCTTGTTTATCTGGTTGGTGGCACACCACGGAGGCTGCCATGACAGTAGCACAATTATTGGGGGAAGTAAAAACAGAGGAGACGCTACCCAGAAAAGTAGGTGAAAAAGAAGAGCAAAATGAGCTGCATGAGTCATAAGAAAAGCACCAAGTGCCAAAATGAGAGCAGCATATGCTGGGGCTGCCCACAGTTTCCAGGCATTCTCAACACTCTGCCACCTAGCCTCTCTCTCTCTCTCTCACACACACACACACATAGAAACAACTGCCAGCAGTGCACATGCATGAGCAGGGCAGGGCAGATAGTGGTGGTAGCCACTCTTGGTGGCCATAATGCCACTGACTTTGTGTGGTGAGTGTGCACTCACATGCTTGTTTTCTCACTGTGTGATGCACTGCAACAAGCAGCTCAGCCACTGCCAAGAGAATCAGTAGGCTGCTTTTTGTAGGACAGCCTGATTCCCATTAAAATGAGATTCTGCATAAATAGGGCAAAACATTTAACAAATTAAGGGCATGTGTGCAATGTCTAAAACCTGACCAATGGGCCTATCCTACCCTTTCCCCACCAATGCTACAGCACCAAAATAGCAACCTCCACATCCTATGGTGGGGAGGCAGTTGCAGATGTCTCCTTTGGGTAAGCCTCCATGGTGTAGGGGGCTCTACTTATGCTAGATTGGGTCCAGAAAGGGGGTTGGATTCGGTGGCCGCGGCTGTTGCCAAATCCAGTCCTTTTCTGCCTCTGGTCCACCCTCTCTCCACCCCCTCTCACCTCTCCTGCTGACTTAACATGCTCCGGCAAGCAGTAGGAGAAGTGATGGCATGGGCAGGAAGGCGCAGGCTGGGTAATGTACTGTTGGAGCATCTTTTACAACTGGTGATAATTGCTTCACAGCAGTCAGTGCCCGCAGAGGACCACTACCAACAATGGCTGGTAAGTACAAGGTTGGGCTCCAAGTGATGTAAGAACTAAGATCAGAACCTCATGCCACACCAAGTCTCTCCTCTTGTCCTTTGTTTCCAGTGCTTGAGATAATCTTTTCTTCCTGGCCAATCAAACTATTCCAAGATAATCCATCTCATTAGAAATATTCACAATGTATGAAAAGATCAGAGAGCATGTGTAGCTATCTGGACTTCATTCGACTAAAAATATTGAAAAAAATCAAAGTAAATCTGGAACACTTACAACACAATCCTGTTATAAACTGCAGTTTTAGCAGATGGAAATCCTCTTGCCAGCAATATCAAAGCAGGATTGCACATACTGGCCTCATACAGCAGACTGGGAGTTTGTTTCTTCATGCAGATAGTGATAGCCCAGTGAATGTGATGGTCATTATCTTGATAAATGACTCCATGTTAACATGAACACCACATAACGTATCACTAAAACAGCTGCTTTGGACTCAGCACTTCTAGCCACCAATTTTTTGAGACTCATATAGTCTCCTTGGCATCATCTCTGGCCAGTATGACCCAGCGTTCAGGTCATCCCTGCTATCTCAGCCTTTCAAGCCTCAGGTCATCCCTGCTCTCTGTGCCATTTTCCAGAGACTAAGGAGAAAGTCACCCATAAACATGCCTCACTATACAGTCTTCTCTTCCTGCAAAGTCTTCACTCTCACTCATGACTGAATGACCTTTGAATAATATTAAGGTTTGAAATACTATAGGGAGTATATAAAATGCTTTGGTTGGCATTCAGCATGGAAGGCATGCTGGATTCAGCTTTAATTAGGAAAAACTGGACCAATGGGAGTTGAATCACTGGTGTGGTTTCAGTAGTGCCTAATGCACTCTTGATTTGCATACTCAACCTTTGGAAAGAGGAGAGTGTGTGTGTGTTCATTCTCATGAACTTTTCAACTTTATCTACAGAGATGCCTTGATGCCCCCAAAAGCTTTGCTACCTCTATAGAGCCCAAAAGTCCGTCATTACTCAAAAGTTTCCTCTGTGGAACTGAGGCAAAGATGCTGAAAACAGACAGCAAACATTTTCTCCCAGACAGACTCTCAGTAATAAGGTCATGTTTGTCGTAGATCAAAACATTACCAGCCATAACTATATTTAAACAACTATTGCTGGGAGGGCTCATCTATTATGGATCGCCATTTTCATTAGACACCATGTTTATCCCATAAAACTTGGCTGTTAATTGCACTGTTTTGAAAGTGCAATGAATAGGGCTTTGCTCATGCACACGTGCACTTTAAATCCATGCCTTCCTTGGCTAATGAAAGTTTAAAACTGGCCAACCTCAGCAAGTGCTTTGAGGGAACACGATTATTGCTGTAGCTGATATGTGACTCATGCAGCGCAGGAAAGGGCTGACTGACGGAGAGAAAACAGCACACTCTTCACCAGCCGTTTTTAAGATGAAGGGGACAAAATGAAAATTCTCTGCCATCATCTTCCTCTCTAGCTGTTTCTTTTTTCTTTCCAAACTTTCTCTTGTATTTCTTTCCACACTTTCCAAGTTCTTTCCAAACTTTCTCTTTCTCACGCAGCATCTCTTTCCCTCCATGGTAATAGCTTAGATGAGGCACTGACACTTTAGCTTGTTGCTACTGGTTTCTGTCATCACACAGTGCTAGTGGAGGGGTGATGACAAAGCCGCCTTTTTTAGGGCTCTCTCCACAGAAAGTGATACCAACTGAGTTGCTGCTGCCTCTTTTTGGCAGCCTTTTAGAGCACTCCTGGTGTCCCAAACAGGTATCCATGAGGGCTACATTCCTGCCCCACCACCATGGATACCAGAAACCACAGATAAGGGAGAACCCTATCTCTGTGCCCCCACACTTATTACCTTCGTTTAGCTTCCTTACCCTGGTGCCAAGCAAGTACTGTATGTGTCTTCCTTTTACCAAATGCTATAAACTAGCAAGTTAATAGGAAGACAAGCAGGCAGGCAGCTTCTTGCTTCCTGTTAATGTTTGTTTACTCTTCTCTAGCATTCAGGCTGCCTGCCTTCTTGTCTTACAAAGGTAATGGGTGCAAGGGTCTTGTGGAGAACTGGATAACCAGATCTGTGGATATGGGGGAACACCTATAGTTTTAAAGGAAGAGACTAACCAATTGCTATATAAACAAAGAAGAGAACAACTCATTGGCATTGTTGGGTTCGATCTTTATTACCATGCATGAGTTCCCAAGTCAAGGGATGAACCACAACACAGTCAGAACACAGAGCGGGGTGGAGATTAAGCTGATACCCCCATGTGCACATACACACCCATATTTCACAAACCCTGTCAAAATTCATGTAGTGCCAATCATTGTGGGGTTGAGGGCAGCTAGTTGTGACTGCACACATGAAAAAGGAAGTTAAGCTTGTGTGCATGGACCTTTCAGATGCCACATGTCCTAGACAAAGAAACAGTGTACTGTTGCACTATAGTCATAACAACATATTTGGGCCTTTCCTGAATCTGAATCTTGTTGAGGGTTTTCGAACAGTTTCTCTTCTTCCATGATGTCTAAAGGGGGAGAGAGAATGCAGATATGTGCCATTTAATGATGGGGATGCATTCTGCAAACCCCATCGTTAGGTGCATCCATCTTGTCCAGCCAATGGCAGAGGGGTCATGCCCCAAAATGCCTTGCAGCAGCCCTGTAACACACCAGAATGCCTTGAGGAGCCAGGAAAGCAGGAAAAAGGCAGCTAAGGTAGTGAAAGAGCAAATGGAAAGTGTGCAAAGTGCCAGTTAGTTGCGTCAGCATGGAAGGAGAGGAGGAAGCAAGCCCAGTGAGTTCAGTGGGACCACTATCATATATGTGTTCACCATAACATTGCTATGCAGCACATACCTGTATTTGCAAAATAAAAGAATGTTAGAATTATTTTGAAGAACAATCCATGAAAGAATAAAATAATGTTAGACTGACTTTGAGGAAAAAATGTTCTGTAAGAAGCAATAGCTCTCATATATGAAGGCAGCCATATATCAGGTAAGATGTGTGTGCATGTTACAAACCATTTAAGGCTAGGATTCCCTGTTCTTGTCTTCTTTTTTCCTCAAGCAGACAGGCAACAAAGGTTAATCTCAGGTTTGTCTGGAGCTGCTACTGCTAGCTAACAGATACCCTCCCACTCCCATTTTTGATAAGGACAATTGTGGGATTAAGATGAACGATGCAGTCTGCAGTCAGCTTCCGACTCAAATTTGTGCAAAGGATCACAAGGGCCAAGGGACCTGTGCCTGCTTCAGCTACAGGCCTATCCCAAGGTTGTTTGAAACAGTTTCACCAAAGACTTACTGGAGACTACTGAACTGCTTTAGATCTGCAATGGAGAGTTTTGCAACCATCACAGGGTGCACAATTTATGATGTTTTCCCACAAAAGTCTGAAAGCTCTGCAGTCCACACTTTCAATACAAGTCCCAAATGCACATGAACATCCAAGAGATTTACAGGCATTAAAAAAAATACACACCACCACTCTTAATATCAAGAAGTACCTGTTTTCATTTTATCTTTTGTTCCATTAAGCATTCATATTAAAATGTTTTCTTTTAAAATAATACAGTTTTAACAGACCAACAGCTACGAATGAGTGTCATTTACTTTTTTCCAGCATATACAAAGCATTAATGCAATTCAGGCCCAGTTGATGACGGACTTAGCTTTTTCTTTTTTTTTTCTTTGAAAAAAATAATAGCATTGAATGTTTAGAGTTTATCTTTCATCTATTAGCCTCTCCATACACCTGCCTTCCAAACAAATGCTCTCTGATTTCACAGCAAACAACATTTCTCACTCACTAGTGAGTACGGCTTCATTAAAAATGAATACGGACGCATATTTAAAAATTAAACATTTGTGCATTAGGTTTGGAATGATTCAACACTCTGGAAAAAAAAAGTTGTAAGAAGAGAGAAGATGTACAAGTGAGCAGTGAGATCTTAGCTATTTTCCCCTCTCTACCTACTTGTCAGAATCACCTCTGGCTATGCTTTCAGCAGTTTGGGCAAATTATTCTGCTGACATAAGCTTTTAATATTTTTGCCGCTCTTGCCATCTTTATTACAAACTGAGCTGCAATGTGTGGAGTGGAGAGTGCTCTCTCTCTCTCTCTCTCCCCCCCACCTTTTCTTCAAAAGTTTAGCATTAAAAATGTTCTAAAAAATGACATTTTCTTTATTGTTAGCCGATGAATAATTTAAAAAAGCAAAATCCTTCAACAAGTTTTTTTCTAATCATTCCACTGACAGAAGCGTAGATCCCCAAAAGGGGCCAGATTGGCAAATTAGTTTGAAATATTTCCAGTTTATCGACATCCTGCAAAAAGATGATTTTCAAAAGGAAGCTGGAAATGGAAGTGGTGCAGAAATTGTTGCGATGCGTCTCTCCTTGTAATAAAGCAAAGCATTTGGACAAAAAAATTGCTTAAAAAGCACAATATTGCATTCCTAATGAGTTTTGATAATATATAGTTGAGAACAACTTGGAAAACAGGACCAATCAATTTTCTGCGTACATACTGGATTGGATTACTAAAAATACAGCATATACATAGATGAAAGTATATGGTCTTTTCTATTTTCACCACAGGTGGCAGCAGCAGGGAAGGCAATCAAACAGGGTACACATAATGAAGTATCAGCATGTGAGCGAAAGCAGAGTATGATAATGTTCCCATAGGTGGGGGAGCCATATGCTTTCACATTTTCTGGTGCACTTAGTCTTTGCAATACTGAACGGGTGCTGCACCCGTTCACTTAGATATGTTAGAATGGATGCCCAACGTTTGGTGGGTAGTAATCATTACATGCAAATCCCAGACAGATTATGTGAGTGGTTGAAAACCGAGACATAGTCAGTTAATACTGTCTGTCGCCGAAATGCAATTGTATGCATTTATGCTTGCCGATCCAAAAGGTAGTGAAATATATATCCATTTGAAGGGTCTCACAAAATTCCATCTCGGACTGACATAATTCACATTACTGCTGGGCTTTCTAGAGCTCCACCTTTGTAGATAGTATAAATATTCTTAATACGTAATGAATAAAAATGATGCAGCTTTCATATATACACTGTATGTTCATTATTGTTACATCAGATCCTTTCGTTCTTTTGCTGCTTTAGAGATTACTAAAACCTTTTTTCTTATGCACTGATGAGTCAGTGATTATTATACTTTTTGAGGGATGGTGCTATAGCTGCTACTAAAAGCCTTTGGGAACTCAAGATATATCATCATTAGCGTAACAACTAGACCCATGGTCTGGGATGTATTCTGAGGGCGTATACTGGCCCATGGTCTGACCTTTTCAATGACGGTAACTGTCCTTGAATGGCTGGATGAACTGGACATTGATATTTGTGATACCAGAACGTGATACCAGATCATAAAAGGATCCATCTGAAATGTTGTAGTTCTTGAAAGACAGAACCTTCGTTAATTGTACAAATCCCTATAGGGATTTAGTATAGCCTGCCTGTGTAAACCGCCTTGAAATAAAGTCTGAGGAGAAATCTGAAGACCATGAAAGGCGGTATATAAATACCTTTATTATTATTATTATTATTATTATTATTATTATTATTATTATTATTATTATTATTATTATTATATGGTTTTTAATGTAGCATAATGTGCTTGTTTCATTGCACTTTGTGAAAGAGGGCATTCTTTCATGTATTCTAGCTGGGGCTTTCCCATCAGAGCTAGAGGTTCTTTTGGATCAGAGGAAAAAGTGAGTCTTAGTCCAGGGCTGTTAGGAGAGAGCTTTATTCAGCAGAAACTTAACAACATCTGCTTATAGGAACACCCCCCAGACATCTGGAGGCAACTCCTGGCACAGCATTTCAGGATAAGATATCCTTCGAGTGCCCAGCAAGGTCTGAGAGCAAAGCAGTGGCCAAAAGCAGAGGCTTTTATAGGCTACATTACTCACTGATCAAGAAGTCTGTACTAATTGGCAGGAAATGGACTACTTGTCAGCAAACATGATGTATGTCTGACTACAGCTGGGGTTCTCATCATTAAAAGATATCTTATCAGCTACGTGCACCATAAAATGGGCTGGGCTGATGCCAGCAAGGTATGTTCCCATCATTAAAGTAAAGGAGTTGCTAAAGTAGCCTGGAGTCAAGAGGTGAACACTCATCACCTTATGCTCAAAACATGAGCAGGTGCAGCAGCCAAGGCCCTTAGTTGGAGTCCAAGTTCTTGTTGCCTTCCATGGGAACATCTCAGCAAGAAAGCAAGCAAGTTCCCAGAGTTTGGGAGGCACACCAAAGATGGCTGACAGACACATCGGTTGGGTTGCAGGGCCTTGCACTGGCCGTGACAACATGGATGCTCATTGAAGGATGGATATCCACTCTAACATGGTAGGCTGTGGTTCTCTAAGAGCAAAGCAAGCCTGCCTAAGGAAATTAGACTAATTTACAGTGTGGAGAGTTTCTGTCTAATCCTACCAACTCAACTTTTGTTTGGGCAGAGATAGGCCAAGCATCACAGCACTGCAAACTCATCAGTGCATATGTACATAAGAGCCCTGCTACATCAGACCAAATACCTATATTGCAGCATTCAAGTGCACTATTCTATTCCCCACAGTGGCCAACCAGACAGTCTGGAAAGCCTACAAGCAGGAGATGAGGACATATCCCAATTGCTCCCTGCTAACTGGTATTCGTAGGTATTCTGCCTCTGAACCCAGGGATAGTATGTAGCCATTATCAGAGCAATCAGGGCTGGCCCACCAGCTGAAAGGCTCATGTCAACCAGTGTTTTGGAGGGGGACACACACTAATAAGCCCTGCTATCTGTTCATTTCCTCTCCACCCAGTCACCAACAGAGCTGCTCCAGTTGGCACTCTGATCCTTTTTTAGCTCCCTGAGAGAAAGCCAGATCAGGGTAATAGTAGCCCTCTTTCTTCAGAGTCACTGAAGAAAGACAGGGAGGCAGCCATCTCTTCACATTCCACATCCACTTGGCTGCTTACAAAAAACCAGGTAAGGAGTTATAGCAATGTGTAGCAATCCCACCCCTTTACCTGGGGCACTAGTCCCACACATTCCTGTTTATTTCAAACAGTAAATTTATGGTAACCTGCTCCACGCTTCCTGTTTGTTTTAAACAGGAGCTTGTGGTGGGAGGCCACTATGCAGGAGCACCACATAAGGGGTGGGGGGAGGGGTGGGATCATTCAGGCAGCACTTGGGCTCACACTGGGCCTGAGTGAAGTGCAGATGGCTGTGAGGACTCTGTTCCCTTTACTTCTTCATTGGGCAGGAGGTCTGGTCTAGAGGGTAGAGCCTCCGTTTGCCTGAAGATAACATCTGAAGGTCGCCGGTTCAAGGCCATCGGCACCACGAACGGCAAGACCTTGAAGCAGCTAACAAGTTATACTGAGTTATTCCACCTGCTCTTTGGCCGCTGTCAGCCTGTGTGGGAGGAAAATGGAGGCCAGAATGTGATACCACATCATAAAAGATCCATCTGAAATGTTGTGGCTCTTGAAAGACAGAAACTTCTTCAATTGTAAAAATCCCTATTGGGATTTAGTATAGCCTGCCTATGTAAAACGCCTTGAATTAAAGTCTGAGGAGAAATCTGATGACCAAGAAAGGCAGTATATAAATACCTGTATTATTATTATTATTATTCATTGATAGTTCTAGGGTCCAATGAAGCAGCCCCCAACATTTTCATTTCTCACTATTGTCTTGCTCCTATATGTTGTCCTTGGAGAGAGAGGCTTTGGACAGCAGTGAGATGGTTGAGCAGGTGACACTTATATGTTCACTGCAAGGGAGATGTCCAACATTCAGCTTAAGCATGAAGAGGAAGTGTTGAAACTTAATTTTGCAAGCCATACAAAATATTAAAACACAACTGTTTCGTAGTGGGAGATCTGGGGGAAAAAAAGTCCTTCTGATTAAGCTTGATCATCATTTCATAGGGGAGATGTAATGAATTTCAAATGAAGTCTGGGCTGGCAACTCAGAATGAACAGTTGAAGGATTTGCTGGTTTCAGGCAAAAGGAAAGCATCTCCTAGCAAAATTGCCTTCACAGTGTTAACAGAGTCACCATCTCTTCAATAAAGGAACTCTGCTTGCAAGTGACCTCAGCTGGATTTCGCCATATGGCTACAAGAACTGTTAATGAGAAAAAGATCAAGCATGGAGAAAATAATCAGCCAAATACTTAGCACATTCAGTAATGACATTATCAAGCTCATTTTCTTGTGCAGAAAAGATAATGAAAAAGCACACCCACTGAAGTGTTTATCTCTGCAGTTTACAGCTTTCTCCCCCCATTGTTAAATGCCTGTGAGTTTTTGCAGGAAAAGATAGCTCACAAAATAATCAGCTTATTATTTCCTTAACTTTAAGATAAGTCCTGTCTACATGTCCATATAATACACGGTGTCGAGTTCAGAAAGAGCTGTTTATGTTTTTTATCGAATGCATCCATGGTAGGTCAACAAAAGTCCACATGGACTCTTAGATTGCAAAACAAAAACAGATGCAGAATGGCTTTTGATGATGGGAAAATGCACCGCAGCTAAGTCAGATGAACCATCATTCCTGTAACAGAAGCTGATGAGGCATGGGGATGGCATGAAGTGGGAATGATGGCCAGGAGCAGCATGAGTGGCCATGGCACAGGCATTCTCTAGAAGTGCTAAACACAAGTACCCAGACCTAAGAAGTGCAACAGGAGGCATCCATCACACCCTTCTGAGCAGGCAGAAGCCCTTCTTTCCCTTCCTAATAGATGATAAACATTCTCATCAATGATCCAGGTCCCACATCACATAAGAAAAGTTCTGCTGACTCAGCAAAAGGGCCCATCTACTCCCACATTCTGTGTCTACAGTGGTCCACTAACTGCCTTTAGGGGGTCACAATCAGGAGAAAGACAAACACCATGCAGGGAGCATAGCTAGAGGGGGGTTCAAAGCAGTAAATACTGCAGGCGCAACAATGCACCATGTAAGCAGCCCTTCCCAATTACTGTCGGATCCATTCCAGGCAGTGACAGCAACAGGAAGTGGCTTCCCAAATCAAACAGCATCCCCCGCACATTGCTGTTGCTGCTTGGAATGGCTCTGACAGCAAGCATGAGGGGCTACTTACATGGCATGTTGTAGCACTGCATTAGTTACCGTTTTACCCCCTCTCTGGCTATGTTACTGTACTGTAGCCATTGCTTCCTTGCAATGAACATGCAAAGGCACACCACTGCTGACATGAAGGCAGCCACACAATTAGCAGCCATTCCTGAGTACACTTCTGTACTGCAGCGAGTCATGGACTCTTCGCTCACAACAGGAGAGGAAACTGAATGCATTCCACATGCGCTGCCTCCGACGCATCCTCGGCATCACCTGGCAGGATAAAGTTCCAAACAACACAGTCCTGGAACAAGCTGGAATCCCTAGCATGTATGCACTGCTGAAACAGAGACGCCTGCGTTGGCTCGGTCATGTTGTGAGAATGGATGATGGCCGGATCCCAAAGGATCTCCTCTATGGAGAACTCGTGCAAGGAAAGCGCCCTACAGGTAGACCACAGCTGTGATACAAGGACATCTGCAAGAGGGATCAGAAGGCCTTAAGAGTGGACCTCAACAGGTGGGAAACCCTGGCCTCTGAGCGGCCCGCTTGGAGGCAGGCTGTGCAGCATGGCCAGTTTGAAGAGACACTTGGCCAACAGTCTGAGGCAAAGAGGCAAAGAAGGAAGGACCATAGCCATGGAGACAGACCAAGGACAGACTGCACTTGCTCCCGGTGTGGAAGGGATTGTCACTCCCGAATCAGCCTTTTCAGCCACACTAGACACTGTGCCAGAACCACCATCCAGAGCGCGATACCATAGTCTTCCGAGACTGAAGGTTGCCAACAATGTGATAGACCTGTCTTCTATTACTTGATCCAAATCCCTTTTTCAAGCCATCCAAGATAGCAGCAATCACCACATCTTGTTGCAGTGAATTCCACAGTTTAATTACGCACTGTGTGAAAAAGTACCTCTTTTTATTCATCCTAGATCTTCTGACAGTCATTTCCATTGAATAACCTCTGCTTCCAGTTTTGTGAGAAAGGGAGAGAAACTTCTCTCAGTCCACTCTCTCTTGTTACTGGCAGTGCTTTTTACATAAGCAACATGTGCACCCAGGTGAAAATAGTCACGTGCAGGGACCAGTGCATTGATTAATGGCACATCTATAGTTTTTGGTGGTGAAAGGATAACTGAGGAGAAGCAGAGACCTCCTGGACTCCCCGCCCCCCCATAGGGTGCAGTAGTTACAATTAGTGCTGTTCTGAGGGGGTGGTAATGGCTAGGATTGGGCTGAGAGACTCTTCAGAGCGGTGATAAGGAAGTCACTGCTCTGAGGGCCCAATCCTATCCAACTTTCCAGCACTGATACAGCTGAAATGCAGCCCCAAGGTAAGGGAACAAATGTTGCCTTCCTTGAGGAGGCCTCCGAGACTGCCACACAACCACAGGATGCAGTGCACGCCCCATTGGCATGGCTGCACCGCCACTGATAAAGTGGATAGCATTTGGACCTGAAATACTGACAGCTCTTCAAGGGAGAGGCTAGAATATTGGGCTCCTGTCCTTGCCTCTGAGACTCCTCATCACAGAGAGATGCACTTTTAAAGCCACCAGCACCCCACCTTATTTGAACATATTTATACTTTCACCCAGATAGAATCCCCTCTGTGGCTTAGGCAGCCTCAGCTAAATCAGGGAAGAGCAGGCAAATTTCAAGACTGGAGTATTGTTCCAGTGAGCATGAAGGATGTTATCTGCATATGCAAACAGTCAGTGTA
Organism: Tiliqua scincoides; assembly: GCF_035046505.1. Classification (NCBI taxonomy): domain Eukaryota; kingdom Metazoa; phylum Chordata; class Lepidosauria; order Squamata; family Scincidae; genus Tiliqua; species Tiliqua scincoides. The sequence goes on from NC_089826.1 coordinate 51,073,497, forward strand.
TTTTGACAAAAGATTTTGATGGAGAAGCTATTTATAAAAGCCCTTGCAAAGCAATTAGCTGTCCTTTCCACATAACAGGATGCAGCACCAAAATAGCTGCTTCACTCAAAAGTGTACAACTGCTAATTTTTATTGTGAAGCTTGGCTTGAGAGTCAAAAATGCAGAGGGGGAGGGGAAGAGCTAGAAGGTGGCGCAGTAGTCTAGTGGCATAGCAAGAGGGAATGCAAAGCACCAGGTTTTGCAGGGAGCCTTACCGCGGCGTGCAAGCGGCTCCTCCCCCTCCCCTTCAGAGCCATCCCAGGTGGGGGAAGCAAAATGGTGTCACTGAACCATCTCTGAAACTAGATGTGATATGACAAAACTGATGCCATTTTTGGAATCAGCACCCCAAATATACCCAGGAATAGGTCTAACTTTTAAGACAGCAAAATGTGTTGGCCCATGTGATTCATCACAGACACTCCTATATTTAAGCATGTTGTTTGGGATACTTTGTCCAGCTCAAACTGGAACAACACATTACACTCAACCGGAAATTCCTACAGAAAATGGCATCCCTGTGCTGGTGTTTCTCTCTATCCATCCCCCCTCCGTAATGTAAAGAATTACTTATCCTGTGTGATGATGTCAATACATTCTGCATTTTCTTGCCTGGGCCAGCTACTGATGTGAAACACAGTCAGGGAAATGCCCTGGTTCCTGCCTTGCTCACTCTCTAATAGGGAAAAGAGGACTGAAGAGATTGAATGCAGCAGCTGGGTAACTGGTGGGCCAGAGGGGAGTGATTGGAAGACATGTGGAGCACCCCTAGTCACTTTGCCACTTGCGTCCAACCTGCTGCTTCAGTCAGAAGAGTCTGTTACAGTTAACCTCATGGCTGGGCTGACCCTGATCATTTATTTTATTTATTTAAAAGATTTTTATACTGCTTTTCTAAAAACCCAAAGTGGTTGTAACATTATATCCTTTAAGGAAGGACTGCAGTGTGATTATGATGGGCACATTGTCTGTTATATGTGTGCATGGCTTGTCCATTTGATAGACCTATTTCATTGCGCAGATGCTTCTTAGAAAACAACAAAGCTATGTGCAGTTTCTGACCAACAGCATCTTTAGTGATATGGTTTCCCTTCCTTAGGCTGCAATCCTAACCACACTTTCCTGAGAGTAAGCCCCATTGAACAAAATAGGACTTACTTCTGAGTAGACCTGGTTAGGATTGTGCCCTTAGCCTCTCATGTTTTCCTTTTAGGAAGAAAAATCACTGTCAGACTGCTGGGGTTCCATTCTGGTGCTATTCAACATTGGTTCATCCAAACACTGAGCCGTGCTATGATATATTCAACTCTTGTTCTGTGCTTGCATCTCCTATCACCTCAAGAGCCAGAAGTAATTGATTTGGTCTTCACCATTTCTTGGAAGTTGGGCAGTCACTTCTACCTGGACAAAGGAAGAAGAAATGGAAAAGAAAGAATAGCTCCAGTACCAGCCAAAGGATCCATCTTTTATAACTAAAATGTTATCTAAACCGTGGATCAGCTTCTGTCAGGAGCTTGAATAGAGGCTGCAAGCTGCAGCCTGGCAGGAATGTGATAGATTTCACATTATTGGCTCTGCTATTTCCCCCCCCCCCCACCTGCCACCAACAGCATTTGTAAACTGTACTGCCTGGTGACTGATGATGCCAAGAGTAAACAATGAACAGAGAATGGGAGACGAGATGAAAAGGCATCCTGCCGGCATAGGGAGGGAGGAGAAGCGGCCCTTCATCATGCTATCAGGAATGCCACTTTGTGAGTTATTTATCAACGCTGGCTGCCTTGCTTCCCAGGATTAGTACGGGGCACCAAACTCATTAAAATAAAGTGGCTGGAATGGTGTGTGTATTCATAATTGGGTTGGTTTTTTTTTCTGTTAGAGTTGCTAACACAGATTTCTCCATCTTCTTGAAGAGGGGGACGTCAAGGGACGTGTATCAGCTCTGATACAAAGGAGCAGTCGTTCTGAATCTTATATATTTTAGGAAACAAACTTCTCCCATATTACTGCTCATTTAATTTGATAATGCTGATCCTTTTCAAGCCCACTTTTTCTTCCCCTCTCATTCCTCCTCTTTTTCTCTTTTGGAGCAACGTGTAATGTTTTTATTGCCTCTTTTACAAGACACAAAGGACAGGAGGATTGAACTTCTGTGTTGGTTTCTTGGTGAATAATTTAAAATGAACGAAGGGTGGTTTATGATTTGCTACAGTGAGATCCTATTCACCTACAATTTAATAAAAGATTTAGTGACTTCAACAGCCTCACTGCCAATCAGATAACCATAAAAGGAACATCCCAAATTATAGGCATTTATTAACAGAGAAGTGACTTGTTCATTTAGGGAACTATTATCTTGTCAGTGCATACAGGTGACTTGCTTTAATATTAACAATGTTTAAGAGTGCATAAAATGGAGGGCAATTTTCTTACACTCTTACTAAACAGAATTCTTTGGAAATCCTCTTTGGTCTCATAGCTGTTAATGTGGTATTAAATAATGCTGGCCAATCAGAAAATATGGAAATAGAAGTCCCAATACTTCAGTTATGGAGGTACGTAAAGAAATCCCAAAATCTTAATTCAAATCCCTACAATTTTAACCTGTCCTATTTAACCTCCTAAGCCACATCTCAGCTTGGTTCCAACTACAGGGAGGAGTTGAATAAGCAGTCTGAGGGCCCAATCCTATCCAATTTTCCAGTGCTGGTGCAGTTGTGCCAGTGGGGTGTGTGCTGCATCCTGTGGTGGAGGGGCAGTCACTAGGACCTTCTTAAGGTATGGGAACATGTGTTCCCTTACCAAGGGGGCTGCCTTGTGGCTACACTGGAGCTTGAAAGTTGGATAGGATTGGGCCCTAAGGCTGCAATATATATACATGGAAATCCTATAAACGCCCACCTGGGAGTAAGCCTCATTGAACTCAAGGGGAACTTATTTCTGAGTAGCAAAGCAATGCAGAGCTGGGGACATGCCTACTATCTGCAGCTAGGTTTATAACAGATGATGGAGTTAAAGAGGACCTTTCAAGAGAGGTAGGAAGCAATTCAAGAATGGTAGCTGGAGAAGGGCAGCACAGAAGACAGGGGACCAGCCCTTCTCCTCCCCGCCCCCCCATAATTCAAGTAGCACCAGTAATCCAAAATCTTTTAGTGCTTCATTGTAAATAAATACACCCCCAAGTCCAAATGTGTAACATCAGTGTCTGCATGCAACTAGACTTTCAAGGTGTTCCAAAATCAATCAATCAGTCAATCAGCAGTTTCTTTCTCTATCCCTTGGCTGATTCCCCCCCCCCCCATTTGATTTTTAGATCTAGGTGAGTATGCCTGGGATAATAAGCCTACACCCACTTGCAAATGTGAACTATTATAGACCATTGTCATTAAATTTAAGCAAATATAAATGTATAAACTCAATACAGTATCAGCCCATTCATTTTAACATTTTGCAAGGAATTCATTTCTGCTTTAGTCTGACACGGAAAAACAAGTGAACCCATTCCACCATCACTACCACCACCACCACCCAGCCCTTGGAAACAGTCTTGTGCAAATTTGTAAATCTTATGGAGCATTTGCAAGAGGTGTTTTGGTATACTTTATTTGGGCTGCAATTCTCTCTACACTTTCCTGAGAGTAAACCCCATTAAATACAATAGGGCTTATTTCCGAGTACACAAGCATAGAATTGTGTTCTTGAGCATATATTATGATTGTATGTTTAAATTCAACCACTGGTCAGTTCTTAATCTGTCTTCACGACAAGGAACTTGTCATTCAAGAATAGCTTAGTAAGAAGCAAGACTTGAGATGGGAGCTTCCTTAGCAGGTTACACATGCTTTATATGCAGAAGGCCCTAAATTCGATCCCTGGCATCTCCACATAGGACTGGGAAGGCCCCTGCTTGAAACTCAGGGGAGCTACTATCAGTTTGCATAGACCAGTGGTTCTGAAACTGGTGGGTCTTGACCCACCAGCCATGGAAGCACTCATTTCCAGCTCCTTAAGGGGAGGGGTGGGGGGTATGGTAGTGACATGTTCCCCAGGATTGCTAGGGTTAGAAAGGTGGGTTTCGGAAAAGAAAAAAAAAAACTTCAGCCAGTTTGTTTGTTTTTCTTTAAACTTCAGACTCTGGGAGGGTGCTCCTGCAGGGCTCCCCAAGCCTCAGAATGACTAAAATTAATAATTGGAACCCACTTCTGGTTTTCGATCACAATACTAGAAGCAGGTTCCACTTGCTATTTTTATTCATTATGTCACGGGGCTTTCTTCACTCTTCCGGAGGCCAGTGCTGGCTTTGGTAAATTTTGTTCAAAAATCCCTTCTGTCCCCAGTAACAGTACGATCCTGTGGATCACATCACTGCCAACCCCCCTCCCCCCCAAGACTTCCAAGGGAAAGTTTGGGAACCACTGGCATAGACAGCACTGAGCTAGCTGGATCAATTGTCTGACTCAATGCAAGACAGCTTCATGTGCTCATCTCCCACTAATGTTTTCTTGGGATACCTGCCTTTCCCCACTTCCATGCTTAATAACACCTTCAGGAAGAGACAATTTCAGTCAAGGTACCAATGAAGGGAAGAGTAGATCCATTTCTCAAAGAGCTGCAATGCTGATTCAACTGCCTGCCTACAATCTATTTTAATCCAATTTATTGGGACATCTGAACACAGATCTGTTTTGGTCCTTAACTGCTACACAATGCTAAACAATTATTATCATAATGATGATAAACTATTGGTAGGAATATAAATACAGGGGGCCCCCATATCCCCTTAGCTCATATCCATGGCTTCACATAACCACAGATTGGATCTGCAGGCCCCTACATCCTACAAGGAGCCCCCAGGCCTCAGAATGCCTTATAAGGCATAAAAATGTTTCCCTCCAGAAATTGGAAGCTGGTTGTTTTTTTTTAATTGAATCAGCCATTCTGAGCCTCATAGAGGCCACAGGCAAATGCCCGCAGCTTCTGCAGGGCTTAGAAAAGCAGAGCTATCCTTGCCTCTGGAGGGGGCGACATCCCTGGTTTCTGTTAACAGTGTGGGGGGGGGCGGTTCTGGAACAAAACCTCTGCAGATATCAGGCATGCCTGTACATATGCATTTCACATGATTTCACATGAAATAAAACTTATATGTTAATGTTTGGTTAGTAGGGTAACATGCTGGAATCGCTCTTTGGATAATCTTCCACTTTCTGAGAAACTGACATTTTTACACAGAAATAGATACCCAAAGAGTTTATTCAGTGATCACTTTCTGACTTTTAAAGAAATTATACTGGACTACCAAAACATAAACTTGTAATGTTCTCTTTTTAAACAATTATGATACTATCTTCAATAGAAAATGATGAGGTGTTACTCTTTTTATTGTTCATCTTTGAATTGACTGGTTTCCTTATTTTGAACAGAGACATACATATTTTATCATAATGAATTTTATATATTTTTACAGCAAATAAGTTACATTAAAATTCAGTAATGTCAAAGAAAGACCATTCTTGTTCTTTTTGTTTTTGCTAGTTTTACAGTTACAAATTAATATTTTCAAAGAGGAACATTGCAGCGGGAAAGTGATAATCTAATACAGTGATTTTCAACCAGTGTATCATGGCACATTGGTGTGCCTTGAATGGTCTGCAGGTGTGCTATGGGAATTTGGGGGAGGGTCATTTATTATTAGGGCCATTGAGGGGTGTTAGTCCCCTACCAGCAGCATGGTGTGCCTTGTCAATTATCAAAAAGCTGATGGTGTACCTTGACAATTTTATCCCCTTGTCAGTGTGCCCTAAGATGAAAAAGATTGAAAACTGCTGATCTAATATCTAGGCCAGTGGTTTTCAAACTCCCAGGGAGTTTGAAAACCACTGTAAGTCCTTGCAGGGGTGGGGGAGGCAGCGGGGGCGAGGAGAAGGCAGCAGCGCGATCCCCAGGATTGTGACACTCAGGAGGCTGTAGGGGCTTGGGTGCACTTACCAGAGCCTCCTGCAAGCTCCTGGGGGTGCGGAATTCCTGCACGAGTGTCTGCAGGGCTCCCCAAAGCTGCAAAAGTGAAAGTGAAGCAATCACGCTCCACTTCCAGTTTAGTGGAGGTGGGGCGCAATCACTCCACTTTCACTTCTAAAGCATCGGGGAGCCCTGCAGATGTTCGGGCAGTGTTCCTCGCACCCCCGGAAGACTTCAGGAGGCTCTGGTAAGTGCACCTAAGCGCCTGCAGCCCCCTGGGGATCATACCGCTGCCTCCTTCCTGTCTGCTGACTGCTCCTGCCCCTTAAGGGGGCAGAGGCCAGGGCCCACAGGCTGGGCGTCACGATGCCCCAGTTTGAAAAGCCCTGACCTAGGCTCAGTTTCCTTTCATGTTTTTTTCTTTTTCCTCTACCCATATTTGATGCCTTAATTTTTCTGCAACAGAATTGCACAAATTTTGTCTTTCTAGCTGACTGATTTTACTTCATTTTGAATCTAAAACAAAGTTTCTGGAGGATTCCCTGAGATATATCACAGATCATTGTACATGATCAGCATTGATTGATAAAACACTCACTAAGCATAAGTGTCACTGAGGAATTAAAATAATATTTTAATTTAGATCTAAAAAAATGCAAGCTCTAATGGGTTCTTCTCCAATGAAACCGGAGAATTAATTCAATCTCATTTGGGGAAAAGATGAAATTACATAGTAACAAAACCTCTTGCTCTAATCCAAGAACCTATCAGAAAACGAGTTCATAATAGGCTAGCTGAGAATGGAGAGTAATAAGAGCTGCTACTGCAGTACCTGAGCAATGTGGATGAGTAAAATTGTCCTGCTTTTCCTTGGGCTTCTGTTTATGCAGCCTAATCCTCTGCTTTTAGAACACATTCTTGAGTTCTAGAGCATTGGTTCTTAATCTGGAGTCTACAGACAGGTTCTAGAGGGGTCTGAAAATTGTGTGTGTGTGCATGTGTGTGTTTTTTCTGGGGAGAGGACAGGGGGTCCATAGCATTCATTAGATACTCAAAGGGGTCTGGGACCCAAAAAAGGCTACACTGCTCTAGAATATATTGTCATGAGAGTAAGAAACAGGGCTATAATTCATATCATTCTATAGCTGGACAAATAAGGCAGCGCAATAAGGTTCAATTCAATTAAAACAAGTGACAGATTTGGTATAGTGTTATTTTTTCCAAAATGATTTCAGTTTTCTTTTTTAACATGGATGTCTCTGAAAAAGTGATCCAAACAAGCAAATATGACACTTCCTTATATTGAATCAAACCATTGTCCACCTAGGTCAGACCAGCAGAAACTCTCCACGGTTTCAGGAAGGATTTTTGCCAGCCCTACCAGGGTTAGTCAGGGTTTGAATTTAGAATCTTCTGCATGTTATCCATGTGCTCTACCACCAAGCCCACTCCCAGAGCAGACTCCATTACTTTATTTTGTTTCTTTGTTCAAACGTCAGTATTGCAAGGAAGAAGAGATTAAGGAATGACACCAGAGGGGAAGTACAGTCAAACGTCACTACCCATGGATTTGCTATACCCAAATTTGCTTAACTGCAGGGAACTGGAGTGCCACTTGCCTCACACTATCCACTGACTGTTCTCAGCTATTTGCGGTTGTTCACGGCATCCATAGGCATGCTAAAGCTCTCTGCAGTCTCCTGATGCCAGGAATGTCCCGGAGGCACCTCTCCTGGATTCAAGTCCGCACCCAAGTCTCTTTGACTCTACTTGTACTTGAGTCATACCAGACAGCCATTGGGTCTCATCCTGAGCCCTTTACTGATTCATTGTGACTTGAGTCACAAGTCTATTTGATATACGTGTCACATAGTAGAAGAGTGAGAGTGGGAATGCAAGAGAAATAAGCAAGGTATCCTGTTTTAATTGCTCTATGAACTACCTCCCCTCATTCCCCTACCTCCTTTTCCCCCTCCTGGGCTTCTGAAAGCCACTTTTTCCTATGGCTGACCAGCCCCCTCCTTCATCCAAAAATCAGGAGACCCTTCTTTTGTCCAATGGGTTGTCCATTCCTTCAGAGATGGACAAGAGGAGCCGCTCCTGCCTCCCTCCCCCGTGAGCTAACAGGACCCACATTTATCCTCCTCGATTCAGCTACCCAAAACAAAAGTCTTCCCTTACTGCCTCCATCCCTGTGCCTTGGCTGGAACTAACTTACCCTGCCACTTGGCTCCCGGATCGCCGCATGAAGTCTTTTGTGCAATGCAGAAGCCATTAAGAAAGTTAGCAAGCACGCACAGAGAGACTTGAGTCGGCACATAAGGGGACTCATTTCCAAGTCAGTGACCCAAAATTCAAGTCCTGAGTCATAGAGATGTGTGACTCTAGTCATGCACAAGTCATGCAAACACATATTTTAGCAACTTGGACTTGAGTCAATTGACTTGAGTTCACATCCCTGCCTGATGCTATTTGCAGTGGCCATTTTCAGGCCCATCCCTCCATTCTATATGTTTTCCCCGCCCTCCGCCTGCCTCCCCCTCCCTGGAACGCCTCCTCCCACCTCCCCCCACACCCCATTTACCTCTCTGCTGCTTGGTGGTCTGCGCGACCACCAAGCAGCAGAGGTTGGGCGCCCGCCTGGCAGTAGCCCAGCCCTGGCTAGCGCTGGACTACCACTGGCACTACCACTGGCAGTGAGCTGGCGCACTGAGTCCAGGATTGGGCTCCGAGGCATTTCTGACCACATGTGCAAAAGTAAATGTGCATGGAATTCTGCATTTTATTGCTTTCTCACAATTATAGTATTCTAGGTGTATGCTTTTTCAATGTGATTTATTAAGAGAACAGAAGAAAGAAAATAAGCAAGATGCCATATAGCAGGAGATGAAGAATATGTAATTTGGTAGCATATTAGCCTTTCATTGTCCAAAGTCAGTTTTCCTTTGACTCTTAAAAATGGGTTTACACATAACATAATCAAGGAGGAACATCATTATTTGCTATGAATTCAATAGCTGAATATGCAGCCTGGGTCCTGAGAAGAATAAATGGCTTTAATTTCTCATAATAAGGAGGTTCAGCTTACTGTCAGATCAAGAGCAGATGCAGCATATACTTCAAAACATAGTCTGCAGGTGGGACGAGCCAATTGCTCTTAGAACTTCATTGTTATTCTGAAGGTTCACTATAAAGAGAAATAGCATGGCTACTTACACTTCCAAAAGGAAATGTTTTACAAATCCAATCATATTTTTTTTTAAGAGATTGATAAGAGAAAATTAAAAAAAAAATACTGCCATAAAGCAATTGCTGCTTTGCTTAACATTAAACATTAAAATCAGACTTCTTTAAAAGAAGAGATGACTTCAAAGCCATTATGGGTAACTTTTTAAAGCAAAAAGAAAACATCAACAAATACAAAACAGGTTTTGGAAACCAACTCATTTCCTTGCAGAGTTAGAATGACAATTTTGAAATTGCTGATGTATGCAGACATAAAAGTGCACTTAGTAGCTGTAATTACAGCTTTTACAACAGCCTAATTAAAAAGCACATCCATCATATATATTGTCCTCCTGGCTGGGAATATTATAAATCAACTTAGAAGGAAATTTAAAGACAGCATATTTCCTTTCCTTCAGCACCTGAAAGCTTCTAAGGTAAACATCTATAATTCTGAAAGGAGGAAGGAATCCCCCAGATGACAGATAACATGTTTTCCTGTTTTCTGCTTCTCTCAATTAGCAGGATACTTTTCATTATGCATTATACATGCTATGTTATTTTGAAAAGACTAAAGTTATAGGGTCCCTAAGGGGAATACCTTCAGCACTTTGCTCCTGATCTTCCCAGTCTTCCTAGCATACCTCTCCCTTGTGCACAGATTGTACACCCATCTAATTTCATAGGGAAGCAATAAGTGGAGGAGGCGTTGAGACCATGGATGCTGGCTCCAACACCCACCTACATACATTGATTCAAAGGTTTACCTGGTGCACCACTGTAAAATACAGCAAGCTGGACTAGATGGGACTTTGGCCTGATCCAGCAGAGCTCTTGTTATGTTTTTATGGTTCAGTGAAGAATCTGAGTTCATAGGCTACGCATAGACCTTGTAATTAACTCATGAAGGTCGGGGCTGGCAGGATGCCAATCCTTTGTTCACATGTTGATTTCCACAAAATTTAAATGGCTGCATAAGATTCTGGAGAGACAACTACACAAGGAGCATAGTTTAGTTTTTGTTTGTTTTATAAACCCCATTCTCTCAGTAAGGGCATCTAAGGTAGCTTACAAGATTTATGGCCCAAACCTAACCAGTAAGTGCGCCAGCAGTATTCTAACTGATCCTTAAGACCTGACTCCATGATATTTAGATAAATGCCTTTTTATTATAATTTTTAGAGGCTGACCAAATTGTTATTGTTTATGTATGTGAGATTTTTAATAATGGTATTTTATAAATTTTTTGAACTGCAAGTCACTATAACAGCCTAAAGGAGCAGACCTGGATTAATTTTTTTTTTAAATGATAAATAATTGAATGGCAAATGAAACAAGTAGAGGGGCTGGTAGCTCAGTGGTAGAACAGTGTTGCATGCAGAAAGTCACAGGTTCAATCCCTGGTGGCTCCAGGTAGGTTAGAGAAAAAATTCCTGTCCTAAACACTGAAGAATCACTGTCAACCTGTATCAAAAAAATACCAGCCTTGATTGCCCCCTGTTCTAACTTAGTAACTAACCTACAGCAGTGTATTGGTTGGGAGGCCAACCTGCTCACCAAGATCTAAGGAAAGAAGAAGAAAACAACAACAACAACAACTTAAAAGGGAGCTACCTATAAGAAGCTTTATCTGGTATTTTCTTGGGTGATTGGCCAGCTTCCCCTGAGGGCTGGGGATAAGAATAGGCCCTCGGTCTGGCTGTACTTGTTGTAAGAGGCGACTGAACAGCCACCGGGTAGATGGGACTCGTTAGCCTGGGAAGGCAGCTCATCTGAGAGAAGGAAAACTCTGATCCCAAACCTCCACTGCCTTGTGGCTACATCCAGTTATGGAAAAGGCTTCAGGAGTCAACCTCGAGGCAAAATCCGGAGCCAGAGTCCCTGAGGCAGTTCATGGCTGAACACAGTCACGTTCTGGCAACTCCTGCGATGTCGCTGGAACCAACCGTATTGGCTTCTGCCTTTCCATTGTACCATTTCAGCGACGTGGAGGGGGGATTTGTTGCATGGGTAACAGTCTATCCTCCATATCTACTTTACCCAGGCTTCGCGCACTGGAGAGGACACTCTGTTCCAGAACACTATTCAGAGTGCGATACCATAGTCCTCCAAGACTGAAAGATGCCAACAAGAAAGATTGGCCAGCCAATCGTGTTCAAGTGAAAGAATGGTTTTGACATTTTGAGTCTGAAACAGGACATCTGATACAGCATACCAAATCAGGTATCTACTCCCATATATTCACTGTCACTGTCTAGCTCCAAGGTATTTTGGCAGTGTTCTGCTTGGGATCCCACCAGCTTTCACACAAGACTTATGGTTGTGAGGAACGTGAATTTCCATTGTGATGTGCCTCATTCTGTGGATCTTTCTCCCCAGATAGGATCATATAACCTGCTGATCAAGGTTGTTCAGAAAGTTGGTTATAACCTTCTTGCTCAGCAACACATTTCTTGGATGCTACACTGTAGGCTTTAGTTTATGTTGGTGGTGGTGTTTTGACTTTTCTTACTTGCAATTTTAAAAAATGTTTTATTGAACATTATCTGTATTTTAACCTACCTGTTAGTGACCTTGAAAGTCTTTTGTCAATAAAACCTAGTGTGAATGTATTTTTTAATACATACATTCACTAAAAATGTTAAGAAAAAAAGAAGGAATGCTATATTTCCCACAACTCTAAGAGTTTCAGGCTCTTGCCACTGAGGCACAATGCTTTGTTGTTGTTGTGTTTGCCTTTAATTCATGCAGTTTCTGCTGTTCACAAAAGTTCAAATAGGGTATTCTATTATAGAATTCTATTTCTGCCTTGTTTTGCATAAGCCAAGAGGATGAAAGCCTTTTTCCCGAGTGCTTTCAAGGCCAATTCTGAGTCTATATAAGTTTATCCAAACACTATTGAAGTTTACTCATCAACTACACCTTGTTCATTGCTACATGCAGGGAAGTATTACAAAAATCTCTTGGCAAATGTCATGGTCTCTTTTCTGCATGGGTACCCTTTAAAGTTATATCATTATTTTGCCTTGAACATATCACCAAGCAGGTCTAAACTCATGCAGCATAGAAGTGCTTGTGTCCTTGAAAAAAACTACCCATTGATCTAAAAAAACCTTGACCAGAAATCCTACACGCACACAAAATGAAAACATATAGAAGGTAGAATAACACTCAGTTGGGGGAAAAGGAGTGTTCAGGCCTGTTAGTCTGGATTGTGTTCATTAGGATTACTGTATCCAGCAAAGAAAAACAACTCTGGTAAGTGTCAATTCATTTTTACGATAGCTAGATTCTAAAATAATACATAGGTTAGCATTAGGATCTCTTTTAATGACAATTTTTAAAAAATCAAATACATGCTTCTTTTGAGTAAGGGAGTGAGTCACATTCATCTGATGCATGATGCATCTCTAAGCTAAGAGGATGAAGGCTGGGGACAAGGCATGTTTTAACACTGGAGGCCCTTCTCTCCGTAGAGTTAAACACTGCATTCTAGTATCTCGATTTGGGATCACAAGGGGCAAAGAAGGTGACACTACTCATGGGTACTCATTAATCATCACCATACTTTAGAGAATGGAAAGCTCAGAACAGCCCCCATTCATCTTCATAGCCACCCTGTGATGTCAGCCATTATCTATTTGAGATGTCAGTGCCAGGTTTGGATTATCTGGTCGGGCACAAATCATGCCACAGAGAGATGAATAAGGCATCACACTAAAACACAAAGATCCAGCCTGGCAGGAGACTTGTAGTGCAGTTTAGGCCTTACCAGAAGTGGGGGAGTGTTGGGGGGAGGATATATTCCAGTTACTAGATACCTGCTGCTGCTGTACTGTATAATGCTGGAACATCAGATTTGGGGCTAGCTCCCAGTCATATCCTAAGGAGTTTATTGCCACAGTGGTGGTGTGGGTGGTTCTGGAGAGTGGGAAATGTGTCCATTTTCCTTCTTCCTGAAACATCCCTGAGGTAAAAACATATTTTTACCTCATGCATTCTTCCCCAGCTCTAACTTCCCCTTCACAATACTTACTATAAACTGTTGGGATATGAGAAGGTCAATTTCTTCTCCATTTTGCTTTTTATTAAAACCAACTCAACCCAAAAAAACCTCAGCATTCCATAAAGTTCTGGAAGATCACAGAGCCATTTTGTTTTGTTTTGTCCATCTCCCCCCAATTTACAATCTTATATACTCCTCATACTTGGGGAGTCCCCAAATATGTAGAAACCATTCAATTATTTTTGGATGACTCTGTTCTCCTTTCAAATTGATAAGCACTCAAACTACCCGAGTTTGCTATTTAAATGAACGAATGAACTTGGCACTTTTAAACTGAGGCTGCAATCCTAACCACACTTTCCTGAGAGTAAGCCCCATTGAACAAAATAGGATTTACTTCTGAATAGACCTGGTTAGGATTGTGCCCTAAGGCATATGAAGACTGTGATCATTGCACCCTCTGTAGGCACTGGCTGTAAGAGTTTGACCTGTATAGCACTGTATTGACATATACCACTCCTAGTTATTGGCTTAACTGCAGAGATTTTGCGGAATGTTTACGAACATTGCAACAGTCCAGGAATTTAATAACGGTCAGAACTAGAAACCTGGGGACACATGAGGCTGCTGTTTGGGAAAAGCACAATCAAGAGTATTCACTACTTTTCAAAAAATTCCTGTATTTTGATATTTACTATAATGTTTCAGATTGTAATTTGTGCAAAATCATGCACACAAAGTACCTAGAGTGACAAGATTGTCTCTCACTTGTTGCCATACACTTGTTGGAGTATTCCATCTCATACAGTGTTGTCAGTCAACAAAAGTGAGATGGGTGTAATATATATATTCATTTTTGATTTAACTTCATTGCTTCATTTGATGGCCTGATTAGTTTCACTGGCTCATTTCAACCATTTGCTTCATTTCATGCTTGATTTGGATGGTTGCTTTGCTTCAATTTTGATTCATTTTTAATTGTTTCTTATTAATTTCAATGGGAAAACTTCAATTCACAGTAATAGTTTTCTTTCCAGAAGAAAGAATGTACAAGGACAGAGGCCCTGTATAATGGGACACAACTAACTGAAGTTCATCCAAGTTGGTGCTGGGATTTTCATACTAGGGGCAATTGAAGTATGATAATTTTAAATGATTTGTACTTCTACCATGCTTTTGTGGCCACTTTGCATGAAAGCTACAGGTAATGCACATACATGCCCCTGCTAAATATCAGAAAGATAGATGCAGGGTTTCAACAGTTACCTAAATAAAGCAATATTACAGTGCAATCCTGTCTACTCAAAAGAAAGCCCCATTGTGTTCAATGGGGCTTAGGAAAGGGTGTTTACGATGGTAGCCTAAAAAGATTATAAGAACAGCCCCACTGGATCAGGCCATAGGCCCATCTAGTCCAACTTCCTGTATCTCACAGTGGTCCACCAAATGCCCCAGGGAGCACACCAGATAACAAGAGAGCTGCATCCTGGTGCCCTCCCTTGCATCTGACATAGCCCATTTCTAAAATCAGGAGGTTGCACATACACATCATGGCTTGTAACCTGTAATTGATTTTTTCTCCAGAAACTTGTCCAATCCCCTTTTAAAGGCATCTAGGCCAGGTGCTGTCACCACATCCTGCGGCAAGGAGTTCCACAGGCCAACCACAGGCCAACCAGGCTGAGTAAAGAAATATTTTCTTTTGTCTGTCCTAACTCTCCCAACACTCAATTGTAGTGGATGTGCCCTGGTTCTGGTGTTACTCTCTGGTAGAGAGGGTAAAGAACTATCCACTTTATCCTTCCCATGCATAATTTTGTATGTCTCAATAATGTCCCCCCTCAGGCATCTCTTTTCTAGGCTGAAGAGGCCCAAACGCCGTAGCCTTTCCTCATAAGAAAGGTGCCCCAGCCCAGTAATCATCTTAGGGCGCAATCCTAACCCCTTATGTCAGTGCTATCCAGCACTGACATAAGGGCAATGCAGCTCTGAGGTAAGGGAACAAACATTCCCTTACTTTGAGGAGACCTCCATGAGTGACACCCAACTGCAGGATGCAGCACATGTCCCATTGGCACCGCTATGCCAGTGCTGGAAAGCAATGACATAAGGGGTTAGGATTGTGCCCTCAGTCGATCTCTTTTGTACCTTTTCCATTTCCACTATGTCCTTTTTGAGATGTGGCGACCAGAACTGGACACAATACTCCAGGTGTGACCTTACCATAGATTTGTACAATGGCATTATAATATTAGCTGTTTTGTTCTCAATACCTTTCCTAATGATCCCAAGCATAGAATTGGCCTTCTTCACTGCCGCCACACATTGGGTTGACACTTTCATAGAGCTGTCCACCACCACCCCAAGATCTCTCTCCTGATCTGTCACAGACAACTCAGAACCCATTAGCCTATATGTGAAGTTTTGATTTTTTGCCCCAATGTGCATTACTTTACACTTACTTACATTGAAACACATCTGCTATTTTGCTGCCCATTCTGCCAGTTTGGA
Organism: Tiliqua scincoides; assembly: GCF_035046505.1. Classification (NCBI taxonomy): domain Eukaryota; kingdom Metazoa; phylum Chordata; class Lepidosauria; order Squamata; family Scincidae; genus Tiliqua; species Tiliqua scincoides. The sequence continues at coordinate 51,089,234 of NC_089826.1, forward strand.
GAGATCCTTCTGGAGCTTCTGGTCTTCACCACTCGGGAAAGCTTGGTGTTGTCTGCAAACTTAGCCACCTCACTGCTCAACCCTGTCTCCAGGTCATTTATGAAGAGGTTGAAGAGCACTGGTCCCAGGACGGATCCTTGGGGCACACCGCTTTTCACCTCTCTCCATTGTGAAAATTGCCCATTGACACCCACTCTCTGTTTCCTGGTCTTCAACCAGTTCTCAATCCATGAGAGGACCTGCCCTCGAATTCCCTGACTGTGGAGTTTTTTCAGTAGCCTTTGGTGAAGGACTGTGTCCATTGAATTTAAAAAACTTTTTTTTTTTGCCTAGTTTGCACCAAAGTAACAGGAAATGCAGAGTAGACCCTAGGAAAGTTCCTATATGCCTGAAAACTCTCAGCTGCCAATCACATTGTCCCTTGTCTGACCTTCCTCTTCTTCCCATAAGTGCTTGGGTATCCACATTCTATCCATAATGGGAAAAATAAAAGCTCCTGTCAGGAAGATGAGGAGGAAGAGGAAAGAGGTAAAATGAAGCAACCATCCATCCAAAGCTGTTTAGATGATTTTGCTTTCGACTCAAACTGTTTCAGAGAACCTTTGCTTCATTTAGGACTCTTTCCAAAGTGGAGCAATTTGGTATGGAGTTTGATTTTTTTCAGAATCAAATGCACATCCCCAATAACTAACTAACTAACTAACTAACTAACTAACTAACTAACTAACTAACTAACTAACTAACTAACTAACTAACTAACTAACTAACTAACTAACAGTATTTATATACCGCTTTTCAACTGAACGTTCACAAAGCGGTTTACAGAGAAAAATCAAATAACTAAATGGCTCACATTTTGATTTTTTTAATATATAAATTTTCTCCACTAAAATATTTATGGCAAGTTTCACTTCCTTCTCTTGGTATTACAGCCAAGAGAAGGGAAAGGGGCAATGAATATCTATTCTGTCAAAAAGTTGATGTGCTGAAAGTTGAATTCAGAGTGAAAAATGTCAGGTTAGATATTCTGTTGGTTTAGAGATTCTTATGAAGAGTTTCTGGGTCTTTAGTGACTTCACTATCTGAGCGCTCAGAAATCAAAATGCATCTTCCTTGTCTTTCATACAGTACTAGAATTGCTGGCCCATGGGAAATGTAGTTTGCCAAGAAGTAAATCATATTTCTCCATCACCATGACCTCTAGCACCTACCCAGTAGGGAACAGCAAAGGGTGATATTTGATTAGATTGACATTTTCAGCAAACTGAAGAGTAAATCAGCAATGATCCATCAAACAAAAACAAGAAAATACTGTATATTCTAACTTTTCCCCTCCAGATGCACTAACTTTGAATCTTGAAATAATTCATGTTTTCGTAACATGACAATGGAATGGCTTTGGCACTCAATGTCTTCTCTATAAAAGCAACACCAAACCAGAAAGAGCATACAGTACCCTGATGTGGAAATGAAGAATGCTATACTAGGAAGCAGAAGTCACACATTTCAATTTCAGTCCTGGTAAGTTTTCCTCCCCCATGTTCAACATCAGCTGATATGTTCCATACATACAAGTTCAAACATATATTGCTGGCTGACTAATCAACATGATTTGGTAAAACATTTCTTTCCTAGTGACAGGACCCAGTCAAACTATAGATGGATGAATTGGAAAGTTTCTAACTTTGGGGGGTATCATCAACTTCCTTTTAGGTGAGTCAGATTCTGTACTGTGGACCAAAAATAGGCAGTTTTTGTCCTTCTGTGCACAAAACATAAGCAAGATATCTGTAAAAATCATGCATCAGTGGTGCCAACTGTGCTGTTGTCTCATGAAGAAGAAATAATTGAAGATAAATAACCTGGACATAGATACTGTATGTGGACTTTATATTTGCTGGAAATAGAGTGGCTATTTTTATAATGCAGTAGGAGGACAGTTATCATTGAGAGATTATTATTCTTGCCTAGTCTGATGTTCTTTTTATATGAAAGCGCAATGAAATAATAAGTAATAGAAAAGATAATGAGTTCATTACACAATACCTGTTTGTGGAAGACGGGCCTCGTTCTTCTAAGAGACCTTCAATACAGCCAATATCAAGTCAATGGAATATGAGGATACTGAGTTCCCGTGAGCCTTCATTGTGTATTAGTGTCTCTATAGAATTTTTCATGGATTTGAACAAGGTTGGTGTGCATTCCGTTTTCTTCATTTTGTCAAATGGGATAATATATGAAGCATCTGCACTGTGTCCTTGCAAGCCTAAGTATGTTCTTTATGTAGAGAAGAATTTTTTTAAAAAAATCTCATCCCTAACTTTAAAAAGGCAAGGACATTATGGCAAAGTTTATTTCCCTAAAAAGGAAATCTTTAGCAAAGATTTCAGAGGATAAGTGCTTATTGTGGACAGATGCATTGAAACACATTGTATGGGGAAAAAATTGAGATGCAATAGGTATGAACAAATGATGTCATTCAATTTAAAAGCAGGGCTGTGTTCTTGACCTGACATGATGCTCATTGCAAAAGTAAATTTAGTAATTTCAGTATACATTAAACCAAAATGGAAGAACAGAGTCTTGGAAGCAATTTTTTAATGAATATAATTTAGTGCATTTTTGGAGGAGTTGCAGGTGCCATTTCCGGCAAACTGTCTCTTTGCTGAAAAAAATTAGAAGTCTAAGTATAAATTTTGCAAGAAGAAAATCTCTTGGTAGGAGATTTGCAGGCAGTTGCCCTTAAATGTTTGGCTTTAAAGTGTACAAGAACTTTGAGTCAGTCAGCAACTACGTACAAGCTGAAGATCAAGTTTTGATATCCAGGCTGAAGAGCAGCATCATTTTGAAGCCCTGTTCAGCATGATATATTTAATAATAAATAATATGGATGTCAGAGAGAGAGAGAGAGCGCCCAAGAGCCTCCTGCTGCATTTGTTCCATTTTGGGCCTTCTTTACTATTTAAGGGGCATATGTGCATTCCAGGTCATGTCTAGTTGGATCTCTCTTCTTATCCATATTTTAACAGATACATTAAGTCGCTAGAAAAATACTTTTAAAATGTGTTTTATAAACTAAAAAACATTTCATAGTTCTTCCTTTTCCTAACCCAAGCTTTCTGAAAGAGACAGAAGCAAAAATAAAACAAGTACTGTACAATTATTTGGATACACACACTACAGAAATGGGGAGAGGGGAGCTCATTAAATGACTTCAGCAGTGCTACTTAAAAGGAATATTTTTTCTGCCCCCCAGCCACCAGGAATACTGATTTTAATGCTCTTAAATAGCCTCCTGTTCATTGAAGGATCACAGTATATAGGGTGTAATCATGTTCCATTATACTTAATGAAAATTTTTCTCCTGACTTCAGTGAATGTGAATTTATTTGTTTGTTTAAAAGATGTATATACTGTACAATATAGAAATAAAATTCACAAAAGATAAAATGTGAAGAAGACATATGCAGAGGTCATTTCAAGTGATAAAAGTAGCTGGTAGGGAAGCCCCAAGAGAATAGTTTTTTGCATTTGCAACTATCATTGATATAACATGCGAATTATGCAACAGGACTTGTTTAACATAATAGTTGTGATCACTAACAGGAAGAGTGTACATTTTGAAGTAAAAGAAAATTTAAACAATTGAAATAACATTGCGGCAGACTCATAGGAAATTAGGCTTGTCAGAAAAGAGGTCATTAGCCAAAGGTAAGCCAGGAATAGGCACAAAAAGGCATTTAATAAACATGGTTGGGCACTGCTGTTAATTAGCAAGTAAAATGAGCTGTCAAAGACAGTAGAAGACAATGGACTCACAAACACACACAGAAAGATTTAGACAAGTAGTTAGGAGAAAAACCTATTGAGGAAAACAAAGGCCAGATATATGGGGCAATGAATGTGATGAGACCACATGACCTTCCTTCAGCAAAAAATTGTTACACTGTTATGGGCCAGACAGGAGAGATCTACATCTTTACAAAATGTGCTTAATGCTCAAAGAGATGGAGACTTTATACCACTATTCTAGCAAACGGCAAAAGACCTTCTCAAAGTATGCCACTTAATTGGTGCCCAAGAAGAAAACGAGCATAACTGATATAGAGGGCTGAAGAATAGCTCAGGGGAAGAGCAGAACAACAGGAAGATGAAGAGGAAAGAAATAAAAAGGTAGCAAAATGAAAGTGGGATAAAAAGTCAGCCTCCTAATTTAAAGTACATTTCCAAGGAAGAGTCAAACTGCCACCCTCTAGTTTGGTTCATGTGCACCAGTATTGTCTGCTTTATTAGACACAGCCTGCTAAAATGCAGTAGGCAATCTTGTTATCTGTCATCTTCAGTGGAGTCTACTGGTTCGTGAGGGCTTTTAGATTTGCCAGCTTCAAATGGAATTGGGCCAAATTCATTCCTGGCACAAATATTCTGTGATCCGTTGTTTGCCTTCTCAATAGTGCCTTTCAATAAGGAACATGTCAAAAGTAGGAATGGAAGGAGGCAGAATTATAAACTTGAGATCAGTCACTACCACTCCAATGGGAGGTGTCTTTGAGAACAATACTGCAGCAGTCTGCTTTAGAGAAAGAGAAAATAGTGTCTCAGTTCAGATGCCATGATAGTGATCTTCTATGGTTTGGACGTGACGTGCATGTGCTATTCCTGCTCCCTTCTGATACACTGCAACCCTTTCCCCTTTCCTATTTGCCTAAATGCCTCCTGTAGAAGTTTCTAAGGAAACATACAGTATGATTGCGGCAACATGAGGCACCTACTAAGTCAGCGCTCCTAATGCACTCCTGAGTACAGTGTTTGTGTTTGCAGACGAATGCTGTGTTATCATGTCCAGGGCACAGGGCTACAACGTGCCTTGGTACCCGAGGAGGGACTAGCCAGCATGTTCCTCTAGATGAGTGATTCCCAAACTGGTGGGTCATTTCCCACCAGGGGAGCCAGAAGAGCCCCAAATGCTGTAGCCTTTTTTCATAAGGAAGGTGCCTCAAGTAACTAATCATTTTGGCTGTTCTTTTCTGCCTCTTTTCTAATTCCACTATATCATTTTTGAGATGCAGTGATTAGAACTGCATGCAAGCCCACAGCATTTCCGAATGGAGCCACTGTGTTGTGGAAAGAAAGCCATAAATGGGACGACCAGTTCTGTGTTAGTGTATTTTGGATATTTATCATCACTGAATATGTTGGATAACAGCAAAGTGGTTCTCAAACTTTTGGTCTCAAGCCCTTTATGCACCTAAAAATTTCTGTGGAGCCCCAGCTTCTATGAGTTGTTAGCTGGAAAGGAAACAGACATTATTTATTTGTTAACTCATAATTTCTCAATATGTGTTCAGAGTCCCTGAAGGGGTCTCAGGGAGCCCCAGAGTTCCAAAGAATGCACATTGCAAAATTGTGGTTTAGTAGAAGAGGAAAATAAGAGAAATATATAATACCTAGCTTTGACAAACGTTTGAACCAAACATCCAAGTTAAACAATATAGAGGGAAGAGGGGCATGATGTACCTGCCTGAGAAGGCTTTATGATGGAATCAAATGGGATCATTTAAATTCATCAGTTGTTTGACAATTAAATATAAACAAAAATATGCAACTATATGTGTATTAAGACAGGAAAATAATTTTTTTCCCCAACTAACAGAATTTTGAAAAGAACTGAAAGTAATGTATAAAGTACACTGAAGTTAAACAGGGAAGTACTGTGGTATAGGAAAATACACTGGAGCAAAGAGAAACAGAAAAGAGAGGGAAACTTGCATTAAATCATTGGGGCAACTTCTATTTAATTCGGTTTCACATCTAATTTATTTCCTGTTTTGCAAACTTAAGTTTCCAAATCTGATCAGTAGTATCTACTTCAAATGCAAGCTGTACTTTTCTATATCACTGATTTGGGGGAGAAAAACACTGGAGTTTTCCACTCATGACCTGAGGTTTATTCATTGCCTAAAAAGACATACCGAGGAGAACATACTGAAATAGATGAGCACAAAACAGCAGAGACTCAGTGGTCAAGGGGAAGCTATCAGAAATGAAACCAGCTTTGCAACCCCTGCAAATCACTTAGCACAGCCTGCAAGGTTTCTGATAGGCTTGTTCTTTCCCAAGACAGAAGTTTGTGCTATACACTGTATGTTTGCAAACCGATCATCCTGACCTCTGCAATTGACTTAATTGGCATCTCTGTCTTAGACAAATATATTTCTAGCTCAGTGCTGGGATATTAATGTTATTCTCCCCCTCCCCCTCTCCCCCCAGTACAAACAAGGTTGCCTGATCTATTAATGTACAATTTGCTTGTGGGCAAAAGCAGCCTCTATGTCAGTACCAGGAAGAATAAATCATCATTATATCCTCTGAACCTGTATTTGTGTTATCTGGTTCAAAGATTTAAACCAGGCAACTTTGAACCAGGCAGCTCAGTGCTAAAGGAGAGACCTTCTGAATTTAAAGATTCATGGTTCATTCTTGATCAAACTGTATGTTACCCATAAGCCTAGACATCTAGGGCTCCCAAAAGACACCTTTTAGATGCAAACTGATGATGGACATTGAGAGCTTCTCAATGAAAACAGGCAGGCAGGGAGATGGCACTTGCTGCTGTTAGTACGCGATGAAAGTGCACGTCCGCTCTGTAAGGACCTGCCTCAAACATGAAATAATACCTAATATTTAACATTTGTACAATCAAAATGCTTCACATGGATTATTTATGACATTTCCCATAGAACGCACCCCGGGCAATGCACCCGCTACTTCCCTTAGCTACACCAAGGATGGAATCTGCTCATTGAGAGACACATCTGCATGGTGTTGGTTGCGGATAGCAAGACTGAACAACATGTAGTTTTGAAAATCTGCAGAATCTCTGAACTCAAGGTATGGACCCTGAGGATCCTTGTAAATGTAGGGAATTTTTACACATTGTTTCTCAATAAATTGGACTTGCAATTGTGGAGACTAGATTAACAGAGATGAGGATAGTGAGTACCCCCTGTACCAATGATTTCAGGCCCTCCAAACTAGGAATGCAAAAATAATTGTGCCTCTGTCTTTCAGTCCTGACTACAGCAAGTCAGATGTGGGTTTGCTCCAAGCCCTGGATATCTTATTTAATCTTTTCATATGGGGTAAAGGAGAAGTCATCTCTTCATCCAGTGACAGGTTGCTTGGAGGGGTGGGGTGGGTACTATGGCCGTATGGCATCTCACTGGAAGAAAGCCTCAAATCAAATTCAACTGCAGAATCACCTAATATCATCACAAACAGGAATGTCGGAAGCTGCATTTCAGTGAGTGAGAACATTGATTCATGTGACTCAGTATTATTAACAGAGGCATCACTAGGGTTTGCGGCACTCAGTGTGAGAGCTGATTGTGTCACCCCCATGATGGACCTCCTCCTGTACCAGACTATACAATATCGTATACATAGCCTAAATCAGGGGTGCTCACACTTTTTTGGCTCGAGAGCTACTTTGAAACCCAGCAAGGCCCGGAGATCTACCAGAGTTTTTTTTACAATGTTCGCACCATCATAACATATAACATTTATGTGTACAATGTATGTTGGTGTACCTTGAGCCCCACTGAGTATAACAGAACTTACTCCTGAGTAGACATGCCTAGGATTAGGCTGTGAGGCTGCAATCCTAGCCACACTTACCTGGGAGTAAGCCCCATTGAGTACAATGGGCCTTACTCCTGGCATTTCCTCCCAGAGGCACCTGAAGGGGGGGGGTCAGCACTCCGCGATCTACTCATTTTGCCTCGTGATCTACCGGTAGATCATGATCCACCTATTGAGCACCCCTGGCCTAAATGCAGTGGCATCACTAGGGTTGGTGTAACCCCCAATACCTTTATTTAATTAATTTATTTTAATATAGAACAGTACATGTTGGCAACCTTCAGTCTCGGAAGACTATGGTATCGCGCTCTGGATGGTGGTTCTGGCACAGCATCTAGTGTGACTGAAAAGGCCGATTCGGGAGTGACGATCCCTTCCACACTGGGAGCAAGTGTAGTCTGTCCCTGGTCTGTCTCCCTGGCTGTGGGCCTTCCTTCTTTGCCTCTTTGCCTCAGACTGTTGGCCAAGTGTCTCTTCAAACTGGGAAAGGCCATGCTGCACAGCCTGCCTCCAAGCGGGCTGCTCAGAGGCCAGGGTTTCCTACCTGTTGAGGTCCACTCCTAAGGCCTTCAGATCCCTCTTGCAGATGTCCTTGTATCGCAGCTGTGGTCTACCTGTAGGGCGCTTTCCTTGCACGAGTTCTCCAAAGAGGAGATCCTTTGGGATCCAGCCATCATCCATTTTCACAACATGACCAAGCCAACGCAGGCGTCTCTGTTTCAGCAGTGCATACATGCTAGGGATTCCAGCTTGTTCCAGGACTGTGTTGTTTGGAACTTTGTCCTGCCAGGTGATACCGAGGATGCATCGGAGGCAGCACATGTGGAATGCGTTCAGTTTCCTCTCCTGTTGTGAGTGAAGAATCCATGACTCGCTGCAGTACAGAAGTGTACTCAGGACGCAAGCTTTGTAGACCTGGATCTTGGTATGTTCCGTCAGCTTCTTGTTGGACCAGACTCTCTTTGTGAGTCTGCAAAACGTGGTAGCTGCCTTACCGATGCGTTTGTTTAGCTCGGTATCGAGAGAAAGAGTGTCGGAGATCGTTGAGCCAAGGTATACAAAGTCATGGACAACCTCCAGTTCATGCACAGAGATTGTAATGCAGGGAGGTGAGTCCACATCCTGAACCATGACCTGTGTTTTCATCCAACAAATAACTAATCAACAAAAACCAGTGGCCAACTTGATGACACTCACACAACTGAATAAGGGCCCAATCCTATCCAACTTTCCAGCACCGGAGCAGCCACAATGCAGCCTTGAGGTAAGGAAACAAATGTTGAGGAGGCCTCTGTGACTGCCCCACCACCACAGGATGCGGCGCACATCCCATTGGCATGGCTGCACCAGCACTGGAAAACTGGCTAGGATTTGGCCCTAAGAGATCTAGTATTAGCTCTGATACATTGAAATGAGAGCTGACTCATTCTAACACCTTATTGCTTCCCTGCTATGTCATCATAACACCTTATTAGCTGTCAACACAATCAGTCTCATTAGTCAGTTTTGAGTAAAAAAAAATCAACTTTTTGTTATATAAGGTATTTATGTTTTCCTTTTCTGGTCTTTTTGGCTATAACTTTTGATAGATTACAGATATTTCATTGCAGTTCATTTCATTGCATTCTGCATTAAAGTACCCTTCAAATGATGTATAACACGATGATATTATTCATAAATTTCACGATTTTCAATCGTGAAAATTTCAAGATTTTCACGATTTTGGCCACTAGTGGTGTAACCCTCCCTGATAGTGTCAGCCAGGGCGGTCTACATCCCCCTAGTGACACCACTGATTTTTAACAATGATTGGTAGCATCTCTCCAAAGTTTCAAATAGGGGTCTTTCCCAGCTCTATCTGATGTCAGAAATTGAGCCAGGGCCCTTGTAGACAAAGCATGTACTATAACACTGAGCTAAGACCATTCCCCAACAATCCTGACTTAGAATTTTGATGGCTTATGGTATGAAGATGTCCAAAAACAGAGACAGGTCATCAATTTCCTCACAAAACGGAGGAGAACTTATTGCCTCATCAGGTTAACACATTAATGAGGACTGCAGACCTTAATTTATTGGAGTAGTATTCAGTCAAGGCTTTAACTGCATATTAAAATGTGTCCACTGAATATGCATTTAATAAGACAACAACTTTTCCTTTATACAATGAGCAGTCATTTTTGCTTTTTGTGATGTTTAATGAGAGAGAGAAAGATCTATTCCTTTCAGGTCTTCAAAAGGTTACCTTCACTGAAGTGTAGGTATATGTCCATTTGTTAAAATTCCAGTCAACTAATTAATTGATCAGTTGTTTAAGGGTGGAGAGTTAATGGATTTTTAAAGGAGAAAAAAATCTTTAATTTAATGACAGGTCTTAATATTTACATATTGTCTAATCCTGTGGTATATTGGCAATTCAGTTGATATTTGTAAGAACAAACCTGTACTCATTTTTCTGCTTCATTAAGCAACTTTTCTGCAGAGGAGGATTTATGAAGTCACTTTCAACTCCTTTTAACACTTTAACACTTTCAGTTAAAAAAAAAATCTGCTTTTAACCTGCTTGCAGAGTCTGCAAGCTAGACTCTGCTTTTTCTATGTCATCAATTTTTTGACTATACAATGTACTGCCCACCCCCCTAGTTCAGCAAAGCAAAAATATTTAGATGAGGGGAACACCAAGTTTTCTTAGAGACCACTTTTCCAGACTAGAACAGTGATTTGCATAGGACAGGGGTGCCCATACCCCGGCCCAGGGGCCACTTGTGGCCCACGGGGAGCTCCCAGTCTTCAACGAGTCTCTGGCCCTCTGGAGACTTGCTGGAGCCCATGCTGGCCCAATGCAACTGCTCTCAGTGTGAGGGCAACTGTTTGGCTGTGAGCTGTGGGATGAGGGCTCCCTTCACTGCTTGCTGTTTCATGTCTGTGATGCAGCAGTGGCAGCAAAGGCCGGCCTTGCCTTGTGCAAGGCCTTTTATAGGCCTTGAGCTATTGCAAGACCTTCATTCATTTATATAAGTTCCAACTCTAATGTATTCATTCATGTAAATTTATGCATATTTATTCAAATTTGAAATGTAAATTAATTTTTTTTCCCTGGCCTGACACAGTGTCAGAGAGATGATGTGGCCCTCCTGCCAAAATGTTTGGACACCCTGGCATAGGAGTTGAAGAATGAAAGGTAAACTGGGAAAAGATGTTTCATAGACAGAGATATTAGATATTTTCTGAATTGGAAATAGAAATGAGTTTATGAGAGAGGAGGAAGGAGAAGCAATGGAGCAAGCAAATTACATGCAACAAAGCAGCCTTTCTCTATGCTACCACATCATGTTTCTTCCTCCAGTCATCAATGAAGAAAACACTAAAACAACATTCATGTCAAGTGAAGCCTGCATCACACAAGTGCATCTCTCATATAGTAGACCAGTGATGGCAAACCTATGACATGTGTGTCAAAGGTGATATGCCACAAGGTTTTGGGTGACATGCCAGCATTCACCGACACCTACCAACAACTGAGGGCCCAATCGTATCCAATTTTCTAGCACCGATGCAATCGCAATGCAGCCCAGAGGTAAGGGAACAAACATCCCCTTATCTTGAGGAGGCCTCCATGACTACCTCCCCACTGCAGGATACAGCATGTGCTCCACGGGCAGGACTGCACCAGCACTGGAAAATTGGATAGGATTGGTCCTGAATTTGGTTCACTTGTATTTCATAAGAACATAAGAACAGTCCCACTAGATCAGGCCATAGGCCCATCTAGTCCAGCTTCCTGTATCTCACTGTGGCCCACCAAATGCCCCAGGGAGCACACCAGATAACAAGAGACCTCATCCTGGTGCCCTCCCTTGCATCTGGCATTCTGACATAGCCCATTTCTAAAATCAGGAGGTTGCGCATACACATCATGGCTTGTACCCCGTAATGGATTTTTCCTCCAGAAACTTGTCCAATCCCCTTTTAAAGGCGTCCAGGCCAGTCGCCACACATGCTGTGACAAGGAGTTCCACAGACCAACCACATGCTGAGTAAAGAAATATTATCTTTTGTCTGTTCTAACTCTCCCAACACTCAGTTTTAGTGGATGTCCCCTGGTTCTGGTGTTATGTGAGAGTGTAAAGAGCATCTCCCTCTCCACTCTGTCCATCCCTTGCATAATTTTGTATGTCTCAATCATGTCCCCCCTCAGGCGTCTCTTTTCTAGGCTGAAGAGGCCCAAACGCCATAGCCTTTCCTCATAAGGAAAGTGCCCCAGCCCTGTAATCATCTTAGTCGCTCTCTTTTGCACCTTTTCCATTTCCACTATGTCTTTTTTGAGATGCGGCAACCAGAACTGGACGCCATGAACTGGAATCCATGAACTGGATTTCATTTTTGTAATTATTTGATGTTTCTTTATATAATACCTAATCTTACCTAACCTCTAACGGCAACCATTCAATCAAACCCAAGACACTGAATTTTAACACAGTTGTTTGCCATAATTTACATTTTAGTTCAGTCCTCCCTTGTTTCAGAGAATGGGAATTTGGGTTAGAAACAATGATAATAGAGTTTTGATCTCAGAGATAGCGGGGGGGGGGACTGTTCTATTTCATGTATTGCCTTCCAAAAATGTATTTTTAAGGGTTTTACAATAAAAATAATTTGCATGGTACAAATAATTCATCGTCCTGAATTAAAACGTGTTCAGAATAAACTTGGAGGGAGAATGTTTCAAATTTTCCAGTCCCAATTGGTTGGATCCCATTATTTCTTATGAAAAAAATAATGTGTGCTAACCCCAGATCACATAGTGAGTCAATTTTTAAGTCCCCCTTATCCTTGGATATCAAGGACCCCACTTTTTTGTCTTTTATATAACACTATAGGTAGGTCAGAATAAGAACTATTGTATTGGCAACCTTCAGTCTCGAAAGACTATGGTATCGCGCTCTGAAAGGTGGTTCTGGCACAGCGTCTAGTGTGGCTGAAAAGGCCAATCCGGGAGTGACAATCCCTTCCACACCGGGAGCAAGTGCAGTCTGTCCCTGGTCTGTCTCCCTGGCTATGGGCCTTCCTTCTTTGCCTCTTTGCCTCAGACTGTTGGCAAAGTGTCTCTTCAAACTGGGAAAGGCCATGCTGCACAGCCTGCCTCCAAGCAGGCCGCTCAGAGGCCAGGGTTTCCCACTTGTTGAGGTCCATCCCTAAGGCCTTCAGATCCCTCTTGCAGATGTCCCTGTATCGCAGCTGTGGTCTACCTGTAGGGCGCTTTCCTTGCACGAGTTCTCCATAGAGGAGATCCTTTGGGATCTGGCCATCATCCATTCTCACGACATGACCAAGCCAACGCAGGCGTCTCTGTTTCAGCAGTGAATACATGCTAGGGATTCCAGCACATTCCAGGACTGTGTTGTTTATAAGAATAAGAACTAGTGACTAGGATACCCAGTGAGTTTCATGGTGGAGGGGATGCTTGCTTTCCCCATTCTAGGGCCAATTCTCAAGTCACAGGAGTTTATCAATTTAGAGATTACAACCCCCAAATAACAAGGCCTTGTTTTCAGTTTGTTTGGAACAACCCAAAAGGGTAGAGAAAAGCAAACTAACCCTTGATGAATCTTGTGAGTTCCATCTTATAATTTCTACATAGGAAAAACGAATACATCTCAGACCATCAATCTTTTGCCAGAAAAATCAGTCTCAGCTTCCTCTGTTAGCATATATTATTGCCCTTATCTTAATCCATGTTAAGTGACTGAACTCAACTGTAAGTTTACATCCCAATAGCAGATGGCACTCCAATTATTCATATTTGCAACTGCCTTAGGAAAAAAAAAAAAGAACACACAAGATTGCCTGGCACATTTTTGAAAATTAAAATTTCCCTGGTGAGTTCATTGTTAATTATTCCCTGACCCCACAAGCATTCTTTAAATCCTTCTACCCATATATAGGAAATCATGTAGATCAAATTGTAATTTATTTCTTTGTGGATCATTCATTTGTATAGATAATAAGGCCAGCCTCCTCATGAGGCATTCTCCATCAGCATGCCACCAGACTCTATAACAATGGAGCCAGAGGTAGAGGCCACTGCAACCTTGTTCCCAAGAAATTGCAGGTAAAAGGAAAAAAAATGCTTTAAAAAAGCCAGCCTAGAACAAACATAGTTCATGCTGGTGTCATTTACCTAGGAAGGATCAAGGTTATGCATTTAGATGAATACTGTATGATAAGAAGGGAGCATGAATACATTGAAAAACATAGTACAAAAAGGGAAAGAATGTGAATATTTGTGATGTAAACACTCTCAGCTTTCGCCCCTAAGTCTCTGGAATTAATGGTATTTTTTTTTCCACCTGCAGTCTCAACTCTGAAATATAAGTAAGAAGATTACCAATTTGTTTTATAGAAAACTCAGGAATCTTTTTCTGAAGTCTTTGTGTCTCGCATAATACTGTGGGGAAGGATGGGAATGAACTATAAATTATGATGTGTTTGATGTAATAAAAATTATTCAGAATTATGTAGAATATGAAAAGTCTTGGTACAATCCATAGGAAAGCTTAAAATCCCAGTGGAAGTTCAGTGGTTGACTCTGATTTCAATAACACTTTGGTGTGCCAAATGTTGTTCGGACATATCTTCTGAACATAATTGAAAACACAACAGCAAGGACTATTAATGGGTCATTTTAACTTACCTAAGTTTATCCTCTAGGGATTCATTGGTCTCAGGAAATGTCTCAACAACAATGAGGTTGCTGCCTGGACAACATATCCTGAGCATACAAAGCAGCAATATCATGTGATAATATGTGATATCATAGCCAGATTGCAGTCGTGACGTCCTGTATATGCAGCAATATTTAGTCCTAACCCCAGGGCACATAACTGCTTCAGGGTCCAATCCTATCCAACTTTCCAGCGCCACTGCAGTTGCAATGCAGCCTGGAGATAAGGGAACAAACATTCCCTTACTTTGAGGAGGCCTCCATAACTACCCCCCCCACACACACACACACACACACCACAGGATGCAGCACACACCCCATCAGCATGGCTACACTAGGGCTGGAAAGCTGGATAGGATTTAGTCCTCGGTTTTCAGTATGAATCCTTCGAAGTTTTCTAGTCCTATTCAGTAATTTGTCTTAAGCATTCATATCTACAGAGTATGCTGATTGTACATTGACTTATCCCCATTCCCCCATCATCTCAATGACTTTGCCTGCATTGGCAAACACTGAGCTTAGGGAGAATTTCTCATGCATTCGTATCCATTTTTAAACAAATTACTGAACAGGGCAAGTGTTTTGCTCCCATCTCTATTCTCTACCTATTTACATCAATGCTGGAAACTGCAAGTGGAAATTCAGAGTAATATCACAGAAGAAGAAACCAGAGATGAATTTGGTTGGGCCACGTTTTGACAGGATAATCACATACAAATATAAACTGTTCTGATACTGTTTGATACAGTTTTGATAAACTGTTTTATACAATATAAAAGTTGTTACTAGAAGATTTTAGGCTGTACCCAAAGAAAATTAGTCAAGACTACTAGTCAAGATTAATATTAGTGAAGAGTAAGGTCCATTGAAATTAATGGAATTGACAGCCCAATAATAATAATAATAATAATAATAATAATAATAATAATAATAATAATAATAATAATAATACATTGCCATAAATAACAGGTTGCTGTCTTGGAGCTACTGGCACGAACAGCTAGTGGCTCCACTAGTGGCTCCACTCACCCATCACAGATGGACCCAGACTGCAGTGGAGCATGTAAGATGCTGGTAGAGGGTAGATCCTGGCAGCAGCACTGCATGCTAGGATGCTATCCCTATTTTCCCAGCCCAGCATGCCCCCTGCTTTTTCTTGGATTATGCCAGCAAAGTAGCTGGTATAGGTTTAAGGAGACCCACTGACAGCCAAGTGGACTACAGAGAGCTGAGTAAAAATTACTTTTACTTACCTTTCCCTGGTCATCTGAATGTCCCACTACCACCATTGCATGCAGCGCACACTCTATCGGTGTGGCATTAGATGGTGGGGGATAGGACTGGGCTGTAAATCTGACAACAGTTCACAAAAAATGTGTCATTGCTTTTAGTGGTGTTTATTAATTACTAATTGCTTTTGGATTTAAAATGTTAAGCTGTGAGAACTAAAAACTGCAAAATTTGGTGTCATGATGCAGATTCTGTCCTAGCTAGGTAAAACTACAGACACATAAAATATAGACTCTGATGTGCATGAATGATGATAAAATGGACAAACAAAAGAACTGCTATCAAATGCACATGCTTAGATCTAAGAGGTGAAATAAATGGAATTAATTTTGATTGATAAGATATTAAGGTGTCACATTGGATTAATTATAATATGCAGGAAATAGTATAGAAGCATATATAGCTAAATGACAGGCCACAGTAAATGTGAAGATACACTGGTGACCAGAGTATCATTGGATTTAGAATGTTCTACTGAACTAGAACTGGAATGCTGCCTAGGTGGTGGTGGGGGGGGGGCGCAGAGATGATGTCAGGCTGCCTAGGTGGGGGGGCAGAGATGGTGTCAGACATTAGGTCCTCGGTATCTGTGGATAATGAAATCTGTAGTCAGACCTGGTGACAGGCACTTCTGGTTTTTGCTAAACTAGAAGTGCCTTTCAGAAGGTTCTGACAGGCCTTCTGAGATGTGGGAAGGACACATGCAGCCTCCCCACACCTCAGAAGACATCCCGTACGCAACCTGTGGTTGTGTTCAGGAGGTCCTCTGTTGTTCTCCAATGTGGGCTTGTGATCCACATTGAGTAAAATCCACCAATCACAAACCCACAGATAACAAGGATGCACCGGTATACCCACCTGTATTAGATGCGTGAAAAGGTTGCTGGCATTTTTTTAACTGTTTGGGTGGCTCACAGCCCAATCCTGAGGCTGCAGGCACCCACTGGAGCAGCGGCGCCAATGTGGCTACCACTGTATCCAGCAGACACTGGGAAGCAGCCAGAGGTTTCCTTGGGGGTAGGGGACTTTTTTCCCCGTCGCTGGGGAAAACCCCAAGCCCCGCAGTGACTTCTCAAGTCTGCACCAGTTATTTTGCCTGCGCAGACTTGAGAGACTCTGTGCTGGGCCTCCAGGATATGGCAGAGCTGAGCTCCACTGATCCCTCGACCCCACCCTCCAGAGGTTGCAGCGCCACCTGGCAGTGGCATGTCCTCTTCGTGCCCACGCTGGGTTCAGTGTCTGAATGGCACGTGTCCAGTGCCAGTGCTCTCTAGTCACCGAGTGCTGTAAACGTGCTGTTTGGCACCCAGAGCCATCATTGCTGGACCAGTTAGGATTAGCCCTCAAACTGCTGTTTTATGCATAGTTACTGAAGACATTAAACTCCATGGATTTTCTTCTGAGTAAACATACATAGGAGTACTCTGCGTATGCCTCCAACCCAGTTCTGCAGTGTACCTGTCATAGGTGTAAATGTCAGCTTTAAATGGGTTGTGTTGGGTATGAAGCTGAAGCTGTATTGCAGAAACAATATAGCACAATTATATCTCTTCTAACAGCTTGACTTCCCAGACTTGATACTTATTGCTGCTGAAGTGATTTTGTTCATCTCCAAGGATTCCAAACCACATTTACTTCGAAAATACTTTCTTCGTTTCCTTTTTGCAATTCTTGAACCAAATATTAAATCCGTGTCAAGGTTGGGATTTGTAGAGTTCCTGTGATTGGTAATAAGATAAGCTGTCCATAAAGCTTTCAAAAAGGCTGACGCTGGGGATATCAGAAATCTCTGAGTAACAAGAAGAGAGCTATTCTCACAAATGGGGTGGGGGGGTGCTCAATAAAAAAAGCCAAAGGACCAAAAATAAATAAATAAAGCATGGTGCAAGTTCAAGCCTATGCATATCTACTCAGAAGTAAGCCACTGAGCTCAACAGGACTTACTCTAAGGTAACTACATATAGATTGCAGCTTAACAGCACCAGCCTACGCAGGTCTACTCAGAAGTGTGTCCCCCTGCCCATTTATTTAAAGTCATGAAATGCCAGCAAAGAATGGGCTGAGCCCCATTTTTTTCAGTGGGGCTTACTCCCAGAAAAGTGTGCATAGGATTGCAGGCTTAGTTGCAATCAAATGCACAACAATATAAGGAGGGAGGGCATTTAGTGCTGCCCCCCCCAGCACTGGTAGGCCTTGAGCTAGTCCTGCTTTGACTAACCAAATTTATCTTGTTCACAAAGGCGGTGCTTTCCCACACAGCAGAAGAGCACTACTTGTGAAAAACAACTCCAAATTCTCTGAGTTACTCAGTTCAATTTTTAAAAAATGTTTTCCTTGCAACTTACTTTCACTTATATGCTGATATAAGTCTTGGTTTTAAAAGCAGTGGTGTTGCTGGGGGGGGGATTGCCCTGGGCTCCATGGTAGGCCCCCCCAAATAACTCAGGCCCCCCCCCGTCCTTAGTTTCAGAGCTTTGGGACAGGCCTCCTGTCCCTAGTTTAAGAGCTTTAGGAGCTCTTCTGAGTCACAAGGAGGCTGTGCACTGCCTCCCCATGACTCAGAATAGCTTCTGGAGCTCTTCAAGAGCTCCCAGCTCTTCCCACTTTTTTTTTTTTTTAAAGTGGGGCATTATGTCACTTCCGGTTGTGACTGGAGGATGAAATTTGGAGCTTTGCCCCAGGCTCCACAGTGGCTGGTTATGCCACTGTTTTAATGTATACAATTGGTATATTTTGAATAATGTAAATACCATCTATCATGAAAGAGCATACTGTTCCCTTTCGGGTGGGGGGAGGGATGTAGAGCTTGCCAAAGCTAAATTTGAGGAAATGCATTTAAGTTGTAAATCCATACTTAGCTTAAAATGTAAGATAGGCATGTTTTCAAATCAACTCAAAAAGAATTAATTAGCTGTAAAACTCTGATTAGTCTTAAGTGGAAGTTGCAGCACTAAATCACCCTGTTTCACATTAAGCCAAGAGCCTTAAGGTAAAGCTTTAAGGTAGGAAAAAAAGTCAAATTTAGTGAAATAATTGCAGATTTCTCTCAGCCCACAATGTATTCCTTGCGGGATACATTTATTGTAATTAAGTCAACATTTAAAAACAGCCACCATGCCTCATTAAAAAGTTGTATATTTACTTCTTTTACCTGTAAAAATACTTGGAAATCAGCATTGTGAATAATAATGTGTATTAAGATTGTGACTCCTGAATGCTGTGCAGTGAACCAAGGGTGTCAGCACCAGTTACTTCCAGGGTTGACAGGCCAGGTGCGACACATCATCATCATCATCATCATCATCATCAAACACCATCTCATGTACGCCTGGCTGAGAAACGTTGATAGATGAAACACAAACAGTTCATACCACAAGATCTCCGCAGTTACTGCAACAGAAAGGGGACATAAATTGACACATACAAAACAATGCATGTTTTGAGTAGTCACTTCTATAAAAGCAAATGAGGAACTGCTCCCCTCCCCTCTGATAAACATTCTCTTTTTCCCCCAACACAAGTGCAGTCAAACCTAATTCAATTTTGATTTCTGGCTGGCGATTCTGAGAGCCAGGCAGGACTCAGCTCTACAAGATGAACTCTTAAGGAAAGGTTATGCTAACTAAGGACTATGATGGGGGAGGAAGGCCATAGTGCTGTGCAGTATCTGTGTGTCTCCTTTCCTCCACTGTCTTACAAATTTGGGTGTCCCATCCTGATAGATCTCTGCTGCAAAGCATAAGTCCTGCTGCATAATAAAGTTTCAACTTGCCCGGTTGCCAGGCCACCAGACAATCTCTTCAGATTCCTACACCAAGAAGACTCTCCCATCAGTGATGGTGATGTTGTTGCAGCACACACCCTGCCATGCCTTTTCTCCCTCAGGAACATCTCCAACTGGGAAACAATCAAGCCTTTGTGTGCTCCTGGAAGGACACACTCAGGCCCAGTCAAGTCCAGGAAACTATGCTGTCTATCCAAACCTCCTTTGTCCACCCAGAAATGCTTTTGTTTCCTTTGTGCAAAGTCCTATAACCGGCCCTGCTTTGGAAGCAGAACTTTGTCATCTTTTTCCCTAATAGAGATATCCATACTGAGGTTTGAAGTTTCTTTCCCAGTAGAAGCCTCCTCCATTTTGGGTCGTTTCTTTCCCTAGTTGTGTCCAGGCTGAACATTTTTTAAAATCTTGTCATTTGCAAAGGTGCCCACCTTGCTGTCAATTTTGGTGGTCTCATCCCCATAGAGACCTCTCCCCCCCCCCCGACATTTTGGTGGCACTTTCTTCCCTTTCACACTTTCCGCTTTGCAATCCTGTCCTGCAGTCAGGAAGCCTTTTGCTGAGGCATCTTGTTTGGGTCACTTCCTTCACCCTTGAAGGAGCTACTTTTCTGGCTTTTTGATGTATTTTTCTTTCCTGGAACCTGGAATCATGTAGCCCTGCCCTTGCTGCTTACATAAACTTCACACTCAAGCCAGCCCAGCAGAATAGGATTGGTAAACTTTCTCCCCCCCCCATTTGATCTTTGTAACAATTTTCTGTCTCCCCCCCTGCAGACTCCATTCTTCTGTGTGTGTTGCAAAGCTTTCCACTCTATCATCTTCTTCCGCTTCCTTTTATCAAAGGAAGACAACCACCATGAAAAAGAAAATTCAGAGAAAAAGAAAAACAGAAGCTTCTCCCTTCTTTTCGCATCATACACACAAAAATCTGAACTTTGAAAGATCTTCAGCGCTATATAAATATAATTTCTAACCTCACTATTCAGCCTGTCAATCAAACAACACTATACTGATTGACACCGACACTGCATTTCGCCTTGATTCTTCTTTCTTGAAAACTCACACAAATGGATCTGTTAATGCAAATGCTATCAGCTGTCACGTGATACAAAACCAAGTTTGTCTGTACTAAATAGTGACTGTTCCTGGAACACTGCGAAATCACACTGAATTACTGTCACATTATTACGCTGTTTACCAAAGGAATAAATTACACACCTGTCACCTGTAATGCAGTTTTTCAGAAATCTCCCTTAATGCAGGCACGCATCTCTGCAGTGATACTATTTGATCAAGTGCATGGACTGGAAATATTTTATTCATTTCAGGGAGAACTTCTCCCACCAGTAAGTTATCTGCCCCACAATTATATTGACAAGTCAGCATCATTTCTCCTATCGGTATTAAACATGCACACTTACTCATAGCCCTAGGAGCGTACAAGGGGGCAGAATGTGCTGAGAGCAGACCGCTTGAGATATAGGTGCTGTCACATAATTCAGTTTCAGATTTAATCCCATTACATTTTTGGTCCTTTTTCTTACCATCCCAAGCAAACAGAAATACTTGAGATAGCCCAACACTGTCGGCGGCTGCTACTAACCTTTCTAAGAGTTTTGAATTATTTTATTTCCCTTAATAGTAGATTTTATGCACAGTCTACTCCATTCTGCAACTTTTGATCAAATTGGCTGAATAAAATAATTACTTCTGCTTGGATACCATTAACAAGTTACGTGCCTGTTGCTAAATGGGTAAAGAGGCACAGGGCCTAATCCTATCCAATTTTCCAGCGCTGATACAGCTGTGGCAACAGGGCATGTTCTGCATTCTGCAGTGAGGAGGTAGTCACAGTTTTTCCTCAAGGTAAGAGAACGTTTGTAAGGGCTGCATTGCAGCTGCCGTGGCACTGGAAAGTTAGATAGGATTGGGCCCACATTCTCTTATATTAAGGACAGCATATTTACCTCAGCACAACTTTTTAGCTATATGGCTGTTTGCTGATGTCTCTCGCTTCTTCTTTTTCTTCTTGGGACATCTTAATTTGCTGTGTAAACCATCTTGTGAACTTTGACTGTTGAAGAGTGGTATATATAAATGTTTTTTAAATAAAAACAATAAAGGATAACCTCTTAGAAGCTGCAAGACTTGTACTGACATCTGTCCCTTTTTCATTGTCTCTGAAGATTTTCCATTATCAGTAGCAACACATGATAGAAATGGAGAAAGTTATAGCTAAAATTAGAACAATAAAATGAGAACAAATCTTCCCTTTGTGCATACAAAACTATCAGGAAGAAGGGAGGCTTCTAATAATTAAGTTATGCCCCTGTTGTTATATTCTTGTGCCTCTGTGGGATTACTAAAACTCAGCCTTTTGTTTTCAATCAGATAAGCAGAGATAAGCAGAAAAATAAGGAACAAGATATAAGGAGATAAAAGGAATTTCTTTCTAATCCTAATTAAAGAGTTTGAGGACTGAAATCTAAAGATTAGGACTGTGATGGAGAATTACAGGCCTCTCGGCCCATCTAGCTCCAAAGCACTCTCTCTTGGGAGTCCAAATAATTTGGTCTGGCCCACATTGTATCCTAGTGGGCTGCATCAAATACATATTAGATTATGATTAAGGATGCAATCCTAACATTCGTTAGGAGGGTCACAAACGTGCCGTGAAGCACATTTGCGCTTCCTTGGGAGTCAGCTGGCCCAGCGCACAGACATGTGCTGGCCTGCAGAGGCTGCATCCAGCCTCCATGCTGAGTTGGGGAGGGAGGATTGCGTTGGCTGAGCTTGGCCAACAGGGGTCTGGAGTGGGAGGGGAGGAGGCAGGGGGGAGGCAGGAGGGAGGCGTTTTCTGTTGCTGAAGGTTTCGGGCCTACTGAAGGATGCTAGCACAAGGATCACGGGGAAATTCAATTCACCAAGGTTACTGGGCCATTATTAGACTCACAGCACAATCCTAGGCATGACTTCTCAGAAATAAGCCCCACAGAATTCATTGGAAGCAACTCTCAAGTATGTGTGTATAGGATTGCAGCTTCTGAAGCCCTGCAAACCTCATGCAAAAGGAAGGGCAGCTGAACTATGCATTCTAACTATTGAGTGATTAACTGGAGGGAAGATCGATATTGGGAAGCTTCACCTCCCCCCCCTCCCAGATAGCCTGATAGGAATAAATACATTTTTCTCAAAGTGAACACATAAGACACTCAAAACTGTCCAGGCCTTTTCATGTGATCCACAGTCCTGATGCTACCAGATCCAGACCCAGAGCATGGGAGGAGTGGGGAAGTGAAGGATTCACTTTACTGGCATAGAGATTCCATTAGGAGGCACAACACAGGTTACAATCCCATTACAAAGGGGGGAAAAATTGAGACTAAGGGCCTGATCCTGACCTTTGCGCACCAGCTCAGTGCTGGCACGCAGTGTTGCAAATGTGGCGTAAGGCATGCCTGTGACACATTCTGCCCAGCTTCAGGTGCTAGCTCAACTCAAGACTGTGCTGAGCCTGTGCCAGGCAGAGAACTGGCAACCACTGCCCGGCAGTCCTTGGGAGTGCCAGGTGGCAAAGAGGTAAGTGGAGGCATGGGGGAGGCATGGGGAGGCATTCCAGGGAAGGGGGAGAGAGGGGGCGGGAGGAGGTGGGATTGGCAGAGCTGAGCTCAGCCAGGACTGGAGCCCTGTGTCGAACTTCTCGGCCCGACACGGAACTCCATTACTCTGCACCGGCTAAATCGTCGGTGCAGAGCTTAGTAGCCTCATTGTGGGGCTACTTTCCTTACGCGGGGGAAAAGGACAAATGTCCTCTTTCCCTGAGGAGTCGCTGACAGCTACCCAGTATGCTCAGGATGCTGTGGCAACTACGTATTTTGGCACCACGCAGCCCAGCACACCGGGTAGCAACTCTCATATTTTGAGGTACTCGTGGGAACTTATTTCCTTGCATCTGTGTGCCTATTCATGATCAGCACCAGGCATTTCCCATGTACCCTCCTGATGGTATATTGAATGCTAACACTGCCACGAGCAGAGATTCAAGTCTGGCCAGGTGAACCCTTTGAAAGGTCCTCAGCCGCTGATCCCACCCACCCCCTCCCTGTTACCACTGTCACCTGCCCCATTACCCGCATTCCCCACCCCCTACTTGATGCCCCCTGTGCCTCACTGACCTGCTCCAGTAGGTGTTGCCAGTGGGAAGCCTCTGGCCTGCCAGCCGGTGTGCCTATTCTTTGTACTGTTGCGACAGCACGAAAACCTGGCACAACGGTGGAGTGAGTGCTCTTCTGGCATGCCAGTTAGATAGGATTAAAGGGCCCTAATTTACCTCTCAGTATTCCTATCTTACTCAACCATTGCAAGGACTGGCACACCATTTATTACATTGTGTTTTACCAAAAGGCAACGTCTCACAAGACAGAAGATCAATTTTTGTTGTTATTGATGAGTGGGATTTGGAGTTTTTGGTGAACATTCAGAAACCTCTTCACTAAGGCGATCAAAAATGCATCAATAAACATCTGTTATGCAAGTCAGGCAAATGCCAGTAATTTTGGTCATATGCATTTTCAGCATGGAGCATTTTGCAATGCATTAAAAAAAATCCTCTGAAGGCATTACCACTTGCTGGAGTCAGTTTAACTGTAAGCATTTCCTCATTATAATGCCATTAAGAACTGAACCAACCGCTCATTCTGATTGATGAAGTAAATTCAAGTAACTGAGCAATCTGCATTTAGCACTAATGTGTGAGAGTCCGTCATTTGACTCATTTTGCTCCCATGTTTGATTTTTTATGCTGCTCATGGAGACAGAAAACGAATGTTGTAATACGAGTAATGTGGAGAATTAGAAATTTGGGGGAACCTTTCTTCACTGGTTAACTTTTGATAAGTTTGGCTAACCCCGTGACGTGTTGCCTAGAAATTCCATGAATGAAGACTACCCCCCATAGGAAGAAATTACTCCATTACTAGAAAGTAAATGCTAATTAACTCTGTTCAAAGTCATCATGTGTTTGCCAACAAATGGCCATCATGACAGGTGTCAAGGTATTAGCCATTGAAGGCTGATGGAATATTATTTTGCTTTTTATGTTCACTAGCAAGCAGTCCTTTTGATTCTACGTTTGCTTGTTTGTGCCACAGCCTTGGGAGCTAGCAGCACAAAATGGTGACTTGACAATGTGACGTGTGTCAGAAAATGGCAGCTGGGAGAAGTGAAGCAAGATGATAGCCTGTTCAATAACTGCCTGATCAACCAAGCATAGTGTATTTTCCACTGATGGTGTGGCGCACGCTCTCTCTCTCTCTCTCTCTCGTTAAAGTTTGTCAACCCCTTTGAAATGGAACCTGATTTTTTTTCCCCCAAGATCTTTGGCTATGTGAACAACTTTGCAAACTTTTTTTGTTGAAAAGGGGAGTATATGAATATTCTTATTAATAATGTCTCTTCATGGACTTTCTGGGGGGGGGGGGGAGGAAGAGGCTGAAAAGGACTCATGGTGAGGCCAGCAGCTGGGAAGTTTGCAGGCCTAAAGTCAAGCTGAGTTGGCACTTGTCTGGGCTTGCCTGAGCTAACACAAAGGAGTCACAAAGGACAGGAATGGGAGGGGGAAGGTCAGCTGTTAGGGGTGCTACAAAAGAGCCTGCTGGCCTGCCTGCCTGTGATGAAGAACCTTTGGGGGAAGGAACTGAGGGAGGTAAGGAGGCCTGGCTTGCTGTGCTCTAGCCACAAGCTTCCTGGGAAGCCTCTTGAATCCCCAGGGTGGAGAAGGAGACAGGGTGCCTCAATCCCCTTCCTACCCCAGTTGTGAGGCAGCACCAACGGTTCTGCCTGCCCCATGGTGGTTTACCACTCCCACAATTGCTCAGTTATGAAAGGGGCATACTCCCTTAGTGCTGTGGACTTCTCACTGCAGTACTTTGGGGGCGGAAGGTTCAGGAATGATGTACTGGTCTCCCTCTCAGCACTGGTTTATGGCATTCTTGCCACTGTGTTACAACATAAAAGAATGCCACGCTGGCTGGGTAATTCATTTTATGGGCATGATTTTCATATTTGGGTGTGGATTTAGGTCAGCGTGGATTCTGAATAGAACACATCTAAGTCCTAAAGAACACAAGTCTTTAAGCATAGCTGTTGACCAAAAACAGGCTGGTAGAACTGGACCAGTATTCTATACGTCTCATCTTGTTCGATCAATATCCTGATTTCATGTAGACCCTGTCATATTTATACAACTGAAAGTGGCTAGTTTATATACATGCTAATAGAGATCTGATTCTGAGATCTAAGCTACAGTTGTGTCTGCATAGGTAGAGATTTTTGTTTTGTTTTAAAGAATCCAATCACCACAAGTGGAGTGATTTGGATTGATTCCCATTCATCTGCAGACAACAATTTCAGGAGGACCTGCATAAGCTGCTACTGCAGTGCCCTTTTAGACCTTTTCTGAAGGCTGGATTTCACACACAAGTTCATCACCCTATTATAGCATAATCAAATATGAACTTATGTGCATGAATTCTCCCACATTGAATCACCATAAATAGAACTATCCATACCACCCACTGTCAGACACAACCATTTCAAAAAAACAGTTTGCACAACCTGCTGCAAATCATCAAGTGCCATCAAGCAAATCCTGAGATTCTGCTGACATCCAGTTTATTACAAGAAGCAGTGCTAGAGTCAGTTTACCGGGGGTTGGGGGCAAAGCCCTGCACCAGGCTCTCCATGACACCCCCACCGACCTCCTCGTAGTGCATGTCCCCAGTACTGTCAAGTCAATTGCCCTGGTACTGAAGATTCAGGGGGTTATCCTATCCAGCTGGGATTGAGTAACCTTCAACCTCATCTCTGACAGAAAGTTCTCAAACTGCATTACACCAATGCAAATTCCACCCACTTCAATGGCCCTTTGCCAAACATGGAACCCTCTAGAATTCTGAAACTGCCATCTGGAGCTGTTTTCACATTATCACATTCTGTGGGTGAACAATATCTTTCCATTTCTCCCATCAGGGGTGAAAAAGAGTTCAAGATTTATTCACCTGCTGCTTGGTTCACCCTCTGTTCATTTGGTACTTTAAAGTGTTTCAAGTCTTCTTTCTTACTCTCTTTCTATTAAGGTTCTAAAAGTGTATGACTGAAGGAAGTTGAAAAGAACACATTTTGACAGTGGCTTTTCAAAGATACACTCAAGCCACAGTTCTATGCTTCATCATTTGCTACAGCACTGAAGGCTCCTTCTCTCTATAGTGTTAGTATCACTCTTTTAAAGAGCTCCTAATGTTTAGTAATGAGAAATTATCAGCCCACACAATTAAATGATCTTGAGAGAAATGTGATAAAAGAATGCCATAAGAATTCAATCAGTTCTGTGAATCTAAGTATTTCAGAGAGCTGTCAAACCCCAAGTATAATGTGCAACACTGCAGATCACAGGGATGTTTTTATGTTACTTTTTAAAGAACTGAGTAAAGTTGGCTAGGGAATGAGCGCCAAGGAGTGACCACTTGTGACAGGTAAACTCAGAATTAACCAAGTTAGATGTGAGCTCAAGGACCCACAGCCATCAAAGGGCCTACCTGGCTGATTCCAGAAACTCCAGTACTGAAGAACAGCTTCTGCTGCTGCTGCTTTCACTAAGCCTCTTCAAACCTGACAAACCTACTAGGTTCCAGTACCTTGCCAAGGTTAGAAAAGTGTGCAAGGCAGCAGAGACAGGCCGCCTGCAGTGGTTGATGCTCCTCCTTCAGTGCTATCACCCACAATTAGAGTAGTGGCACTAAAGCCAGCATATCCATCTACTGCCTTGCTGTTTTCTTGGCACCATCAAGGGCACTGTACCATGGAAAATTTGCCTCCAAGCTGCTCCCCCTTCCCCCCTTGCAAAAACTGGTGCCAACCCTGAATCAATTTAAGCCCAAATCCTAACCAACTTTCCAGCACTGGCATAGCAGTGCCAATGGGACGTGTGCTGCTTCCTGCAGTTGGGTGACACTCATGGAGGCCTCCTCAAAATTAGGGGAATGTTTGTACCCTTACCAAAGAGCTGCATTGCCCTTATGTCAGTGCTGGAAAGTGGGTTAGGATTGCGCCCTTCATCTTTTTTTCCAAGTGTTCATAAACTGTGTAGACTTAACACATGTAGAGAATGATGGGATAATGCCTGTTCTTCTGCCCTCTGAACTTTCATCCACTGACGTGCACAGAACCAATGCACATATAACTGGCATGCACTAGGCTCAGTGCTCAAAGAATCACATGTACATTTGGCATGGGGTCAGAAAGATCTTGTATTCTTCTCCATACTTTTGAACATGTTTACTAATTTGGAGTCTATTTCTTTGCTTGGAAAGAAGTTGGATGACCACATTAAACTATATTCCACCAAATTTTGGAAATGCAACAAGGAGCTCCTAACAACTGTTCATAGTGCAGGATAGTGATCAGAAATTTACTTCTGTTATCAAAATTCTTGGTGCAATTTGTTAAACTTTGGCTTCAGCTCAATGTCATTGTGTAGCTCAATTAGTTCTTCATCCACTAACTTCCTTTAGTATCACCAAATCTGGAATTTCCATCAAAAGAAGAACTTTAAATTGTTCAGACATATCTTCATGTAGCATATCCAAATGGTCATAAAAGATCTGCAGATCATAATCTTATATCCTACCTTCCTCTTCTAGCGCAGACAGGCTTGGAAATTGGTATGAGTCACAACAGCCTATATAGATTTTCAACAGAGTTGACTTTGAAAGAAATGTATTGACGACAGATTTGGCCTTAATATGATTGACCTCATCTCCTTGCAACTGCAAGTTCATATCATTAAACTTTGCAAATAGTTCTGATAAATAAGCAGTGCCATTCCTGATCTTTTTGAGTTCATCACTGAGCAAAGTATTCTTGTTTTTTAAAAAAACTCCACAACATTGTCAAAACATTGGTTAAATGTTGTGGGTCTTACACAGTTGCCTTTTGATAGCCAACAAACATCAGTGTGAAGCAGCAAATGTTTAAAATCTTTGTCATTCTCAACACAGAGCTCCAGAATAGTGGATCTTTGGGAGCATGGGCTTTAATTTTTTTTTCCCCACTGCATTCAATAGCTTGTGCAAGTGATCACTGAGGTTTTTTGCAATCAGGTGTTAGTGATGAAGACACAGTGAATGGTAAAATCATTTGGTGCTGTTTTTTCAAGTGAGCGCCATACCTATGGTATCAACCAATCATAGCTGGTTCTCCATCAGTTGCACAGGCGAGTATGTTAGTCAGCAGAACTCCCTTGTCTTTGAAGAACTGCTCAACAACATAAAATATTGACTCCCCTTTATCTCTTCTTAGTTGACTTGCATAACTCTTGAGCCAAATGCTCATCTTTTATAAAGCACCCATAAAGGAGAAGCAAAGATTCATTGACTGGCAAAGTTGATTCATTCACCTGTAATTCAAATTCCGTTCTCCTTAGTATGCTGCATAATGTCTCTACCACATTTTCAGTCATTTAATCTATGCGTCTTTGCACTGAACTGTTGCTGAGCGGATTCATCTTAATTATATCATGTGGTGACTTATGCATAACAGTAAGACCGTTATTGACTGCTGCTAGTAGAATGAATTCTTCACCACTTGTAGGTGGCTTTCCAGACTTAGGAATCAACAAGGAAATGTGTGATGCACAGAAGCCATTGGTGTTTTGTCATGAAGCACTGCAAAACATGCTTGACAGTGTTGGCTACTTTTGAAATCTGTTGGAAAAAAAGAGTTAAATTTTTGTCTGCCTTGTCAGAATCTGGCTTCTAAGTCTTCATTGCCTCATTAGAAATATCCTTTGTGTATATTAGGTACATTGGCAACTGATGGTTTGTTGGTGCTGGTATAAATCCATACTTCAGATAGTATAACCATAATGTCTAAATTCTTATAGTTTCTACTAGATTTCAGCACTACGTAGAGACAGAAACTTGGAGTGTCATTTGTCAGCATGGGGACATAATCCCATCACCTCTGTGCCCTCCTGCTGCCCCCTTGCCTTTTAGCACCCCCCCCCCTTGCCTTTTAGCACCCTCCCCCCCGGGAATCCCACCAACCCCAAGGAGTGGTACTGTCTACTTTGGGAACCACTGAGCTAGGGTATAAAGAATGCCTCTCTGGGGAGTAATCTGTTGTTTGTAGGAGCACTCTAGTACATACCTCCATTTAATATCCAAACTGCATTTGTAAATAAAGCAGATTTTTTTTTTTATAAGCACCATGATCTCCTACTAACTGGGCAAGAGGCACTTTTTCAAGTAGTGTTCCTCTTTTATTTAGCAGAGAGAGAGAGAGAGAGAGAGAGAGAGAGAGAGAGTACTGCTCCTTTTAGCCCAGCACAGTGTCTTTTCTAGAGGCTGTTTGCTGGTATTCTTCAGCATCTTTTTAGATTGTGATCCCTTTTGGGACAGAGAGCCATTTAATTATTTGATTCTGTGTGCAAACCACTTTGTGAACTTTTTTGTTGAAAAGCAGAATATAAATACAGATAAGCTTGTGGCTGTTCATTACCCCAGTACCTCTCACTGATTTGGGAAGAGGGAAGCACATGTAACCATGTAGTATTTTTCCAGTTCCACCAGTAGAATGTAACCACTTACTGTCCCTTAAGCCTCGTAGTGCTTAAAACTAAATCAACATAGCTGAAGTTATTGGACCACCCAGAAGAATTTAATTTCCTTATTTTGTACACCAGTTAGCATTACTGCTGGTAAGGGAAAGTGATCCCAAGGCTTTAGCGATCATGTTATAAATAGCATTTATACATCATCACAAACCTCACATTTTTGAAACATCTCTCTCAATTCGTTTCTGTGGTTCAGAAATGTTTGAGGCCCTTGACAATTTTGATTATGAGTGCTTTGAGAAATCTGAAAACACACAGATAAAATTACATTTCCCGTTTGTTGTTCTTAGACCAAATGCCACAGTCTTTTTTTGTTGTTGTTGTTGATCTTCTCTACTACAGTTCTTCCAGAGCCAGCAGGACATGATATAACACTATCAAGCAGGGCACAATCACAGCAAATCCCACAGAGTATTCAAGAGCAGACAAAGAAAATCATTTGTAGCTGCAGTCAGAAAAGGCTTGATTTGCTGAAATTAATGATGATCGTACATATTTAGCCAGCCTCCCCAATCTGGTTTTTCTTTTTCTTTTTTCATTTTTCCCCTTTGGAACTGTACAAGGTCAGCTTGCAGTTCTGAATGCAGAAAAAGGATAAATATATATAAGTGGAAAGGGTGAAATGTTACATTAAACGCCAAACACAATTTTCCTTTTATCATTGCAAGACAGGAGCTAAAAGTAAAAACTAGTTCCTGGTTCCATACTACCAAGAGGGACCATTTCTTGTGTGTCAGAGGGGAGATGCCTTCATCTGCTATCTGTGAGCAGCTCAAAGGCAGCTTATGGGCCACTGTGAAACCCAGGATGCTGGACTAGATGGGCTTTTGAGCAGATCGAATAAGGATTTTCTTACATTATTAGCACTAATAGTTGAATGGTTTTAGAAGAGCTGGTAATGTTAGATATGGTACAGGGTCATATGCTCTAAGAGATAACTATCCATCCAGTTTACTAAAAAACACACACACAAAAAAACAGATGGGGGTAACTGGACATAACAAACCTGTTACAGACTGATGAAACCTGAAATCCAACACAATTAATAGATGACTTGTAGCTCATACTGGGGACAAGTCCAAAGTGAAATGTCATGGCATTTTAAAATGTATTTGTATGTTGACGATATACTGCAAGCTTTAATCATTTCTAGCATTTACACATCAAGATACACCAAGGTCGGAACTGTAAATGCACAGTAGGAAAAAGGCCAAGACAACCAAGTTAGTGGGTGGCATAAATGTTAAATACGTTTGTGTCTGTGTTTGTGATTTTTGGATTTAAACAACCACTCCCAGGGGACGGAGGAGGGGGGAGACTGATCTAGGGCACAATCCTAAACAGGTCTACTCAGAAGTAAGTCCTATTGTGTTCAATGGGACTTACTCCCAGGAAAGTGGGATTAAGACTGCAGCCCTAGATTGGGACTCTGGTGCATATGGAGGGATATTTAATCCATCTCCTCCAAACTGCCATTCCAAAGAAAGTCACCCCATATAAATTTAGAGCTCTGTACATACAAAACAAATGCTTTATCAATCAGTGCTGTGTCCTTAATTTCTTCCCTCGGTATGTTACAATTTTCATTAGGTTGGCTTCATTCAGTTGTGCATCAGCTGACAAGTTTTGAATGAAAGTAATGAATTTTTTCAGGACATACTTTTCAGGACATACTTTTCAGGACTTTTTCAGGACATAATTCAATAAATTATATGATGAACATATTTTACATTAACAGCCTAATCCTATCCTTCTCCCCCTTCCCACACAAGTGCAGTTATGCCAAAAATGTGCACACTACTCAGCACTCTGCCGGAGTGAGCTTTGCAGCCATTTTTCAGTAGTCACTGCAACCAGAAAGCACATTCCTCTGGCAGTGAAGCCCAGTGGGTATGAGCCATAATTATCTTATTCAGGCTAATATCTAACCAATAGAAACCAAGTAGATAATCCCAAAAAGTTATCCCTCCCATAGGTGGAATATTCCTGTTATCCGCTTGGAGGCAGGCTGTGCAGCATGGCCTCTCCCAGTTTGAAGAGACACTTGGCCAACAGACTGAGTGTGATGTCCATCTTGGGGGCGGAATCAGGGGTTGCGGTGTCTACTGTGCAGTCCAGGCCCGCCCAGTCTCTCCCTGGCCAGCGCGAAGAACGGGGAGTCGCAAAAAGGGGTTTGTTGATCTTTTTTTACTTTAGTTAAGGTTTTTACATTCATCTGGGGGGCCCTGTTTGATCACAGGAACCCTCAGGGCATTCCCTGTATAGTGTTAGTTAAAGTCCATAACAATCACCAAAAGGGGGGCCAGTTACCTCACAGGTCCCCTCTCCAGTAATCACCACGAGTTGTGCCGGGTAAATTGTGCTCCCCGCTGGAAGGTCGGTACGCCAGGGCAGTCCCCTTGGAATGGGAGTTGTCTTGGGAGGGGTTGGGATTGCATGCTCATCCCCTTCTTGATCCCCCAGGTAGTTTCTGACCCAGTGGTCACAGGGTTCCTTGTCCAACCAGATGGGGAATAGTCCTCCCCCCAGGTAAGTGGGGTCAGGCTAGATGTGCTCCTGGGGTCCCCTCCTGTAGAGCTCTCCAATAGCCCTGGGGAGGGTCTCCCTTCTTTGGGCCATAGTCCCTGGCCTCGGCCGGCCTGTGGCTGCCTCCAGGTTGTGTCTACCTCCAATCTGCAAGATGCCCGGCCTTCCTCCTTTCTTTGGCCTTTTCTATCTCCTCCCTCCTGGAGCTCAGGAAGGTGCATCCTCCCCCTGTGACTGCCTGGTCTCTTCTTATTTTCCTGGGTAGCCCTTCCAGCCCCACCTCTTCCTGATCTTAAGAACATAAGAACATAAGAACAGCCCCACTGGATCAGGCCATAGGCCCATCTAGTCCAGCTTCCTGTATCTCACAGCGGCCCACCAAATGCCCCAGGGAGCACACCAGATAACAAGAGACCTCATCCTGGTGCCCTCCCCTACATCTGGCATTCTGACTTAACCCATTCCTAAAATCAGGAGGTTGCGCATACACATCATGGCTTGTACCCCATAATGGATTTTTCCTCCAGAAACTCGTCCAATCCCCTTTTAAAGGTGTCTAGGCTAGACGCCAGCACCACATCCTGTGGCAAGGAGTTCCACAGACCAACCACACGCTGAGTAAAGAAATATTTTCTTTTGTCTGTCCTAACTCTCCCAACACTCAATTTTAGTGGATGTCCCCTGGTTCTGGTATTATGTGAGAGTGTAAAGAGCATCTCCCTATCCACTCTGTCCATCCCCTGCATAATTTTGTATGTCTCAATCATGTCCCCCCTCAAGCGTCTCTTTTCTAGGCTGAAGAGGCCCAAACGCCGTAGCCTTTCCTCATAAGGAAGGTGCCCCAGCCCCGCTCTCTTTTGCACCTTTTCCATTTCCACTATGTCTTTTTTGAGATGCGGCGACCAGAACTGGACACAATACTCCAGGTGTGGCCTTACCATCGATTTGTACAACGGCATTATAATACTAGCCGTTTTGTTCTCAATACCCTTCCTAATGATCCCAAGCATAGAATTGGCCTTCTTCACTGCCGCCACACATTGGGTCGACACTTTCATCGACCTGTCCACCACCACCCCAAGATCTCTCTCCTGTCACAGACAGCTCAGAACCCATCAGCCTATATCTAAAGTTCTGATTTTTTGCCCCAACGTGCATGACTTTACACTTACTGACATTGAAGCGCATCTGCCATTTTGCTGCCCATTCTGCCAGTCTGGAGAGATCCTTCTGGAGCTCCTCACAATCACTTCTGGTCTTTACCACTCGGAAAAGTTTGGTGTCGTCTGCAAACTTAGCCACTTCACTGCTCAACCCTGTCTCCAGGTCATTTATGAAGAGGTTGAAAAGCACCGGTCCCAGGACAGATCCTTGGGGCACACCGCTTTTCACCTCTCTCCATTGTGAAAATTGCCCATTGACACCCACTCTCTGCTTCCTGGCCTCCAACCAGTTCTCAATCCACGAGAGGACCTGTCCTCTAATTCCCTGACTGTGGAGTTTTTTCAGTAGCCTTTGGTGAGGGACCGTGTCAAAAGCCTTCTGAAAGTCCAGATATATAATGTCCACGGGTTCTCCCAAATCCACATGCCTGTTGACCTTTTCAAAGAATTCTATAAGGTTCGTGAGGCAAGGCTTACCCTTACAGAAGCCATGCTGACTCTCCCTCAGCAAGGCCTGTTCGTCTATGTGTTTTGAGATCCTATCTTTGATGAGGCATTCCACCATCTTACCCGGTATGGATGTTAGGCTGACCGGCCTATAGTTTCCCGGGTCCCCCCTCTTTCCCTTTTTAAAAATAGGCGTGACATTTGCTATCCTCCAATCTTCTGGCACCGTGGCAGTTTTGAGGGACAAGTTGCATACCTTAGTCAAGAGATCTGCAACTTCATTCTTCAATTCCTTAATAACCCTTGGGTGGATGCCATCAGGGCCCGGTGACTTATTGATCTTTAATTTATCAATGAGGTCTGAAACATCTTCTCTTTTAACCTCTATCTGACTTAACTCCTCGGTTAGGAGGGGCCATTCGGGCAGCGGTATCTGCCCGAGGTCTTCTGCCGTGAAGACAGATGCAAAGAACTCATTTAATTTCTCTGCCATCTCTAAGTCTCCTTTTATCTCCCCTTTCCCTCCCTCACCATCCAGAGGGCCAACCGCTTCTCTGGCGGGTTTCCTGCTTCTAACATATTTGAAGAAGCTTTTATTATTCCCCTTAATGTTGCTGGCCATGCGTTCCTCATAGTCTCGCTTGGCCTCCCATATCACCTTCTTACATTTCTTTTGCCACAGTTTATGTTCCTTTTTATTCTCCTTATTAGGGCAAGACTTCCATTTACGGAAGGAAGCTTCCTTGCCCTTCACAGCCTCTCTAACTTGGCTGGTTAGCCATGGGCCTCTCTAATCTTGCCTGGGCCTGAGATCTCGTGCCCAACTTGTTAAAAGGGGTAGCTGCTGCTGGGCTGCCCTGTCTCTTGGGAGGCTTCTGCCCTGCCCAATGGGTGAGTAGACTGCCTGTATTCGTGGCCCTGGAGCCTTACCCTCCCTGGGTGGCTCCTCATCCCCCCAGGGCAGTCCTCTGGGTGTTCCCTTGGGCTGGGCTCCTTCTACCTCAGCTTGCCTTTCCTCATCCTTCTCCTTCCCTACTGTGGATCACCTCCCAGGTAAGTCCCTGGGTGACACTGAGGCAAAGAGGCAAAGAAGGACGGCCCATAGCCAGGGAGACAGACCAGGGACAGACTACACTTGCTCCCAGTGTGGAAGGGATTGTCACTCCCAAATCAGCCTTTTCAGCCACACTAGAACCACCATTCAGAGCATGATACCATAGTCTTCCGAGACTGAAGGTTGCCAACAAGCATTCCTGTTATCTCTGGCAATTAAACTCCATCAGGAAACAACCTATTTCACAAACAGTAAAAGCAATAAAGGAATAAAGTGACAAATTTAATAAAATGACAATACTGTAGGTGCACGCTTATTCATAAAACCATTAATACCCTCTGTGGCATCTTTAGTTGGGCTGATGGCATTTGCGCTTAATGTTAACATTTTAACTTTTCAAATTGCATTTTCTAATTTATTAAAAAGGAGCTCATGAAGGGGAGAGAGAATTAATGCATCTCTCCAGAGCAATGTAGCTGTCATTCCATTTGGAAACACAGAGAGAGAGAGAGAGAGACAGACAGACAGACAGACAGACAGACAGACAGACAGACAGACAGACAGAGTTTATTTCATTTATCTCCTGCCTTTATTTCATCATGGACTCAAGGATGCATGCATGGGAATTTCCAGGCATTCTCCCAACTAGTCACTGGCCAGACCGAGCCCTGCCTAGCTAGAGCAAGCTGGCTGTGGACCCAATCCTATCCAATTTTCCAGTGCCGGTGCAGCCGTGCCAATGGGGCATGCACTGCATCCTGTGGTGAGGAGGCAGTCACAGAGGCCTCCTCAAGGTAAGGGAACACTTGTTCCCTTATCTCAGGGCTGCATTGTGGCTGCACCGCTGCTCAAAAGTTGGATAGGATCTAGCCCTGTATTATTTGCCCTAAGACCAAATCATGAGATCGATTTTGTATAGTGTTTAGTTTGGAGTAACTGAATTATGCTCTGTGGGACCACATTGTGGGACTTAAGGTCCACGGCTTGGAAAATGTTATCTGTTCATTAACCTCAGTTCCAACGTATGAATTACTGAACATTTATCATCATAATCCATAACAAAGGTCTCAGAAAAGAATTTTGGTTTAAACCAGTGGCTCTCAAACTTTCCCACCCCATGAGCCACTTTCAACGTGGGGCTCTACAACCCAGATGTTTTGGCAGTGACACGATATCATAACATGATTGCCAAAAGTTCCAGGTTGCCGAGCTTTCCCATTTTTTTAATGTGAAAAGCCTGCTGCAGGATGCACTGTGTGGGAGTCTTCAGCCCATTCTGGGCCTCATCTTCTCATGCTGTCATTGACAAGCATGTATTTGTCAGCGAGAACAGACGTGAAGAGGCCTGGAGCAGGCTGAAGACCACTGTGCATGTAAACAAAAGTGAAAGCTTGGGAACCCGGAAGTTTTGGCAGGGTAGCAGGTGGCATTACAAAACTCACCAAAATTGGGTCTCAACCCACTTGTGGGTTGCAACTCACAGTTTGAGAAACACTGCTTTAAACTGTTTAAAACCCTACCCTTTTTCTATTTATTTTTAAAGGTTTGCCTGTCTCCCACAGGCCCCAGAGCAGTTACAACAGAAACAGAGAATAAACCAACATTCATTGCAAGCATCCCTATTCACACAATAAGGGTAAAAACAGTTTGCATGAACTAAGCCACAAATTAATTTTTCTCACTTATTGTCTTTGCTATGAGAATCCAGAACTCAGAAAGCTGAAAATGGGACCGAGGCATCTCTAATAACAAGCTCTCCTCTTTCCATGCCAGAATGTTGCAAGTGCTTTGCCTATTGAGGTCACACAAAACTGGAGCTTATTGCTACAAAATGCCTTGGCTTAGACTGTTTAGAATGAAAGGGAAGGCTCAGTCTGTCAATGGGTGCTAGCAATCATAACTAAATGAAATGTCTGTGTTCAAAGCCAATGTCTCTCTGAATGCCTGATGCATGAGGACCAATGAAGAAGAGTTGTTGCCTTCATGCCCTGCTTGGGAGGGGGGAGCTGTTGGAAACATATGGCAGACTTATGTTGAAACCAGAATGCTGGATTCGATGAACGAGCAGAACTTGTCATACTATATCTTGCAAAGCTATCAAGGTCAATACAGTCAGGGCTAAAGAATTAGTAATCTATCTCGGTGCTGTTAAGACTGAAGTTCCTCTCAGAAGCTTAGTTATAGATTCCACATGGTTTTTGAGTTGTATTTCATTTCCTTTAATGATGTCAACACTTTACCACTTTCTTAAATGAAGGCTAAAACAAGAATAAATTACATTGGGATCCCCGTGTGCTTAGAGGAAGCCCTATTTTTAGATACTGTCTTCAAGATATATAGCAGCTTATAATTTACTTTAGGGTGGTTTTTATTTTTCTTTCCTAAATGCACGGCTGTGTGATACATTGAGATGCTAGATAATTTGCTTGATAGGTGTTTGTGTTGACAATGTCAGTTTGAATAATCAAACCATGCTGTTGATTAAAGCAACGCATGTTTCTCCTGAAATAAATCCAAGGATTTATCTTTTAGTGACAGCTGTTTGGTTACTATATATCACTGTGGAGTTATTGACTGGTAACTCTGCAGTCTTGGTGACCACGCACATTGGCTCAAGTTACCCTTAGCAGAATGGCCTGTCTCTGCTTGTATCAGAAACATGCTTTGGCAGCAAGTTTTGTTAGGCGTCCCTCACACTCAGCACCAGGATATCCATTGTTCCACAATCCCATGTATCTGGGAGTTGTGTGTGGTGATGAGCAACCTTCCTATCTCAATTTGAAGTTGGAATCTTGGGGAGATCAGGACCAGTCTGAATATTCCACACCATCCCTTCACCCCAGGTGATCCTTGCA
The DNA here is from genome assembly GCF_035046505.1 of Tiliqua scincoides. NCBI lineage: Eukaryota > Metazoa > Chordata > Lepidosauria > Squamata > Scincidae > Tiliqua > Tiliqua scincoides. Next base: position 51,127,386 of record NC_089826.1, read on the forward strand.
ACCAGTTTACTTCTATTTCCCAAATTTGTTTTATAAGGAGAGGTGCTAGACCAACAGTGAGAAAGGACTCCGAGAAGCAGAGGGCCGATCTTTCACTTGCCAGTGTTTTTGCTAACAAAATCAAGTCCTATAAGCATACTCAGAAGCCTCCATCACAACCAGGAATGCTGGGATCTATAGTTTTTGCTTCTCCTGACCACACCAATTATAATTTATATATTATATACCAATTATATTATATATATTATATATCTCAATTACATTATATATATATATATATATATACCTAAACATACATAATACAAATACAGTCACAAGTACAAAACCACAAATAAAAGTACACAGAAACAAAACCACAAGGAAATTGCTCACCCAAATAACCAGTCAGGGCTGCCTTAAACTGTTAGAAATATAACAATATATACCTATATACACCAATATATAATCACAATATGTAATATATAAATGGAGGCATTTCACCACACATCTTGGATTTTGTCACCCTAAAGTTAAAGACAGACCCTCTCTCCTGTCTCCCACCTTCAATCTCACATGGCAAGTTTGAAAAAGAAGGTGTTAGAGAAGGCTGGAGATCCAGTCCAGGTACTGATTATGACTGAGCCAAATTTCAGAGGAAAGCTCCTTGGCTTGTACTGGGGGCATGTTTCCTGAACTGGCAGTTCATTTGCAGATACAGGCATGCTCCAGTATCCATTTTGGGGGGATAACACTGATGTGATCTGTACTACCACATGGATACATTGTTCACAGTCCCAACTTCAGACTGAGTTAGGAAGGGCACTTTGGATTCTGTTTCATTTTAACACCCCTCAGAAATAAAGAACATGCCATCAGAACAAAGAAAGTCTTTGGATCAGTAATTTCCTTTCAACTGTGATCCATGCCTGAAGTTTGCTGCAAATGTCACCTAAGACAGGCTGTTTTCAGTTCTGGTTCACAGATGAGCCCAATTGATTGGCTTCTACATCCATATTCGCACTGTGGGGTCTGTGCCCAGGTCTCTTCTTCTGGCGCACAGAATAGCAACTGCATTGTGACACTGTCCTCAAACACTTGGCAATGGTGTCATCACTGAACTTCCAGGTTTCTGAGCTTTGTGCTATGGGGAGCATGTCTCAGAGATGTACAGCTTACAGGGAATACTGTTCTATATGTATATATTATTTACACAGTGCATGGGGGGGGGGAGAAAAAAATCACCCCTAAGAGCTTTATGCAATTTTTAACATAAAACATAATTTTTAACATAAAAACTTAATTTTTAAAAGACAGACCCTGTCTATAGGCTTACAATTAAAAACAAAAACAGAAGTTAGAAGAGTGATGTAAAAGGATAATAGAAGAGAAGATGATCAGAGATGAAAAGCCACTGTTTAAATATGTCAGATGGAGATGTCAGTAGGCAAGGCATTCCACAGGAAGATGTCCATAAAGCCATTCTGAAGTGACTCTTGCATGCATTATAAGGCACGGAATGTCACTAGAAAGTAGCATCAGATGTAGCTCCCATGCGATCATTGACTTCTACTGTCCTGAAACAAATACAATACTAATACAATAACTGTCTTAACAGGTTTTTGTCCCAGAAACTTCACTGTCTCTATATTCCACCCCTCCCTTTGAAAGATGCCTTACTAAAGAAAATGTTAGTATGAGTTGGTGGAGTTGTAATTCTTCAGATATTGGTTGGATCTACAGGCTCTCCATAAGTTAAACCATGGAGTAGGAATGGATATATTTTTTTTTCTCTAGCACATGTTCATTTAAATTCACATTCATGAGCACTAAAGTGTCATGCATTGTACCAGCTGCTATTTCCTGCACTATTAAGATATAGTTTGACCTGCTGATAATGTACTGGAGAGTGTTACATTTTTCTAGCATATCTGAAACCAGAAGATCAACTTCTTGGCTTCCAAGTTAATGGAGGACATGCTGTTGCAGAATAAGCGGGGACTGTATATATATCTAGGTCAGGGGTGTCAAACTCATTTCGTATAGCGGGCAGAATAGCATTCATGATGCCTGCTGAGGGCTGGAAGTGATGTCATTAAGCAAGAAGTGATGTCATTAATCAGGTCATGATCAGAAAGAAGCACTCTTTCTCATTATCAGCTCATTACCTGCAAATGACACAAATCTTGATCATATTTTCAAGATATGGTAGAGACCAATTATTATTTCGGCTGCCCTTTCAGCAGGGACACCTCAACACAGCTCTGCAGCTGATAGTAGTGCTGGGAGAGCCCAAGGGTCAGAAAAAGAGCTTCTGTAGGCCGCAATTGGCCTGTGGCTTATGTTTGACACCCCTTACCTAGGTGGTGGTGAGCCATCAACAATATGCAGACGAGAACTGGGTTTTGCAAAATGGTTCTCATATGTCAATAAGGGCATTCAAAATGCAATGTGAAATTTATTTGCAGTGAAACATATTGGAGGGAATAGCTTTCTGCTACAATAGTCTGAGTAAAAGGGAGAGTGGAAAATGAAGCATTTACCTGGAAAGGAAAACTGGCATGCAGGTAGACTGATTTACAAAACAGGCAATATCAGAACAGAATCTATCTTGATTCAGAGAATGTATCTATAACCTGCTGAGTGGCCTTGGATGAATACAGGAAGCTGTTGTTGCTGTTTATGACTCTACCTAGGCCATTCTGTTCATACAAGAACTGATTCACGCAGCAAATGAGCAGGTTGAGAATATTAGGTGGGGTTGATCAGGGAAGAGGTTAAAGCCATTTCTGCCCAACATTGCATATATGCAACAGGGACCAAATGTGTAGATCTGTCAGCTGGGCAAAAATGGGTTAATATGGGCTAATGTGGGTGCCCCTTCAGGTACAGGGTGCTTATTCAGTGTTGTTGCACCTTTCTCCACTTCCAAAAGCCTTCAATTATTATATATTTAAAAATATTTATAGACCATTTTCAACAGAGTAGTTCACCAAGCAGTTTCATAGACACTAATCAATAAATGGTTCCCTGTCCCCAGTGGTCTCACACTTTAAAACACACACAGAGGGAGGGAGGGAGGATACACCAGCAATAGCCAGTGAAAAATACACCCTTCTCCCAAGGATGTGGCGGTGGCTGCCTGGGTTGTGCTGGATGCAGCGGCAGCCATTTTCAGCACTACTGCAGCCCCACATGCCATGCAGCTCAGGATTGGGCTGCCCAGAGAATGTTTATTGCAGCCTCCTTGTTTTAGAAGCATGTTATACCCCATATGACCGTCTTAAGTTTATTCTTCAGTATTCTTCAAGTAGGAACAGCCTAGAAACATTCTTAAAACTACGTTTCTTGTTTTTTGTCCTCTAAAAGTTGTTTTCAAAACCACCAGCTTTGAAAAGAGTGCCTGCTAATCCAGGTATAATGTGCCTCAAACATTAACCGGAGTTCAACGTTTGAATTTGCTTCAGGGCCATGTGCCGTGGCACTTTGGCATTTTATTTTCTGCATCTAGACCTAGCAACAACATTCATATGGCTTTAAAGGTGAGAGGCAGCCACCTAGGACCCCCAAATCCACAAACACAAGCAAGCAGCTAATCCACAGGGAATGCGGCAACGACTAGATTTCAAAATATACTTTGGACATGCTCTCTTGCTCCTGTCAAGTGGAAAAAAGTGAAGGCGAGTAAGAAAGGCCCTTGGCAGCAAAGAATCTAAGCAGCAGAGAAGGAAAAATACTAGAGACAAAATGATTTTAAAAGTTTTAACCACTGAACTCCCAGAAGCCACAGCCAAAACAAATTCTAAAAAATAGGCTCCTCCTGTATTCAAGTTTGCAAATATACCATTTCCTTAATCACATCTTGTCGCATTTCCTATTCATATTATGTCAGAAGGTCAGAAAGCATTAATTGCTTCGACTCTCTTGAACCAATTTCCCATGTGTAAAGAAATGATCAAAAAATCAGATGAACATAAATACAGAAACAACAATATGTACCACCAATGAGACGTGATATATTGAAATTGAATTAGAATTGCTTTTTGGAACAGCACGATCAAATATAATACAAATTAGAAGATTACTTGATCAAAATTGATAAATTCCCCTAGAGGAGAGCCTGTGCTCTACTCAGACTTCAGTTAATGACTATGTTCTGTATTGGAAGAGGAGAGATATCAGATTGTTTAATATAATTTGCAGGCTTTTCATCTTTCAGAACAATCAAATGGAGCATGTGTTCCATTACCAGCTTGATTGCCTTTGTCTCATTGTATAAAAGATAATTTTAATGACTATTTTAAAATACCATGGATGCTGGTCAAATTTCAAAAGATAGATCTCCTATTCCACGGCTGGCCCATCAATGAGGCCAACTGGAGCTTTTGCATCAGACTGCAGAATGTAGGGGGTTGTCTTCTCTGTCCACCTTACCTCCACTGCTTGCCCTTCTCCTTCTACTCTCTGGAATGAAAAGAGTGGGACAATTAAAAAGAGGAAATGTGGTGGAGAGGAGAGTGCTAAGACTTTGAAGAGTGGGAGAAGTGCAGGCTGGCACCTCACTAGGTAAAGAGGCTTAGCATTTGGCATGCCACCTCGGATATCAGAAAGTTTTGACTGGCCTTGTCCTATTCACCAATATGGCAATTACTCAGAAATTAGCTTCATGCACTTTTGTTGTGGCGGTGGCATAGCTGGAGGGGGGCAGAGCACTTGGGCTGGCAGGGAGCCTCAGCGAGGCAGGCAAGCAGCCTCTCCCTTCAGAGCCATTCCCGGCGGTGGGAGCAAAACGGAGCCATATAACTCTGTTTTGCTCCCTCTGCCGGGAATGGCTCCAAAGGGAGGGGCTGCTTGCCCGCCTCGCTGAGGTTCCCTGCCAGCCTGAGTGCTCTGCCCCCCCTCCAGCTACACCACTGTGTTGTGGCCAAGTTTGCCTGGACTGTATGAAATCCCGTGTTTTTCACTGTGCACACGATCAATGTGTATTTTAATTTATAAACTGGTCAAATTATGACACATAGTGTGCAGACTTTGGTATGGAAACCAGAAACTGATAAATATCTTACTGAACATGGGTTCTCAGAGGCCTTGTCAATGCTCTGTCACGTGTATTATGCTTACTTATATCTGTGCCCATCATATAGATACAGAAATTTAAACACCAATGCAAGATATTTTATTCTATTATTTTTAAAAAATGAATACCCCACCTTTCTTGATAAAATCAAGGCAGCTAAATTACTGACTGAGGAGAGAAGTTTTGCAATAATACTTGGGGGACCTTGTGGTTCCATAAAACTTACAATGGGTTCCTCAATCAGACGATTAATAATGGCAACCAATTTTCTCTGAAAAACACGTTGTCCACCATTACCTGTCTCTTCCTGCAGTGAGTAACCAAGAACATTAGGTATGATCAAGGTGGCATTCTCAGCTCATATATGGTAAATGGTGGAAACTCATTTTTCAAACATGGTGTGGTCTAACAGTCCCTACCCAGCACTCCATAAGACCTTCATGGCCCCTTAGTCAGGCTTTAGAATACTAACTGTGCAACCCTTTACATGTCTAGTCAGAAGTAAACTTGATTGAGTTTAATGTGATTTACTCCCAGCTAAGTGCTATAGGATTGCTACCTAAATAAAAACAACTGACAGCTTTTAGAAATTAATGTGGCTTTTACTATTTATTGCAATACAGTGCAGGGTAAGATGTTTCTGTTCCGTAAATGTTTTTCTCTGCCATTAATGTGGGAAAAACGAAGGACAACAATATCAAAATAACAGTAATTTGTTTGATCATGAATATTAGATAAGCAGCCAAGTACAACACTTCATTTGAAAGGAATATCTCTTAAAGGAGAGAGGAATAAAAGAACAAGGGGAAGATCTGGAGGATTTTTTTAAATAGGGCAACTGCAACATTTCATCTGTGTAAAATACAACATAATTGCTTCCTGTGTTTACATTTTTGAAGATCATTTAGGTGCAATTCCACATCAAACAGGTTGCACCTTTCTTTTCTCCAGTTATGAAACCTGGCGGTTCTCATCACAATCACTATATGATGGTATAATGAGCCCTGGGTTACTTAAGCCGTAGGTTTCTTTCTTGTTTAATAGACAGGAAAGAGAGAAGGTTGCCATCCTATTTTCTAATCTATTTTTTGGGATATGTCGTTTTACTTTTTTTTTCCAGCTGGCCAAATGAGACTATATCCTTGAGATAATATTCCTCCAGGAAGAAAGCTGATCCTCCTCCATTTTCAAGAATAAACTTGGTGAATGTATGTTACATTTCAGCCAATAATAAACTCACCTTTAATTGCCAGAAGTATATACTTTGCAGAAGCCCTTATCTTCACACCTAGCCTGAGTAGCGGCTTGCAAGAGCCGCATTTACAGCTATCTTTACTGCACACCAATATGTAAAGCACATTTCTCTACTGGCCAGTACAATTTAAAAGTTGGTAAAAGAGAGTGATTCTATCACTCTTTACAGGAGGTAAGCTTGTTCGCTCCCCAGTACTTGATTCTGCTTTTTAAGAGAAGCTCTCATTCAGACTATTGCTTATGAATGGAACTTCCAAACATGTTTATGATGAAGATTTTAGGACCTGTTTGTCTCTGTGTCATAAGGAAAACCAGCTAGATGGTTGTGACAGATATATTATGAAGAAGAGGTTTTTTCCCCCCAGATCTGCTTTTGAGACCGACTCCATTTTGAAGGGGTGTAAATGAAATGGACAGAAGGCAGGAGAGTTTGCACTCAAATATTCCTGCAATAATAATAATAATATTATTATTATTATTATTATTATTATTATTATTATTATTATTAATTTGTACCCTGCCTTTTTGCCCAATGGGCACACAAGGCGGCTAACAAACAATTTAAAAATACAACATGAAAAACAGTTAAAAACAATTTACAAAGATTAAAAAGCTAAAAACAAAACAAACCCTGTGGATTTTCATATAAAAAGCAAGAACGCCAGCCAGCCTGTCAACAATTAAAAGCTTTTTGAAATAAAAAGGTCTTAAGTCCACGCCGAAACGTTAGCAACGAGGGAGCAGTTCTCAGTTCTAAAGGGAGGTTATTCCACAGTTCAGGGGCCACCACCGAGAAGGCCCTCTTCCTGGCCGCCACCCCTCTCACATCTGTTAGTGGCGGCACAGTCAAAAGGGCCCCCCCCAGAATATCTAAGAGCATGGGCCGGATTGTAAGGAAGGAGGCGGTTCCTCAAATACCCTGGACCCGAGCCGTAAAGGGCTTTAAAAGTCAAAACTAGCACCTTGAATTGGGCTCAGAACAGAACCGGCAACCAGTGTAGCCGCCGGAGCAACAGCTCGACAGAGTCAAACCGACGTGCCCCGGCAACCACACGAGCAGCAGCATTCTGTACTAGTTGTAATTTCTGGACCGTCTTCAAAGGCAGCCCCACGTAGAGCGCATTGCAATAATCTAATCTAGATGTCACTAGGGCATGGGTTACTATGGCCAGGTCCGCGCAGCTCAGGTATGGTCGCAGCTGGCGAATCAGCCGAAGTTGAGCAAAGGCTCCCCTGGCCACTGCCGCCACCTGGGACTCCAGGAGCAGCTGTGGATCCAGGAGAACCCCCAAGCTGCGGACCTGCTCCTTCAGAGGGAGTGCAACCCCATTCCGAGCAGGACGATAGTCCAGCACCCGAGCTGTGGATTTCCGAACCAAGAGCACCTCGCAATAGGACAGAAGCCCTGGCCACATGCTGCAGGAGCCAGGCAAACTGGCCTTACCTTAGCAGAGTCCAGAACTTTCTTGCAGGACCTTCTGCAAACAGTGTCTTATTTTGTATATGCTAATATGCCAACCTCCTCAGCCATCCATCTTGAGTGCCCCTCCACCTTCATTGACTCCCCCTTCCCCCAAGAGGCAAAAAACTTTTGGTGCGGGAATAATTGTGCCAGTATATGTCAAAAACTCCTCTTTTGCCCTCCCACCCTTCCTAATGTGCCAGGGTTCACCTTTTCCAATTCAGAGTATACAATTAGTCCTAGCTTTTCATAGCAAAGATCTATGAGGTGCCACATGCCTTGTGCTACTCTAGGCTTACTCAGAGTTGATATTATTGAAAGTACCCAGATTTTGCACTAGAGCCCAACCTCTGTCTTGACATGAACATCTATTCCCTCTTCCTAAGTGCCCAATGGCGGGCTACAGCATAATGCCCACCATTTTCTCCTCCTGTCTTCTACCTTTCTTCTTCCAGTTCCCTCTTCCTACTTGGAGGAGAGCAGGTGTGCTGCCAGGTAATGGGGTAGCCTGCCTGTGGTATGTCCCCTGAGCTGCCAGAAGTCTTTTGCTGGACCTGAAAATTTGCCATTGCATCCTTTTGACAAATACTCACAGCATTTCACGTGTATTATCTTGTTGTCATCCTTAATCCTGCAAAGTCAGAATTATCCCCAGTTCACAAACACAAGAAAGGGCAGGTTGCCTAAGGCCATCTAGTGAGTTCAAACCAGAGGAAAGGTTCAGTCTAATAACTTTCAGGTTCATAATTTACTAAGTGTTTCTAGACCAGACACACTTGTGGTTCTCTGCACAGTAGGCTACCTCACATACCGAGAGAAGCAAATCCAAAAATCCACTTCAAAGCCACTCACAGATGTAACACACAAGATCTTAGGCACATGTTTCTTTCACATGTTGCCCAAAAGCCTGTAACCAGGGGTGTCAGGGAATTAACCTTTGTCTCAAACATCAAGCATATACCTTACACTCAAGATGTCAAGCATATACTTAGGTTCTATCAGTAATTCCACAGTAAGGCACATCAAAATCAGACTTATTTGCTGATCATATTTATTTGCTGATCAGTCATATTTGCTGATCATATAACAAAATTCACTGAGTCAATAAAATAATGCCTTTATTGAGATCTACTCAGTATTACAAACTGAGTGGAGGTATGTCTAGATACAGTTCTTATTTATCTATTTATAGAATTTATATCCCGCCTTCTATCCCAGTAAAGGGCACTCAAGGAGGCTCACAAATAAAATCTTATTTAAAAAATTGTAAATATGTATAAAAATAAGACATTTCAAAGCAATAAAACACAATAAAACTTGTTTTATGAATTTAAAACACATAAAAAAATTGTCTTCAAAGTCATAAGAACATAAGAAGAGCCCTGCTGGATCAGGCCAAAGGCCCATCTAGTCCAGCTTCCTATGTCTCACAGTGGCCCACCAAATGTGTCAGGGAGCACACAAGACAGCAAGATACAAGCTACCCCTGCATCTGGTATTCTGAGGTAGTCCACCTCTAAAATCAGGAGGTTGCACATACCCATCATGGCTTGTAACCCATGACGGACTTTTCCTCCAGAAGTTTGTCCAATCCCCTCTAAAGGCACCTAGGGGAGATGCCATCACCACATCCTGTGGCAGGGAGTTCAACAGACTAACTACCCACTGTGTTCTTTTGTCTGTAACTCTCCTGCCACTCTATTTTAGTGGCTATCCCCTGGTTCTAGTGTTAAGTGAGGGAAAAGGGTGTCTATCCACTGTACCCATCCCCTGCATAATTTTGTATGTCTCAGTCATGTCTCCCCTCAGAAGCCTCTGTTCTAGGCCGAAGAGGCCCAAACGCTGTAGCATTTCTTTGTAAGGGAGGTATCCTCATATGGAAGGCGGAAACAATGTAGCTACTTCCCTCATGAGGGGAGAGAAAGCAGGAGGGCAGAGACTGAGAGCTCTCTCTCTCTCTCTCCTGAAGGAGCATATTCACATGGGCGCAGAATATCCAAGGGCCCAATCCTATCCAGCTTTCCAGCACCAGTGCAGCCTCAATGCAGCCTCAAAGTAAGAGAACAAATGTTCCCATACCTTGAGGAGGCCTCTGGGATGGCCTGCCCACCACAGGATGCAGTGCATGCCTCACTGGCACAGCTGCACCAGCACTGGAAAACTGGATAGGATTGGGCCCTAAATCAATTCAACCAGTGTACCTTTGGTGTGCCATGAATGGTCCACAGGATTGTCACAGGATTTGGGGGCAGGGTAATTTATTAGTAGGGCCATTGGGGATATGAGCCCCTGCTGGCACTGTGCTGTGCCTTGTCAGTTGTAAAAAAAAAAAAACAAAACTGATGGTGTGTCCTGAAAATTTTAGCATCTTGTCAGTGTACCGTGAGATGGAAAAGGTTGAAAATCACTGTTTTAAATGATACCTAAACATACAGTTCAAGTATTACTTTGGTCAGTCTCTGCCCCCTAAGACTCTGCTGGGGCAGAAGCAGCACATGGGATGAGGGCTTATTCCTCTTCATGCATTGTGGACCACTTTGGTGTCGATCATCTAAACCAAATCATGGACAAAGGCAGAAGATACAGCAGTGCAAATTGCCTCTAAATATCTTTTCAAAATGTAATATTTAATGTTAAGGAACAGATTCCCTTTGTAGTACGCAGATGGCAGATGGCATCTCTGAAGACTTTTCTGTCTAAATACCCGAAAATAAATAGTAAATAATGTCATTATTATTATGCAAAATCAAGATGATAAGAGGCAATTGTGGAAGTACAAGCCAGGGTTCTAAAAGCCTTGTTAGCAGAGCCAACTTCCATCTCTGCAACATGAAAACAGAAAACAGCTCTCCTTAAAAACATCACAGATGATCTCATAATTGAAGCAATCTTTTCTGTGCAATTTGGGCAGCAACAAGAGGGGGGAAAAGCAGGCTTGTTTTATTTTATTTTACAGGCTTAACAGCAGTGCAGGCCTAGCCTTTGGAGTCCCGCAATAACCTTCACTTTAGGCAACAGCCATCATAGAGAAAGCGGAACAGATGGTAGCGTGGTTGGCTTACTCACACATACAAGTGACTGAGCAGATGCCTTTGGGGATGGATATCGCTTTTTAAAAAAAACAACCCTTGTAGGGCTTCAGGGGCACAGGGCAGCCCTGAACATGCTCCGTGTGTAGAACAAACGCCAAACTCATCTCCTGAGAGATGAGTGAAAGTCACAGAGAACAGGCAAACACATCAACAGAGAAATCAAAATTGAGAAAACGACAATCCAATTATTGATGTTTCTCTGAACAGCTGAAACTTAACCTTACCCTTTCTGCAGGGTACTTCCTGTACGGATTTGTGGCAGCTTTTATGGCGGTGGCACACAACAGTTCAAAATGCCGACATGAAAAAAGCCATTATAAAAAAGTCTCCCATCTGTTTTGCTTGAAAGGTCAGCTTACCTGAGCACTGCAGCTACTCACCTCTTTCAGATGCCAGCTGTTAGACATGCCCAGGCAGAGACCAGCAAACAGGGCAAGAGGAGGAAATGGAAAAGAAGCCAGAAATGAAGACAGCACAAAGTTAACTGTTTTTCAAAAGACAAGGCATTCAATTCTAAAAGGTGTGCTAAGCACACAAAATGCTATCCAAAGCCTCTCCTTGTTACGTTGGAATTAAAAGATGCCCTGAATCACCCATTTTGCCAGCTAGCATCTCTAGCAATGTTCAAATTGCCCCATGCTTCCAAATTTTGACCTGTATTGTGTCATGTTGGAATATGGTACTCAAACTGCCAGCCAGTCCTCCTCTTCCTTTGCTTACCTGGAGTAATGGTTGGAGTAACACGAGCAGCAAAATTTCTCATCCCATTCCAAGAATTTGGGATGAAATAAGCTAGTGCCTATATAAACTTAACAGAGAAAGCATAGTAAAAGATAGTGAATGGCAATGATTTATGATCAGCTTACTTGCAGTGTTTCTCAACCAATGGTGCAGGTACCACCAGTGGTACTTGAGGTGGTATCTGGTGGTATTCATGGGACCCTTGGACACCTGTTGCAAGACAAGGAATGAGACACAGCACATAGTGGTAGGAGGCAGAGCTCCAAAGCATGCTTTTCCATGCTCGAAAAAGCCCTCCTGTCCACCCTGAGGCCTCTTACTGGTGTTTTGTTGCATCGCACCTGACCTCTCAACCCAGAAGTAACTGGTGATGATGTCATCCCCAGATATGTCCAGTGGTGCTTTGAATAGGTGGACCATGTGAAGTGATACAGCAGAGGACAAAAATCGAGAAATACTAAGCTAGAGCTTTAAATGAAGTATAATAAGCATCACAGCTGTAATTAGTGGCAGAAGTAAACACTCCATTAAGGCATTTAAAGTTGATTTTGTTGTTGTATTGTTTTACTGGGATGTGACTGTGAAGAATGTCATGATGAACTCCGGCACTTCCAAATTTACCATTAATTCTTTGCCTCTCTTCTTCAGCAATCTTCTACCTTTTTCCAGGGCCTAGAACTCTACAACAGTAACCCGGGTGCAAGGAACACTGGGAAATAATATTCTCCAGGGCTCCCAAATACATCACTGTAATATTTTATCACCGATGAAATCTAGGAATCTATTTCAAAATATTATGCATGCTAATATTAGCAACTAAGCATGCCTTATCTTTATTTGGACATGTCCATTGGTTCAAATACTAGTAACTGAAAGTCCCCTTGGTGTACTGTTGGAGATAAAGACTGTCAGCTCTAGACTTCGGGACAACATGACTAGCATAACTAGAGAAATCATTGCAATGCATCAGATTTTCTTTCTTCTGGATGCAGAGTTGCTGTTCCAAAGTCTGAGCTTATGCAGCAGCCTGAAGGCAACAGCAGGAAAATCCTATTGTTACGGCTCTTGCCATTCTGTTGTGCCAAGCAGAGAGATAGCCTTTGCATTTGGGGGCTTTGTTTAGCCTGCTAGTTGGTCATGATGTGAACCAGAGCTGTTTCCTTAATGGCCAATAAGAGCCCCCCGCCCCGCAATGTCATTGAAAAAATCCATTGTGAAAGATATCTGAAGCCACACTGACCTGCAGGGTAGTGGTTAAAAAAGGCAGAATTTGTTTGTATCTAGGCAGAGAGGAGGTAAAAAAGAAATCAGTTATACATTCCTGGAGCTGGCTCATTGAAAACCACCCCGAAGGCTGCAAGGATGCTTTTGGAGCAGTGTCTGCATTTGTTTTCCACCTGCTAAAATAACTACAGTATTTCTTTCTAAACAAGGACGTGTACATTACAAGACACTGCTTCTCTTCTCAAATAGACCTGGTCTACACAACTCCGGAGAATTCATGACTATCCTGATCAGTGGTGTCAAATGTGTTTCACACAATGGGCCGAACAGCATTGATGATGCCTGCTGGGCCAAAAGTGATGTCATTGAAGCAATGTCATTAAGCAGGTCATGACCAGTTGGAAATGAACTCCAGCATCAGGTGTCATAAGTGTACCATAAAGCACATTTATGGCACCCTTTGAGTAGGGTGCGCTGGCCAGTGCCGGGTGGTGCTGGACCCAGCGCCACACAGACACCGCCTGGAGCAAGGTAAAAGTTCTGGGCAGCAGTGTGGGCTTTTGGAACTAGAGGAGACATTCTCCCAGGGCAGGAGGAGGAAATGGCCTGGGAGGGACTGGGACCAGTGGAGTCTTGCTCTGCCTGATTCTATCCTCTAGGTCGAACTGAAAAACCCAGCATGGAGGTTGGCAAAATAGCTGGCACAGACATGAGGAGCCTCCTTCCCCTGAAGAGACCTCCAGTGGCCTCGTTGGGGTTGCTGGATTCAGTGGTCACCATTTTGGCACTGCTGCACCCAGGGCCCCACTGAAGGTAAGATTGGGCTGCCCAATCTCAGGCATAGGTCTTCCCTAGCCTTTGAGCAGCTCTCCTCATAACATAGTCCTGCTCAAAATTATCCCTCCTCCCAGATGCTTTTGAGAAAGAAAAAGTTAACAGGAGTTCTAAGCACAGAGCTTCCAATCATGTCCAGCTTGGGCCAGAAAGATATTGATAAATCAGATCAAGTTCTTTGAACAACAGTCTACCCATAGCGGCAATAGTGAAGAGAGTGCTTTGGAAAGAGTGACTAAAAGTACCAAGTCAGCACAGCTTGACTAAGTAATAAGGAAAAGATTGTAATAGCATACGACCAATATCTGAAAGGTATAAACCCCCAAGGAAGAGGGTGAATTATTTAGACTTTGGCAAAAAGGTATAATTAAGAATAATGAGGTGAATTTATAAAATGGAATATATAGGCTGAATAGAAGAGTAAAACAGGAACCTAAATTAGGTGATCTACAATTTTCCCAAGGGAAGCCATAGGAACTTGATTACCTGGGCCGCTGGACTAGAGGAAAAATGAGAAAACACAACAGGAAAAAAAGCATCTTGAATTCAGGAACAGATACAATATTTAGTTTAATAGCTCTAAAACCATATATAGCTCTAAAACCAGTTTAATAGCTTTAAAACCCAGTAGAGCAGACCTGGCAATTTTTCCTGTGATTGTGTCAGTGACTGACTTCTTACCTCTTAAGGCAAAACTCATGTTAGCTTTGGAATATATCAGTGCTGTGGTGGAGAGAGAGAGAGAGAGAATATGCTGCCTTTTTCAGCAAGTTGAAGGTATCAGGTATGAAAATAGCATTGTGTCAAATCACAGGTTTGGTAGGTTTAGCAGTACTTCAAAAAGTTGTGCAAGCTGTTTGCCTGGAGACAACAATGGAACAACAATGGGTAAGAATGATGTTGTAATCCCAAAACAAGTTCACATAGGGACCTCTTCATCCCATGTAATAGCAAGCAGTTATAGTGTGATCCCACCTCAAAATTCTCTGTAGGTTCCCTGTACATCCGTGGCAGCAGACAACTGCAATGAACAGATTAGTGTTTCTTTTTTTAAAACTCCAACCTTCAGTGAGAAGCCAATACAGACAGTACTCCTCCAAAACTAAGGATAGTGTCTGTGTGCGGCACACACAGGCTTTTCCAGAAATGTCCCAGATATCTGATATCACACAGTTCTCTTGTTTGGTTCACATCCCTTCAGGATGGTGTTGAGATCAGATGATAATCTTCTTCTCTTTCCTTTCCTTTTTTTTTTTCGCAAACCACAGTTTGTCACTGTCTGGAAGCAATTGTTGCACTTCTGTAGTTTTGGAGGGTGGGGGAATTCTAATGAACTCACACTAATTGCTCAAGGCTCTGCACTACATACATTGGGCAGCCCTCAGCCTGTGCATCTGATCTAGAGAATGTGACAATGCTGCACCTCAAGCTACTGGTTCTTACATTTTTCTACAGTGGGAACCATGTGATTATATAACTGGGATTGTGTTCCAAAGGAACAGCCTTTATTCTCTCAGCAGTGGGAAATTTCTCCTTTGAGCCTAGCAGCAGGGAAAGAAAACATACATATTCCACATAAGAATGCTGAGAGGTAATTGCAGTTTTGCAGGGACACAAATAAAGGTCAGAGGCATTTCTCCTTCATGCTCACACCAAGTAACTATGGTTATTTAATACTGCAACACATTTTTAAGCATACAAGCAAAACAGTGTTCTCTTACCACTTGGCTATATAATGCTTTCCAACCTGCCTTGCTCTGTTAGGATCAAAACACATGTGCAAAACAGGTTCTCTTGCTATGCTCTTGTAAACAAGGTTGTTGAAGTAAGAGATCTCTTCTACCAAAAGATACGTACAGCCCAGACAGGGAGGACTCGCTGCCATACTCCGATTCAACAGCAGCCAGAAAAATGTTTTGCTACCAAAAAAAGCTTTTGAACATAAAGCAGCTGAAATGTTGTGTCCTTGGATCCTCTTAAATTGTTACTTTCTAAATGTGCATCACTAAATGTTGCTTGGATTTCATTTTCTCTATGTCAGCCTTATCCCACACTCCAACATATCTGTTGCCTTCTCAACATCAGCCAGTAATGGGTCTCACTTGAGTAGTCAGTTCAAATAATGACACTATAATGCCCTGTCCAGGGTTATGGTCTGGTGACAGATGTTGCACAACCTTGTTGAATAACTGCCTGTATGGGATACACTTATACAGGCCATACAGGCCTGGATAAGTGCCTGTATGGGAAACTGCCTATGTATACCACCAAAGCTGCAATCCTATGCACAGTTACCTAGGAATAAGTCCCACTGAATTCAATTGAACTTATTTCTGAGTAGACATGCATAGGATTGTGCTGCAAGAGTTTCATGATGGAATACAGTGGTTCTCCAACTGTGGGTCCAGGACCCACCAGTGGACCGTGACTCAATTTTTGGTGGTTCATAAAACTGACAGGGTGGATTAGGCTATGTGCATCAAGGGTTAAACAAGTTGCTAATTTGGGGGAGAGCACTGCTGCCCAATCACCATTATAGCCACACCCCTTGGTATTTATAAATCAGGCAGCAGCCTCTAGGGCAGCCATTTTCAACAAATGGTCCCCAGGTGTGCAGCAAATGGTACCCAGGTGTGCTGCAGGAGTTTTGGGGAAGGTCATTTATTAGTAGGCCCATTGGGGGATGTGAGCCCCCCACTAACAGCATGGTGTGCCTTGACCATTTTAGTGCCTTGTCAGTGTGCCGTGAAGCAAAAAAGGTTGAAAACCACTGCTCTAGAGCCTCTAAAATGTTTTAGAATCACTGGTATTTATCTGGTATTTATTGTTACGGTCAAAGACCAGCAAAACAAACACACAATACCTCCCTACAGCAGGCGGAATTTAAAATTTCAACATTAAAATACATTCAACATTAAAATACAATAAAATAGCCATCATAGTATTATGAACAAATAAGGAGTAGCAATTAAAATTTCCTCTCATTATTAATAATGCCCATCCGGGTTTTGTAAGCAGCAGCCAAAAAACTTGCAGTTGGTCTTAAAAGCTGAGAAAAAGCACCTGAAAGAAGTTTCTTGGCCATTTCCGTTTGTGACAAGCCCAAGAATTTTCTGCTCAGGGGAATAATAAACTTACCTCGCATCCCCTGATAAAATGGGCAACAGAACATGACATGTTCAAGTGTCTCAACCTCCCCTGAACCACAGGGACACAGTCTTTCAGAATGGGGATCTTTCTGAAACAGCCCTCGACAAAGGTTGAAGGAAGAGCTCTCCACCTAGCTAGGAAGAAAGCTCTCCTCTGTCCAGGAAGCTCTAACAGTGAAAAATAAGTGGCCGGGGCAGCTATATAACTTGTGTTGTCAGAGGCAAGAAAATCTGCTGACATCTTCGTGTTGTTCGATGTCCTTCAGTCTCTGTTTTATAGTCACTCTTGCCTGAATCAAATCCATTACCAGAACAATCTCTGGTGAAAACCCCAAGTGTCTCAGCTTCGTGTGTACCGCCTTGAACTAGGTAGACTGAAAATTATCAATTAAAACCAAAGATGTTAGGCCTTGGGTGTTTTTGAGCCACAAATAAATGGATGCTAAGGCAATCCTGGCCTCGACCTTTAACAGGCCAGAATCAAGCCGTAAGCTTGCATTAGACACATAGCTGGACACTTGAAATATAGATCTTAAAAATTTGGATTGGACACATTCAATTGAGACAAAGGAAGAAGAGGAGGTGCCAAGAATTGTTTCATACAAAAGTTGGGGCAAGACCTTTGCAAGATATAATCTAATTGCTGCCAGAATATAATGGCCACCTTTAACACAAAAGAACTTAAATATTGCACTTACAGACTTCTGGCCAGCTGCAGACACTGGCCAGTGGCTCTGAATCATTGGAATAAGAGATATAATGTTAACACTCTTTTGTTTGCATCATAATGAGGTGGCGTGTTATATTATTTGCTCAAGACCACACAATGGCCACAATCCAGTGCCCTGAAGCTTACTGAAATCATGTTTACATGTTACATTCGTTTATTCAGCAAAAGCTTTGCGTAAGCCTATCAGTTGCAATATACCTCAGTGTACAATGGGCTCTGCACTTGGTTATGGCCATTAAGGCAGTTATGAGACCCAACGTCCCCAGAGCCCAGAGTTCCACTCTGCATCTATAGTGACCACACAGCCTAATAGCACCAGCTAAGTGTTGTTCTTTCATTTTATTTGCCATTCACACAAAATCCAGAGTTTATTTTCAAATAATGAAAGCTCATAGCAAAAATCCACAAGCCATTGCAACAAGCCATATAGGTTTTTATATTGAAATATGAGGGGGTGGGGTCACCCTTCATAGAGCTTTCAACAGAAGTTACCTGCCCCCATGTAAGCAGACAATGGTTTGCTGGATGCAAGAAAATAAGAAGAAAAATAAAGCTCATTATCCAAATACTTCCCTTCTCTCTTCCTTAAATGCCAGCAAATTTACAAGCATCTTAGGAGGAAACAAACATTGTACAATATATTAGGGAAGCGGCCATCTGGCTGAATATATTTGCTCTTTTCAGTTTAGCTCTTCTTGCTTTAACCACTTCTTCAGTGATTCCATTTGTCTGAAAGATATTCCATGTGTCTTGCGCAGTCATTTAAAATGGGTATGTGTGAAGGGGGGGGGGAGAGCTGTAATTGCCTAATCACTTTTTCCACATGTTCATCACCCTCTTGCAATCTTTCATTTTCTTCTTCTAACTTTTTTTATTTCCCTGCTCCCTTTATCAGCACAATCAGTTCTTTTCGAAAAAGCCCGAGTTACATATTAATTGCGTGGTTTACAGGGGGAATAGTAAATATTTTATAAAAGCGACAAATTTCAACAGATTGCCCTATCTATAATTTAAGGAAATTATTCCTATCTTGGTTTGAAGCAAACAGATTCTCCTTTTGCTTCCTGTCTTTAAAATGCAAAACACCTTCATGTCATGACACAGGACCATAACAGTTCCCATCATCTTTATCTACCACCCCACTGTCATTATGCAAGTATTCGGGAAAGCTTTATGAAGCTGTGTTCCAAGGAACTCATCCATAACAGAGATGTGAGATTTAGGATGCCCCCCCCCCCCAATAAACTAGAACACAGAAAACTGCCTGATATCCAGTTGGATCACTGACTAATATTGTCTTTGCTGATGAGCATCAGGTCTCCAGAATTTCAGACTGGAGTCTTTTCCAGCCATTACTTGAAGAGGCTAAGGACAAAACTGGGAACCTTAGGAATACAAAACAGGTGCTCTACCACTGCGCTACAGTGCCACTTACTCCCACCATGCAAGTCAAAACACTTGATTTATCTGCATTTGATGACTGACACTGGAATCAACTCCAATGAAAAGTATTGCACTTAAGGTGGTGTGACATAATATGAAAGCTTGTTCTCTCTTGCAAATCCATTTCTTCCTACATGCAAATTACTGCTTAAGCCCTGTTGAGACTAACATTGTATGGATGCTGTCCACAGGATGATGGAAGAAGCAGCTGAGAATATGCCTTCCCTGCACTGACATGCATTCTAAGTCCTGCCCCCCTCCACACAATCATACAGCATTAGGCTATACCAGCAGTCTCCAAACTGACTTGCAGCATGCCTGGATGATCGATCCAAACATGCTGCCGCTGCCTTACCATTCTACCCCACAGCCGCTTGTCTTCACACCCAATCACTGCAGAAGTTTGCGCCAGGCAGCACTTCTGCTGCACAGAAAGCTGTGCACCCGATTTCCCAGGGGAAGCAGCTGCCTGGCCTGAGTTTCTACAAAGACAAGAGGCTGTGGGGAGGGAATGGTAAGGTGCCCGTGCTGCAGTGCTGCACCTGAGCTGAGTTTCTGGGGCACCAGATCTGACCCACAGGTCAGAGTTTGGAGGCCCCTGGGCTATACTGATGAAAACTATATCTGGGGAGAGGGGTGGCAGGAGCTGGGGCTTAATGGACACATTGGGGTGGTACGTGGTGGCTGTGCTATTCCTCCCCAGCATCACGTGGTGCTTGTCTCAGCAGGACTATATTGTTGCACAAATCAAGAAATAAGCATGCTTTAATAAATCCAGTGGACTTATCTGGATGGCAAACAGGAGAGATCAGCCATAAAAAGAATCAAACCCCAGTTGACTGAACATGTTAGTCTACTGTATATTAGAGAAAAGAATAGACTGATAGTGTACTTGGCGTTTTACTTAGAAGCAAGTCCTGATGCATTTCCTGGGGCTTACTGCCTAATAAGTGCATTTAGGATTGCGATTTCAAAGGGTAACCTGTGCCTGAAAATGCAGGTGCTTGCCTATGAAAATTTATGCCACAATAAATAGCAGATTGCCATTAGCTTTGTTGGTGGTGCCTGAAAATAAAAATAATCTATCTAGTGCAGGCAGGCATTTGTTTTGGGACGGTTATGATTTCTTCCTGCTTTCCTCTCTTATCCCAGCGAGCATGCACACATTACAAGGAAATGCTTTTTCAAAAAGTTCTGTGTATTATGTATGCATAAAACAGTACTCTAACTGTGTCACATTGAGCATGACCAAGAAAGTCAATGTTAAGAATTAGTTGGGAGACAAGGTATGACATGCTACAACCAAATGACATGCTGCAACAGAACTTTAACATGGCCCTGTATGTTTTGCTTAGCGACTGGTAAATATACATTGTGGGGGCACAAAACAGGATGAAACTGTGATAAGGGGGACTTTAGAACACTGCCAGTTGTGATCCCTATCATGGACCCCCACCCCCAACTTTTTAATGGCAAAAAAAGCTTCAGTTGCCTTTCAGGCAAGACACACAGAGACACACATTTATAATGTGCTGTTTGACCCTAAGAAGCAAAGCACTGAAAATGCATTACCACACATTCCCCAAATAAATACAGCCGGCAACCGGTATGGAATTAAAATTGGGCCACTTTATTGAATACAACACATTGCAACAGGGCAGCAAAAGGGGTAAACAAAACCCATCCCAAGTGCGGGGTTCTACGTGGGCGAAACGGTCCTAGCCTTCTTCGTCCCCCAATCTCATAGGGCGTTCACCCGACTCCGGGCGTAACTCAATTGTTATTAAGCCCGCCTTTCACCGTTGCCCAAAGAGGGTAAGTCAGCCGAACTGCTATGCTTTCAGGTCACCGCTGCAAGGCCCCCAAGTTCGGACAAGGGGCTAGCCAGCCTGACTGAGCTCCTACCAGCGCATGCGTGCTGGAGGAGTGCTCCTGTCCCACCCCCCTGACAGCCAGCAAGCCAATCAGCTGGCACCAACTTCCCTGTTGCTGTCAGGGGGAAAGCCTGGCAATCTCTGCTGGCACGCCAGGGAGGCGCGCCAACAGTCTTTCTCTCCCTTCAAACAGACCTATATTTGGGACAGAAGATGGAGTTAACCTGAGAGCTGGTTTGGGGAGCGAAGAATATAGGAAGACAATCTTAGTCTGAGCAGTGCAGGGATGGAAAACTACTGAGAATCCCATGTACAACCCCTTCACGGAAGCAGGGCAGGTGAAATTTCACTAGTTTATTAGGTCAGGGAGCTAATTTAAATAAGTTATGGGATAATGCTCTTATGGGATGATCTACAGTCACCAATTATGTTTGGGTAAAGAAAATTGAAGATACTTTTTATAGAAGCTGGCCACAGTATTTTATAGTATTTTGTAAAAGAAAATTGCACTTGAATTTAAAGCAATGAATAGTTTTCATTTGTCATAAAATAACAATATGTGTTTTCTTAACACACGTTTAACACATAATTAGTGTTTTTCTTAATTAACAAAAAATTAACACATATTAAAAAAATATTAAAGACTAAGAGAGACAGACTGAGTACATAAAAATGATACAGGATATATTACATTCTTGTTCTTAGCAGATCATAGTCTACAACTATAGATAGTGAACGCATATGGGGTGCCAATAAGTTGTATTCTGAAAAGGCCAACAAGCATTCTAATCAGGTACATCCAAGATCACAGCAATACATTTGATTTTATCTCAAATGCATCTTTGCTCAAAGTTGGTTGAACAAAAATGGTTATCAAAAACAAGGAGTCTGCAAAAAAAACAAAAACAAAAACTGAGAGAACTTGGAGCTTGGTACCAAGAATTTCAAAAATTGCTGATGGAAGACATTTTTGATAGAACTAATTTTGTACTAGCGGCCTAGGAGTGAGAAGGTTGCTAGCTTTAAAGTTAAATGTTAAATCTTAGATAGAGTTAAATGTTGCTGCTTTTAATTTTTTTTTTTAACCTGGCTTTGTAGTTTGTTCAGACTACCAACCTGATAGTCCTTTGGTCTAAGCCTCAGCTGAACAGATCATTATTGCTCGTTGTAAAGGCAAAATTGTTCACTGGAAGAATGATGCTGAAGCTGAAGCTTAAATACTTTGGCCATCTCATGAGAAGGGAGGACTATTTAGAAAAGACCCTGACACGGGGAAAAATTGAAGGCAAAAGGAGAAGGAGATGGCAGAGGATGAGATGGTTAGATAGTGTCACAGAGTCAATGAACATGAATTTGGACAAACTCCAGAAGTTAGTAGTAGACAGGGGGCCTGGCATGCTGTGGTCCATGAGGTCATGAAGAGTCGGACATGACTTAAAGACTGAACAACAACAAAGGCAAAATTATAAATATGATAGATGACCAAAAGCAACCCCAAACTTCAAACCAGAAAAGCTAAAGTGAAGAGAAATGCAAGAAAGCCATTACACAGATGCAAGGCTGGCCTGTTCATGAGGCCAACTGAAATGGTTGTCTCACACATTAGATTTTTGGGGTAGGCGCACACATACTCCAATTCTCCACATGCTGGTGTGGATAGGCTGAACCTGAAGAACTCCCTCAGAGATCTTCACTGCAATCAGGCAAACTATAGGATCCTCATCACCTGCACAGTGTTATCCAAGTGATGGCGATACCAAGTCTAATCACATACTCCAAGAATCTGAAACTCAGTCAGGAGTGTGGATGAAATGTTCTGGGGAGTTCTTGGCCAGTACACTTTCAACATGTAAAGAAACATTTCAGTATATTTATTTATGCAAACATAAGCTTTAAAGATGAATGCCAATGTGATGTAGGGAATACTGGGTGCTGTAGGCTTATACCATAGTCTTTCAAGACTGAAGGTTGCCAACCATAGTTAGGCTGCTGGACTTGAATTGAATAGACTCAGGGTGCAATCCTAACCCCTTAGTGCTTTCCAGCACTGGCATAGTGGTGCCAATGGGACGTGTGCTTCATCCTGCAGCTGGGGGGCACTCAGGGAGGCCTCTTCAAAGGAAGGGAATGTTTGTTCCCTTACCTCAGAGCTGCATTGCCCTTATGTTAGTGCTGGAAAGTACTGACATAAGGGGTTAGGATTGCACCCTCAAGTCTCAAACGCCCATTCAGTTACATAGGAACATAAATCACTGGTCCCTCAAGTTCAGTTTTGACAAAGTTGACTGGTAGCAGTTCTTCAGGGTTTCAGACAAACATCTGTCTCTCTCTCTCTGCTCGAGACTGAACCTGGGACCTTCTGCACGAGAACTTGTGCTCTGTCACTGATCTATAGCCCTCTCCTGTGCATGACCCAAAAAGGCCATGTAGTTTGCTCAGCAGTTTTGTGTCAGTCACTCTAATCTCTCTCAGCCTAACCTAGTTCCCAGTTTATTGTGAGGATAAAAATGGGGGCAGGAAGGAACCATGTCTGCCACCCTAAGCTGCTTAGAAGAAAGACTCAGAAAAACAAAAAGTGTAACTTCAGATATGATAGTATTTTTAAGATCCTTTCTTTTTTATGTGCTGAGCGACATGCCACGAATTGACTCATATTTTCTTCTTCTTCCTCCTCTTCATTTTATTTATTAACATTGTTTTAATCCATATATCTATGGATTATACACGCCCACCAGCCAAATATTAGAGCTGTGAGTGGTAATTTCTTATGTGTCAAGAGGATTAGTTAGACTTCCTTTTCTTTCTGTTGACAGACAAATCAGCTTGCCCTGACAGGAAAGAGTTTACTGATAAGATTCTCCTGCATGCACTGTCATTAATTTGTCATTTTTCTGTGACGGTGAGGCATGTAAAAGTTCCTAAGAGGCAGCAGGAGCTTTTTCTTAGCACTGTGAAAGAATTAAGAAATTAGCTCTCCACTCTTGTGATGAGAATTTGCTGAGCTGCCATGAAGGGGGAGATCAGGTTGAAGAGTAGTATCAGAGGAGCAGGAGTTCAATGTCAACAAAAATGCATTTTTTTAAAATCCTCAAAGCAGACAAAGAAGAATGAATTTTTTGTTCAGTGCCTGTTATAGGTAGCAGAATGGACATATAAACTGGCATTGTTTTTTATTTAAGTTGTTTTTCTTTCAGATTGTTTTTAAATTTGCTTTATATTGTACATATACTTGTTACCTGTCTTGAGTGCTTGGCAAGTGGAAAGATGGGGTTAAAACATCAGTCAATACATATATACACTTCACCCACTACCTTAAAGGGGAAGTGTGATCCATTTGTGTGCAACTTTCATGCATGTCTGTGAATCAGTCCCCTGGAAGCATCCCTGACCCTGTCTGGTTATGGAAAGAAAACAAAGAAGGCCACATCCCATAATGACTCACAAAAAAAGGGGGTAGGGAGAAAATCTACAAATGTGGAGAAATGGGTTCGCTATCGCCTTCTGTTTCTGGAAGCAACATTCACTAATTTACTTTATTACATAGCTTAAAAATCTTTCCTGTAATGCATGAATTACAGAAGTATTTTGATTGAAATGTTTTAAAATAATTTTAATTAATGAAATCGTTTCCAGCAATGCATACACATCACCAGATGCAAGCAGTTCTCCAAAATTCCTCCATGCTCCAGAATTTCTGGTTTTATATCATGGAAGTGTGAGAGAGATATAGAAATGGTTTGAGAGAGCCATATGTTTCTGTCTATAGAGCATACAGTCTATGACTCATCTTCCCCCATCTTCTCAGGGCTTGACTTTTCCTGCACACATTGGGTCCAATTCCACTGCTTTTGGATGACAGGCAGCTTCATACAACAGGCTGAACTGCCTAATTTACTGATTGTTCCTTCTTCCTTGTCACAGTGAGATTGGAAAGAAGAGATTTAGTTATATCCAGAAAGAGAAGAGGAAGAGGCTGGCTGATCCTGGTATTTCCTCCTCCCAGAGCACCATCCTCATTACAAGTTGGAAGAGGAGAAAGTGAAGAAAACGGGAATAAAGCAGGGGCAGGTCTATCTGAGTATTCCCACATATGCAACTTGCACGTAACAAATCATGTGACTGCTTCACCACATGCAAAACTTTGGATGGCTTCTCTAAACTGGCATTCTCAGTGTGCCAATATGGTCAAGTATGCCTGCCAAAGAAGAGCCAAGCAATGGAACTCCACAAGTACCTTAAGAGCAGAGCTGTCCCTAGAAGAGTGAGGGTCTGCCTGGGGCATTTTAACCAGTGAATGCCCCCACCCCTATTATGACCATGTATTGGTCAGGAAAGTGTGAGGCCCAGGACAGCCATCCTAGTTGCCCTACCAAAGGGACAGCTCATGTTAAGAGAGTGCTTTACACAAGATTAAATTTCCTACATGAAAGTCACCTTTGTGTAGGAACTTGCCACGTGAGGGGAACTACTTGCAGGATTCATGCAAAACCACATACACCTATTTGCCACAAGAATATGCACTGAAACTCTGAGCTAAATTCCAGAGAAAATGTAGTCACCGAAGAAGCACTGAACAACATTGAGTGCCTGCCTGTGCTGGGAGAGCTTGACAGTGAACCAACCCTAGAAGAACTTCACATGGCCCTGGACTCCCTTGCCTTTGGCAAGGCACCTGGAAAAGACAGCATCCCTGCTGAAGTCCTAAAGTGCTGCAAAGAGATCATCGTCACTGAGCTGCATGAAATCCTGTATCTCTGCTGGAGAGAAGGTGGAGTACCTCAAGACATGAGGGATGCAAACATCATCACGCTGTACAAGAACAAAGGTGACAGGGGTGACTGCACCAACTACCCTGGCATCTCTCTCCTTAGCATTGCAGGAAAGTTGTTTGCCCGAGTTACACTAAAGAGGCTCCAGGTACTTGCAGAGAGCGTCTATCCAGAATCGCAGTGTGGATTCTGAGCCAACAGGTCCACCACCGATATGATATTCTTCCTTAGACAACTGCAGGAGAAATGCAGGGAACAACGACAGCCACTCTTTATAGCCTTCATAGATCTCACAAAGGCTTTCGACCTGGTCAGCAGAGACGGACTCCTCAAGATTCTCCCCAAGACTGGATATCCACCCAGGCTCCTCAGCATCATCAGATCTTTCCACAAGGACATGAAGGGCACTGTTGTCTTTGATGGCTCCAGATCAGACCCCTTTGACATCGGAAAAGGAGTGAAGCAGGGCTGTGTTCTTGCACCAACCTTGTTTGGGATTTTCTTCACTGTCCTGCTGAAGCATGCCTTTGGAACTGCAACAGAAGGCATCTATCTCCGGACCAGATCAGATGGAAAGTTCTTCACCCTCTCCAGACTGAGAGCAAAGTCCAAAATCCAGCTGAAATGTCTGCGTGACTTCCTCTTTGCCGATGATGCAGCTGTCACTACCCACTCTGCCAAAGATCTCCAGCAGCTCATGGATCATTTTAGCAAGGCCTGCCAAGATTTTGGACTGACGATCAGCCTGAAGAAAACACAGGTCATGGTTCAGGATGTGGACTCACCTCCCTGCATTACAGTCTGTGCGCATGAACTGAAGGTTGTCCATGACTTTGTGTACCTTGGCTCAACGATCTCCGACACTCTTTCTCTCGATACCGAGCTAAACAAACGCATCGGTAAAGCAGCTACCACGTTTTCCAGACTCACAAAGAGAGTCTGGTCCAACAAGAAGCTGACGGAACATACCAAGATCCAGGTCTACAGAGCTTGCGTCTTGAGTACACTCTGTACTGCAGCGAGTCATGGACTCTTCGCTCACAACAGGAGAGGAAACTGAACGCTTTCCACATGCGCTGCCTCCGATGCATCCTCGGCATCACCTGGCAGGACAAAGTTCCAAACAACACAGTCCTGGAACGAGCTGGAATCCCTAGCATGTATGCACTGCTGAAACAGAGACGCCCTGCGTTGGCTCGGTCATGTTGTGAGAATGAATGATGGCCGGATCCCAAAGGATCTCCTCTATGGAGAACTTGTGCAAGGAAAGCGCCCTACAGGTAGACCACAGCTGCAATACAAGGACATCTGCAAGAGGGATCTGAAGGCCTTAGGAGTGGACCTCAACAGGTGGGAAAGCCTGGCCTCTGAGCGGCCCGCTTGGAGGCAGGCTGTGCAGCATGGCCTTTCCCAGTTTGAAGAGACACTTGGCCAACAGTCTGAGGCAAAGAGGCAAAGAAGGAAGGCCCATAGCCAGGGAGACAGACCAGGGACAGACTGCACTTGCTCCCGGTGTGGAAGGGATTGTCACTCCCGAATCGGCCTTTTCAGCCACACTAGACGCTGTTCCAGAACCACCTTTCAGAGCACGATACCATAGTGTTTCGAGACTGAAGGTTGCCAACGTATGCACTGAAAAGCCATGATTGGCAGTGGCTTTCTACTGCAAATACAAGGTTTATGAAAGACACACATACAGCCCTCATGCTTACTGAACTACACATGGGATTCATACAATTTCCTCTAAGAAAGAGTCTTTTCTCTGTGAAGTTTGATCTTGTATGAAGTGGTCCTCAGGGCACTTCTGTTTGAAGGAAGACAGCTCTTGTGCTTTAACTGAATAACTCCATTAGAGCCAACAGCCTTCTGCTACAGTGTGGAGAAGAGGCAGCTCTGCATGTTTTATTTCAGTCTATTGCCATGTGCAGAAGTAATCACAGCCTTCCTTCCATTTTTTTTTAAATACTGAAAACCTCAGTTGTGTCTCAGGCTGTGCTCTTAGGAGGTGCTGATATATCTCTCACACCCAGCTTGGCCCCCCACAGCAAGCTTTCCACTCAGCTGTCAATTAAATGCAGCCTTAAAGGCAGAAATCAAATTAATATTGTATAAAACAGAACAGCAAACTGAACGTTAAAAAAAAGTGAACAAAAAGGTTGGGAGCTCTTGGAAGGTGTACGCTTAAGCCTTCTCTTTCCACTTCATTTCCTTGCTGGCACCTCTCCTTCTGCAGCACCCCTTATCGCCTCACATTCATCCCCTCATACCAAAAACTAAAAAAAAGTGATGGTACCAAACTTCACAATTACCTGGTTCCATTATGCACAGTCCTTCACCCCATAATTTGGCTTTTTATGAATCTAGTTAGTAATGTTCAGTGGCAACACTAGGGTTTGTGCCATGTGGTGCTGGGGGCCAGAGCATCATCCCCATGATGTATCTCCTCCCATGCAGTGGGTTGGACAATGCCCCAGGCACATCATCACCCCGCCCTCACACCATATCATACGCACAGCCTAACTGTATGCACTTATGTATTTATTTCTGTAAACATCAACAGGAACAAATACACAAACAGTGCAACACTTAGTCAATAGCTCCAACAGCTGGAGCTCATTGCATCATCCTCATAATGTACCTCCTCCCGTACCAGACCATACAGAATGAATTACAATATCATATGCACAGCCTAAATGCAGTGGCATCACAAGGGTTTGTGTCACCCCTATTAACTTTATTTATTTTAATATATAACAGTACAGGTCACCCAACAAATCAGTAACCAACAGAAAATCAGTGGCCAACTTGATGACACTCAAACAATTGAATAAGAGTTCTACTCGTATGAGCTCTGATACATGGAAATGAGAACTGACTCATACATCTTATTGGTTCCCTGCTGTGTCATAACAACACCTGATTGGCTCTTGGCTCAATCAGTCTCATTGATCAGTTTTGAGTTAAGCAAATCCACTTTTTGTTACATAAGGCATTTTGTTTTCCTTTTCTGGTTTTTTTGGTTATAAGTTTTGACGGAATATATTTAAACAGTTTGCTTCATTGCATTCTGTATGAGATTACACATCGAATGATACATAACATGATGATATTATTCAAAAATACTTAGATTTTAACAGTTTTGGCCAGTAGTGGTGTCACCTCCCATGCGTGTCACCTGGTGCAACCCGCACCCCCCTAGTGATACCACTGGTACCAGAATGTCTTTGCCAGTGCAAATGTTAAATAACTTTCTGCAAATGCACAGCAGACTGCAGATTGTGCAGCAGTATTTATGCTTAGTAAATCTTACTAAGCAGTCTTAGTAAAGCTCTCATTTTGTACTCCAAAACAATGTGCATTTTTAAAAATGCTTATTAATTTAGGGCCCAATCCTATTCAACTTTCCAATGCACCCCTTTTTGTTCCCTTACTTTGAAGAGGCCTCCATGACTGCCCTCCCTCCACCGCAGGATGCAGCGCAAGCCTGGTTGGCACAGCTACATCAGCACTGGAAAGTTGGATAGGATTGGGCCCTTAAGCAATACCATTCATACCTGCAAATAAAAGGCATGACTGAGCCACAGCATTGCAGCATCTCCAACTCATACCACTGCAGGCATACACGGGCTACCACAAACATACTATAATGCTCAGGGCACTGTGAGGCACAATGTACCAATGCTGTGAGCGAGAAGAGAGTCGTCAGAAAACAGATACATTTATCCACAAATGTTTCCCAAGAAATTCATGAATA
Organism: Tiliqua scincoides; assembly: GCF_035046505.1. Classification (NCBI taxonomy): domain Eukaryota; kingdom Metazoa; phylum Chordata; class Lepidosauria; order Squamata; family Scincidae; genus Tiliqua; species Tiliqua scincoides. The sequence goes on from NC_089826.1 coordinate 51,156,765, forward strand.
CCGAGAGCTGATTCCAAATAAGGCCATGGGAGGCTTATCAAGCACTAACTAAAATCCTGCTCCCAACCCAATTCATCCCCTCTCCCTTACTTATTCCGCAATGTTTACACATAAAAATGATATGGGGCCTCAGGAAGGAGAATGCAAGTTATGGCTAAACTATTAGTAGGAGTCATGCTTCATTACATCTCAAGATAATACTCAAGAAGTAATTTTGAAAAATGTTAAAGGTTATTTTACAGTGTGTCGTCTCCTCTCAACATCTATAAAACAAAACCTTCAACACCTTATTTCTGCAGATATCCATAGTAATTAGAGCTACTATTTTCTTTACTTACATTATTTTCATGCCATTCTCCTTTTTTCTCATCCTTAACATGTACAACATTTCTTAATTACACCTCTGTAGACTCGCCATGTTTTATGATGCATGACTCACCATGCCGGAATTAACACTAAAATTCCTCTACATTCAAGGCTTTTCACTAGGATCAAGTGTGGGTGTCTTGCTCAATAAAGCATTTGTAACTTTTCTACAGGGACAGAACATTTTGTCTCGCTCCACCTGTAAATTGCTTCCCTTTGCTAGACCTGTTCTCTGCCATCAGTTTGAGAAAGCCCGAGAATTTAGCACAAGATTCGCCCCCTCCTTGCTTACCACAGTGAGACTTCAATCATTCGCTCAGTCAGTGGCTACTATGCAGCGATGGAAGCATCACAAAACAAATAGGCATACCATAATGTTCCACCAGGTGTAATTCAATTTTGGGTGGTTAGCTTCTCATCCATTCTTATCTATGATCACTTATTCATATTAATAAACATTTTTAAAAAGTTTTATTATCCTGCTGCATTCATAAGAACATAAGAACATAAGAACAGCCCCACTGGATCAGGCCATAGGCCCATCTAGTCCAGCTTCCTGTATCTCACAGCAGCCCACCAAATGCCCCAGGGAGCACACCAGATAACAAGAGACCTCATCCTGGTGCTCTCCCCTACATCTGGCATTCTGACTTAACCCATTCCTAAAATCAGGAGGTTGCGCATACACATCATGGCTTGTACCCCATAATGGATTTTTCCTCCAGAAACTCGTCCAATCCCCTTTTAAAGGCGTCTAGGCTAGACGCCAGCACCACATCCTGTGGCAAGGAGTTCCACAGACCGACCATTCTGAGGGGATGGGTAGCAATACATTTAAATTTACAGTCAGTTTGCACACAAATTGCACACACATCGTACTAGGACAAATTCAAGTATATATGCTCAGTGAAAAAAAGAAAAATAACAGTTTATACTGCGCAGCCATTCTACCCACCATTCCACTTACTGGGTATATATGCCAGAAGTGATCATGAGTCAAGAGAATGAATCTGCTATTCCCTCAGCCTCCCATGTGTCTCTCTCTAATGTGATTTTAGTTTTTAAAGAGACAGTACATGCTTTTGGATTTAAAGGTTGTTTTGATCATCAAAACATCCATATTCACAAGTACTAAATATCTATCTATACACTAAAATAAATCCATATGTTGTCTTAACTCCATTTACTAAAAGCTAGCACAAATGAAAAAGTTCTTGGAATTCCTGAAAAATTATGCTGATGCATGAAACGTGCTGGAAGAATTATGTTGGTAATTAACTTTTAATTTTCATTTAGTACATTTATATGCCACGTGGACTGGATTAAATTGCAGTGTCCTCATCAGAGACAGAGGTGTTCCTTCTTAGACCATGGGAGATATAGGCAAGCTCAATGAAATCAGCTCATTGAAATACAGGTCTGGCACTCCTAGGGGCTGTCGAAGTGAGACAAAACCCATATACATCATCACATTGAGCATCTTGGAGGAAAAGCAGGATACAAGTGTAACAGATTTAAATTAGAGATTGGCCCTTCCTCAACCTGCACCTGCAATTGACCAATTCCAATTGACTCTGCAATTACCAGTTCCATTTATGGAATTGGAATTAATGGAATTCCATTAATTCCAATTCCATTAATGAGGGATACATTTACCTCCTTGCTACAGACTGCTCTATTGCAGAAGTCACAACAATGGCCGTAACAATGAAAAAGGAGAAACAGAAGGGGGACGATCATGGCACATTAAAAAGAAGAGGCTTTGGACCAGGTTGAAGGCAGCAGACATTTAATGGCATATAGCCTCTCTGCCCTCTCCCTGCCCTTCCACTGCTCAGAACAGGCTTACCTACTCCAGCGCACATGGAGGCTTGCATTGGCAGCAGCAAGCCTTCCCGCCAGCGCTACTAACCTCTGAGCTGTCACAATATGCTTTTTGGCACGTTTGCGGCAGTTTGCATTGGTGGATCACTCAGTCCATCAGCACAGAGGCACAAAAGAATTGCGCTGCAAATCATGGTACAAGAATGCATTGGACCCTCAATATTTTCAAAAAAGCTACACAAACGTCCTGTTTGGTGTCAAACATGCAGTAGATATTGCAGCTGAATAATCTCCTAGAGAAGTGAGACTGTTTATCACACAGTCTTATTTTTAGATGTGCTGTTCTTTGTAAGCACTCATCTGCTGTGTTAGTAAAGCAGAAATGGTAAATTTGACGAGAATTAATCTTCACCCAGATGAGCATAATTACTAGGAGGACTAGTTCTAAAGGCAGGCATTTGTGGGGGTGAAGAATGCTTCACTGTCTGTTCCTAATGTTTGGGCCAAGACCCAGTAGGTACAGTGAGCACAGGAGGACCACCTCTTTGAATGTGAAGGTGCCTGATGTCAGTAAATTGAAAGAAAATTAATTGCTTCCTCCCCCCACCAAGTCTCTGGGACATAATCTGTCTAAAAATAAACACATAATAAAAACCAGTGACCTCAGCAGCTGGTGCCTCAGATGAGATTCACGTACCAGCTGCAAAAGTTGCTACCAAATCAACTTCTTTGCTAAAAAGTGATACCTGTTTCCGTTCTTCAAGCTCCACAGTATGCCAGACCTCCCAGGATATTGCACCTCTTTTCTTCATGCAAATAGCTTCATGCAAATAGCAAATAGCACTTCCCAGGCATGTGAAGTGTAAGAGGTAATACACTGACAGTGCAATCCTAGGCATGTCTACTCAGAAGTTAAGACCCATTGGGTTCCAGGTGGTTTACTCCCATGAAACTGTGCATAGAATTGCAGTTGAAGTTACACAGTATCATGCACATTTGACATGATAAAGGATATTGGAGAGAGGGTTTTTGTACTGAAAAAGGACACTGCCTTCAAATAATGTCTGATTTGTACATGCTTGGATGAGATCTAAATAGGGCTACTTATTTTTTTTTTAATCTAAGCAATCACTTGCTTGTAACCTGGGTGTGTGTGTAAGTCTTTTTAAACGGTGAATAATAGAACAAATATCTAGTACAATGATCAGGATCTCAGAGAGACCAAATTCAAAAGTGGCATTGAAAGAAAAAAAAATTGTGTGAGTGCTGATGCGTGGGGAGGGGCTTTATCCCTGTTTATAAAGCAAATTTTGGCTGCTCAAACCCCACCCCCTCACCACCAAAAGGGCAGGGGGAGGTTGCATAACTATCTACACAATAGCTTCTTATGCATTCTTCATTTTCAAGGTTTGTTTGTTTTTTTAAATAAAGAACAAGACTCAAAAGGTTAGGGCATGAATAGATAACTAAAAAGATGCCTATATACATGAGGCTGCTGTAAATGAACTTTCTCCAGGAAGAGAGGTGAAGTTGGAAAATATGACCTTAAGTAAGCCCATGAGTATTTTTCTTGGTAGTCTTGGTACTTTTATGATCAAGCACAAATTTCGTTTTCTTAAGAACATCTTGTGGAATCAGTAAGCACACCTGATGATAATCCTACCATCACTTGCTTATTAAATCATTACAAATGCCATGATGACATAAAGTACAACAGCCAACAAGCTCCAAACACATTACGAAGGGAGCTATAACATGTTTATTCATTTAAAGGTTTATATCCCACCCATCCAAAAGCTCTGCGTGTAGCTACTAATGAAATAATTGTCCTATTTCCAGGAAAACAGAAAACAAGAAACTGAATGCAGAGAAAAGGTTACAATAAGAAGCAATAGCTGTCCATGACACCTTTTCTCTCTGACACACCCCTCACGTATTTGATGATGAATATTTTTTTATTTGCTATATACTTGCTTTTCATTTGTTTTCTCACTTCTCAAAAGATAAGAATAAACCCCAATAATCTCTCACCTACATCAACCTATCTGATCATTTTTTATTTTGATCCAGAATACATGGTTGGACCATCCTATGGCCCAACCACAAATGGCCACAATAGAACTTAAATAGAACTTAAAACTGGTGTAACTAGTCATCATTCTTCACTGTCCCAGCATCAACATCAGGTTCACAATGGTGGTAAAAAAGAGCCAATCTAGCAACCATGGCCTCTCCCCACAAAGACCATAGCAACACTACCACCATTCACAACATTGCTCCTTGTGGAGTTCCATAAATCTAATGAGCAGAAAAACCCAATCAGCAAGTGGCGATGGCAGAAGCATCTCGATGACATCACGTAACCAATTTCACTCCTACAAACAGGTCACAATCAGACTGCCTGAACATCTTTTTGGAAAACAAAGGGAGCCACCTGGACACCCAATTTCAACAAATACCTTTGTGAAACTATAAGTCAGTGGAATAGCCCAGACACAGCACACAAGAGGCCCTGGGCTCGATCCTTGGCCATGGACTCCAAGAAGAAGTGACTGGTGGCAGAGGCATCAGTAGGCATCACCTGGGGTGGCACCCCCATGATGGACTTCCTCCCATACCAGACCACACAGAATAAATTACAATATCATACACATAGCCTAAATACAGGTGTCACTAGGGTCGGTGTCACCCCTATTAACTTTATTTATTTTAATATATAACAGTACAGGTCACCCAACAAATCAGTAACCAACAGAAAACCAGTGGCCACCTTGATGGCACTCACACAACTGAATAAGCTTTCTAGTATTAGCTCTGATACGTGGAAATGAGAACTCATTCATATTAACACCTTATTGGCTCCCTGTTGTGTTATAACAACACCTCATTGGCTCTTGTAACAATCAGTCTCATTGTTCAGATTTGAGTTAGGAAAATCCATTTTTTGCTACATAAGGCAGGTGTGCTTTCCTTTTCTGGTTATTTGGCTATACCTTTTGATAGAATACAGATAATTCACCATAATTTGTTTCATTGCATTCTGCATTAAATGATACATAACATGATGGTATTACTTGAATACCAAGGTTTTGTCCAGTAGTGGTGTCACCCCTGAGTGTGTCACCCAGTGTAGTTCACACCCCCTATATCCCCTAGCGATGCCACTGACTGGAGGCCATAAGTTTCTGGTTATTTTCCCAGTGGGTCTCATTGTTCATCTCCCTGCTCCCCCTTCCCTTCATGTTCTCACACAGCCCAGTTGGTTTATTTCATCAGTACTAACCACAAAGTGTTAAACACAAGTATGACACTGCTTCCTTAGCTTGCTGAAGCTCAAGCAGACACAGGGTGGAGGAGATGTAGTGGTCTCTCAGTGAGAGTCCTACTTGGAAGACTATTGGGGTGGATCAAGCACTAGGATGCCTTGCTAGCCTGAATTAAAAATGTTTATATCCCACTTTTGCTACATTTATTCACATGGCAAAAAAAATAAATTTGTGAGCCACTTTGGGACAGGAACCATCTGAAAAGAAACAGAAAGTGCACACAGTACCAGCAAGCAGCAATTGGGAGGGATATTATTCCAGGGTGAAGAGGGGCAGTGGCTACCTCTGTGTTAAATGCAAGAGATCCACCATTAAAAAAAATATATATATGTTTTGCTCAATTAACAGAGGTAAATTTTTTTGTAGTTTTTGATGAACAGCATTAGTGATTAAGTAAGTTTTGAAAAGCACATTAAGTGACTGAGGGCCCAATCCTATCCAACTTTCCAGCACTGGTGCAGCTGCAGTGCAGCCCCAACATAAGGAAAAAAAAAATGTTCCCTGACCTTGAGGAGGCTTCTGTGACTGTCTCCCCACCAAAGGATGCAGCAAACGCCCCATCAGCACGGAGGCACCGGCATGGGAAAATCGGATAGGATTGGGCCCTAAGCCTGCCAACATTTTTCTTCTAACAAAGCTCCTATGTTTTTGAGAGAGTCAGCTTTCAGACTCTTTTTACAGAAGAGTAAGAGATAGAGCTGTCCTATCACAAAATTCTATTCCAGGAATGGAAAGGGCATTCAAGGTCACCTGTCCAAGCTTCTGCTTGAAGTAGGAAAATCCACTCTAGAACACTTCCAAAAGGTGCCTGTCAAGCTCAACTTGAAGACCTCCAACAATCTTCCCTGTAGCTATGCAGCTGTTATTGAAGGCTCACGCAGCTTCCCCCTTCATGCTCTGGAGCTTGGTGAGGATGTCATTGCCAAGTACTCCACAGTCATCCCTGTGCAGCCACCATAGTGCTCCAACCTGTACAGGTAAAAATTACAGGAAACATTGATCTCCAGTGAGGGAGAACCCACCCCTCAGTCACGGGTTCCACTGTTGAACTACTCTTACCGTTAAGAGTCACCCCTCCCTTTGTAGAGAGTTGTCATGGAACTCAATACTACAGTGACTCTCCTCTTCCAGTGCTTAGGCTCTGATCCTGCAAGGAAAAAGGGACTAATGAGCGTTTGGCCAACAGTAGCAGTGGCTGGAATAGCAGACATTCACAAAACAAAGTTTATCTGCATGCAGGAGTTCATGGCCAATAGGGTTCCTCCCAGTTCTAAACAGTGTATATATTACCCTGGATCTTCTATATGAGAGGCACTTCAAGTACCTGTTGGTGAGCAAAGGTCATTCAGCCAGTAGTTATGAATACTGTGCAGGTGACCAGGAAAGGGAGACCATAGGAAACACTGCTGCACTCAGACTTTGAGACATGGTATTCCCTCACCTCTGTGAAGTGCACTGTCTTGGTTTCTTCAGTGGCAGGGTGTGTCCTTTTATTAGCATAATTTAGAGAGCAATGATAATTTAAATTGGTTTATAAATCTGATAAAGTCTAATGCACAAGGTGATACGTGCAAGTGGAAGGCGCACAGGGCACCCCCCCAATTTCTGTTGATTCTCCCCTCCTACCACATCCACTACACTCCATTCTACATGGTTCTAGAGCAGGGGTTCCCAATGCTTTTTCACTTGCGTCCCCCTGGCAGCCATGTCCATAAATTGTACCCCTCATATTAGCAAATGTTTGTAATTAATATAGTTGCTGTTACTTCACATTTATGTTTTCAGTTACTGATCCATATCTGATAATATACAAATTGATGACCAGAAACTAGCAGATGCTGGGGCTTCCACAGCCAATTAGCTGCTCTCCTTCCTGCTTTGCCAGTCCCGCAAGGCATTCTAATACAGATCTGCCTTTTCCTACATTATTCAATTATTTTTCCAAGTACCTCTAAAGATTCTGGCAAGTACTCCTAGGGGTACACATACCCCAGGTTGGGAACCATTGTTCTAGAGGATCCACAAATCTCCAAGAGTGGATTTTTTGTGGCATATAGGGCTGCAGAGGAGAAGAGGGATAGAAAAGCCCCTTTGCACATGCAGAACTCCATTCAAGCTCCTTTGAATACATCCTTCAATATGGACCAATAGTAAAAATACTGCTACACTTTTAGTAACACAAGGCAAAGGAATATCATAATTTCGTTTCTAGTGTAAAAGACAAGGAACAGACTCTTCCAGTTGCTTGTGCATTGGTTACCTTACTGGCGAATAATTCTTAAAAGCCATTTCTGAAACTGTCATTGTTTGGAGAGAAGGTGAAAAGGAAGATTGTGCAGCCATAATTGAGCCAACCAGACTGTGATACCTTAGCAACTGCTTCCATTGCAGGAGAAATTGCTGTTCACCAGCCCTCACTTTGCCAGGCCAAATGAGCTGATCAACTGATTTTTCCCCCAGAAGGTGTAAGTGTTGTACATCCTTTGCTCTGGACAAGGTAGCTGTGTTAAGGTTACAGACATCTCTACTGGATGGTACCTACATCACCACTACAAAGTGCATTTCTCATTACTTTCCTGCTCACTTATGCATTCCGAGTACTTCACAGTTTGAAGTGTATTTTTCTTAACTTAAAAAAAGAAAGAAAAGAAAGCTTCAGAGGCTATGCAGTGACACTCTCCAGTGCTCAGGCTTGTATGGTGCACAGTAAAAACAGCTGTAGCAGGTTCCTTCTCCAAATTATTAGTTTTTCAAACTAGTAAATAGTATAGTGCAGTGGTTAGAGCATTTGATTTGGACCAGAGAAACTAAATTCAAAGTCTCTGAATCTTGTTCAGACACCAAACTCATTGAGTTGCCTTTAGTCAGTCATCATTTCACCACCTTGGCCTCCTCACAGGATTTTTGCCAGAATAAAATAAATTTTAAAATAGAATTTTTTAATTTTTATTTTGCAGATAATTGCTTTTGCATTTTTTTTTTCTTAATTAAACCTAGGTCTCCAGAATGAACACAAAGGCAGGTTAAACGCTGCAAATTCTATGTCCTTTGTTCAGGATTCTGTCTTGTGTGTAGGTAGAAATGGCACCCAAAAAAAATCACTTCAGGAGTTTTGACGCCATCCTCCAAACTAGGATGGTACAAAAGTTGGCATGGTTCATGTGTTGCTACACTGCATGCATTCAGGCTGACATACATGCACCCTCAGCTTTCTCAAAGCTGCACTGTTACACAATGGCTCCAGTAAATTGATATGATTCCCCCTCCCAGATTAGCATAAACATTTATACAAGAACAGATAGGATGCATGAGGACAAGCAGAAGAATTATAATTTCAAGACACTCTATAGTCTCGCTACAGGAGTATTTCTCAACGTTTGCCCCACCATACCACTTCACATGGTCCACCTATTGGAAGTACCACCAGAAGCAATTGGTAATGCTGTCATCACTAGTTACTTCCAGATTGGGATGCCAGACATGACACAATAAACAATGGTAAGGGGCACAGGGTGCATGGGAGCGCTTTTCTGAGCATGCCAAAAGCACACTGGTGCTCTGCCCACTGAGCCAAGCTTCCTACCACTCACTGCTTGTGTTGAGTTGCTGGTTTTGGCAGAGGTCTGGGGCTCCTATACCACTGGACACCACCTCAAGTACCACCAGTGGTACGAGTACCACTGTTTAAGAAACACTGCGCTACAGTCAACTCATCTTTCAAAAGTTCAGATCCAAGAGATAAATACAGCTCCTAGAACAAACAGAAGGAAGATCCAGAACAGACTCCATTGTTCTGCACACCATTCACCAACCACAACGTCCTCAATGAAAATCTAATGCAGGAAGAGCATCAATGGAGAAAGGGCTGGCTATGGCTTAAGAACTTCCACAACATACATATTGCCACAGTTAAATCATAGTAAAATATATGGGCTATTGCCCAGAACTGCTGCTTGGTGGATTACTCATCTGGGTTCAGGAACTCCTCAATGGATAAACATTGCCAATTCCTCTGTTAGCTATACCCACAAGAATCATCACGACATTCTGGATAAAACTTGGTTACAAGAGTTTTTATTTTGCAAACTATACATAAACTTAAAAAAAAGAAAACTGCAGTATACTTTAATATTACAATAAGACAATAATTAAATTTAGTATTAAACCTATTGAAAACAAATGCAAAGAAACAACCAATTTTTCTTTTAATTAACTGCAGATAAAAATCAGGGAAAACAGTAACACACAGTTGAAATTAAACAACTGCTTGCATAATATTACACAGGTTCTTTCAATTTTATTGTGGCACAAAGCCACAGGTCTTGATATGAATGAAGGTGGTGGAGTTTCAAAACGTCTGCACAATTAATTAACATGCTAACATAAATACAGTGATTAAAATAATTTTCTCTACAGTCAAATTTGAATGCTATTCTACTTAAGAATTATAATGTATTCTACATGGTAATTACATAACAATGGGGGTGGGGAAGAAAATAACCCATTTCTTCATTCCAGCAGCAGTACCTATATTGATATTAAATTTGGAATTTGGTAATGCTCCACTATTTCCTAATAAATCTTATATTGGTATGCATGCTATAAATCTCTCTATTTTGCAAGGCACCTTACAATACTCCTCTAATGTTCTGAACTAGAAACCAAACAGGGCATAATTAGGAAAGATGTAAAATTAGTTTCTGAGTTGGAAAACTAAGAAGCCACAGTAAGGAGTTAGAAAGCATTTATTGGGGCAAGTGTCTTTGTCAAATACAGTAATATATAAACACACTCTTTATGTAAAGTTTTCCCATTAAAATATGTTAAACTAATTTTATGGCTAAAAAACGCTATAGAAATAAAGATAAAATGATCAGGCTGCTTGCAAATGTAACAAGCTTACATGATTTTGACATTAAAAAAGAAAAAATAATCCCTAAAAAAAAAGGACAACAAAACTTTAGAATTGCAGAAATTAGGCTTCTCCGGGTTCACTGCATTTAAAAAATCAGTTCAAGATCCTAGTAGTTGCAAAGTCGAAAACATAGCAGTTGCGAACACAAAGAAGGCCTTGACTTGTCTTCTACAGACATGGCTTCTCCACTTCTCTGGTAAATTATAAAACTGGCGACATGTTATGTCTTTATTGAACTTTACTTATCCTGCCCATGCATATTCTGAAAAAAGAAATGTTCACATGGTCTAAAACACAGTTAAAAAGTTTAAGGTTGCTTATACCTGCTTGAAGTGGCCAGACACAAACAGTCCCAAATAGAAGAGGTCTCTTTTCACGGAAGTTTATTTAAAGTTTGGTTGTCCTTATGATTATCTGCACATTTAAGGTTTTTTATTTTTTTTGTAGCACATACACATTCCTTTCTTCAGGCTAGAATCCAGTGTGTTTTCTTCTGCTCAATGGCATATCAAAACAACACATAATATAATGATTTTCATTTAAACAAAGAAAGTCTATGACTCCAGCTGCAATATTTCAAATAATCATACAAAATATACATGTTGTTTAGAATCCTTTTGCCCTTCAAAAGGAATAGGGATTTCCTGGGGTGCCATCTGGTAAATGTTAGAAAGAGACAATTTATTCATAGCTATAAGCATCAAATATATCCTTCATGCTCATCAACGTCATCGTCATCGTCGTCCCCTTCATCCTCATCGTCATCTTCAATTTCATCTTCATCATTCATCATATCATCCTCATCATCTGTCCATTCGTGGAAATCGCCACTGGCAAAATCACCTGATATCTCTAGATCAATAGCTAAGAAAAATTATAGCTGTGTCAGTTTGTATCAAGGTTTGCTTCAAGGTATTACACAAACAGAAAATAATATTCTGGCAGGATTTTCCACAGTGACCTAAAGCAGTTTAAGGTCATATCCCTGGTTGAGTTCATTTATTACAGTATTTATTTACTGCTTTTCTAGAAGACTCACAGATTTGAGTCACACAGACTCAATGAGTTGAATGCCACAGGAACATAGTGATTCTTCTGAAGGTTTGTCTATATCAGATTGTCTGTTGTACAATGAGAAGAAAGAAAACTGGTGAATGGGCTCATTTCCCCTATTGATTATGATAGATATCAAATGTTCTTATACTATTGCTAGAAGTAGATGACTTGTTCAAAGGAATTCAGGGTCTCTGTACCTTTCAAAGAACTCTTGCCCTCTGGGGCAGGACTTTGGGGCGTCGGGCCCTGGCCTCTGCCCCCTTAAGGGGTGGGGCAAGTGAGGAGGCAGTGGTGCAATCCCCAGGATTGCGCTGCTCAGGGGGCTGCAGGGGCTTGGTTGAACTTACCAGAGCCTCCTGCAGCCTCCCAAGGGTGCAGGGAGCCCTGCACGACCGTCTGCAGGGCTCCCAGATGCTTTAGAAGTGAAAGTGGAGTGACCACGCCCCACCCCCACTAAACTGGAAGTGGAGCATGATCACTCCACTTTCACTTTTGAAGCACTGGGGAGCCCTGCAGACACTCGCGCAGGACTCTCTGCACCTCCGGGACGCTGCAGGAGGCTCTGGTAAGTAAGTACAGCCAAGCCCATGCAGCCCCCTGAGCACATGATCCTGGGGACTGCATCGCTGTCTCCCCCCACCCCCAGAAGAACTTAGATCGGTTTCCAAACTCCCAGAGAGTTTGAAAATCGCTGCTCTAGGGCCATGTTGAAGCCCCAAGGTCCTCCTCACTGTCCGAGACGCGTCCTTTTTTTGCCCAAACCTTTGGTCTTCTTGCTCCAGAGGAGCATGTGCTCTGTCAGTGTGTGCTGTCTGAGAAGTGGCGTAAAGCACTTTCCAATGGTGTGCCTTCTAGGAGCACCACTGGGAAGGCCAGAGCCTTCTTGCTGATGCGCAGAGCAGGTAAGTAGGTAGGTCTGGCACAGGAGCATAAAATGGGGCAGGAGAAGGTGTGGGCAGGTAGGGTCTGGGAGGGGGGCACGATTGATAGTGCCAGCATGTGCTGTATCCTATCCTCCTACCTGGGCCTGATCAGCCAACATGGGTGCAAGCGGATGTACACCAGCCAAATGGTTCATGGAGGTCTAAGTTAATCCATTGCAGCTGCTGGGCCTTACCCCACGGCAAGAGAACAAATGAAAGTCCTAAAGGAGACTTCCAGCAGTCAAAACTTCCCCGCAGGATGCAGCATATCCTGCACTGGCACCACTTCGTCAGTGTGGGGAAATTTAGGTAAAATTGGGCTGCCAGCTCCCAAGGACACAACCTTAGCAGAAAGTTAAACATTTAAACACAGGAATTTTAAAATGCCAATTACTTAAGCATGTCTATGTAAAATTGCTCCATGAAATTATATATTTCACCTGCACTATAAATACGAAAAAACCCTGTCAAAATTAACTTTATTAAAATAAACAGATATAATACAATGATTTCTAACAGATTGAACAGAAGTGAGAAGTGGGTATTTATTTAATGGACCTATAATAGAGAAGGTGTTGATTGCAATTTACTGAGAAAGCTGATTTGCCACAATGCCCATGGGACAAAATGATTCATTTAAAAATCTTCTTACCCACTGGTGCATTTTAATACATCTGCTAATAAGAACATAAGAAGAGCCCCACTGGATCGAGCCAAAAGCCCATCTAGTCCAGCTTCCTGTATCTCATAGTGGCCCACAAGATGCCTCAGTGTGTACACAAGACAACAAAATACCGGTATCCTATTGCCACTCCCTTGTATTTGGCATTCAGATATGGCCTACTTCTAGAACCAGGAGGCAAATGATCCTTTATGACTGAACTGAGAAAATGCAATTCTCTGTTTCGTGCAGGTCAGACAAGAGGACACTCTAAAGTTTCTGGCCTTCACAATGATATGCTATTTTCTTATTCTTAACAACAACAATCAAAAGATTCCTGTGCCTTACCACAATCTGCAGCACCATGCGTTCTGGATCCTGTCACTTCATTGCCATATCTGTCAACGCACCAGCATTGCCCTGCGCTTCCATGGCACTGGGTTGGTTTGTAGTACCCATCTTGATCACATAAAGGGATGTACTGCCCTGTGCAATAAAGAAACACACCAAAAGAACAACCAATCACTCTAGCAGCATAAACTCATGATCTGTCTTCAACCAAACAAATCATGAATACAGTTATAACATTTGTAGATGAGTTATCTACAGGGTCAGCCACATAATGAGGTGAACTGCAGTGGGTTCCTCAGGCAGCAGATTATTGGGAGAGGGGACACAGAGAAGGTGCCTGGCTGCCACACTGGGGTCATGCTCTCATGCTGCTGTATATCCTCTCCTTCACCTACTTCAAATGTTCCACAGATCACAGCAACACTATTGCTATCACCTCGCTTGGATCTGAAAAGGAGAAGGGGCAGGGCAGAAAAGAAGAATAATAATACAGGCATTTATATACCGCCTTTCTTGGTCGTCAGCTTTCTCCTCAGACTTTAATTCAAGGCGGTTTATATAGGCAGGCTGTTCTAAATCCCCATAGGGATTTTTACAATTGAAGAAAAGTTCTATCTTTCAAGAACCGCACAACATTTCAGATGGATCTTTTATGGTCTGTTATCACTTTCTGGTCTCCAGATTCCTCCCACGCAGGCTGACAAGCAGCTTCTTCATCTCTCCAAGAGCAGGTGGAATAACTCGGCTGAGCTTGTCAGCTGCTTCAAGATCTCGCCATTCATGGTGCCAGTGGCCTCGAACTGGCAACCTTCGGATGTTATCTTCAGGCAAACGGAGGCTCAACCCTCTAGACCAGACCTCCTGCCTGGTAACCAGACCTGATTACCCCTACCTCTTTTCCTGTCTGTCCCCTTCCTCCTCTTGTGAGGCAGCAACATCTATGTTGCACTTCTCTGTGAAGCATTCTGAGGAGGCAGTGAGAAGGTTTATGCTGAAGAGCCACAGTGGTGGGGGACAGAATGGGTGATGTTTGGTGCCCAACATGAAATTTTTGGATTGCTCTCACTTACTTTGAAGTTGTATTAATAACAAATCAAAAATTCCTCTGGCTGTCCGAAAAGGTCTCTGTTCCACAAGGAATAGTCTATATCTTTTTTCACTGATTCATTGATAATTCATAGTTGTACTGTTAAGACATATTAGAATGGAAAGAATGCTCTCTGCAAGAGCAATATTTCATATTAGCTACCATGAAAGTGTGATAAAAGAAAAAAATATATATGGGCATATGGCAGTGGTACTCAAACTTTTCCGGCCAGTGGCTCCCTTGACCCCTGTGGCTGTTGGCCATGACTCCCCATCATGTTCCTAAGGGCTGGAAGTGACATCATTAAACAGGAAGTGGCCAGAAATATTAACTATATTAAATACAATATTATACTATTATATTTATTATAATATAATATAAAATATTAAATATATATTAACTATATTAATATTAATTATATTAATCATATCGTTATGATTTCCAAAGAAATACTGTACAGCCTGGATCAGATATCACTTTCTCCTGTGAAAGGTTTTGGGGCTGTGGCCTACAAAAACCTGAAAATCTCAATGGAGTAAGCAGTGTGCCAAAACGGCCAACTGAGACAATAACATCAGATGGTACTTGATGTTAAAGTGCAAGAAGCTCAAACACACACACACATTTTATACTCTTAACTATTTACATAACTATTGTTTAATTTAGACATAATTTTTTTATCTGCACCTACACATAACCTGGATAAAAAAGGAGAAACAAAATGTTCAAAAATCACAAGTACTCTTCATTGCCACAAAAGGTTAAACTTAGCATTTCAAGATATTGCTAATATTTTTAGTCAATTGTATCAGTCATACTGATAGATTCCAAACATTTTCATCAATTAAAAAGGTGTGTCTGATTAATCAGGTAACAAAACTTTAAAAAGTATCTAAGAAACGTTGTAAACAAAAACCAAAAGCATCAAATTTTATCTTAGAAGAGGCATTCTCTCTTCTTTCTGACACAAAAGAGAATGCCTCTAAGCTGATGACTGAATTCTAGATGAAAAGGACGAACACTTGTGTTTTAAAATGTTTCATTGATATGCAAATTTGATAAAAAATAATTTAATTAATTAAATATTTGTTGCTTTCACTATGCAGTTTGACCTCAAATGACAATAATTTCTGTGTTTATTCTAGAGAATGGTGTATCACATCAGATTAACTATCCTCTGTAGCCTCTCTCAAAGTCTATTAAATCAGAATAAGAATTCTACTCAAGTTTTCACAACACAGTTTTCAAGTTATTGTTTCAGTTTTCCATGAATATAGTGAAGTCCAATGTTTTAACGTTAATAGCTATACAAACATTTACAGTGAAATAATTATTCACAGAAGTTCTATATTCCATAGGGAATGTTACAGAGAACACTTAAAACCAGATGTCATTTTATTACTGTATCATCCAGTCATTTTCTTGGTCTCTTTTCTTTTTTAAAGTGTAAAAATGGACATTCTAGGAGTGTAATAAAACAGATGTAATATCTTAGAACTGATAAGGTAATAAAACTAACTTTAATAGCTTTCAGAGACTTTATAAATTCTGTTACTAAAACTTGGTTTGGTCCATCATTTTAGGATTCATATTGATTTTGTGTTGCAGTTTCACTAGGGTTATTTATGTAAGCAATAAAAACTTCAAAAGGATGATCTATGACTTACCTAGGAGCTTCTTTCCTCCTTGCTGCTTCTGAATGTTGCTGAGCTCTATCTGGCAAGGTGGGTCTACAATAATATCAGATATGTTAAACTTCAGTTATGCTTCAGAATGGAGGAATGGACTCTTCAGATTCATTCTTAAATCATACACTTCAAATTGGTTTACTTCTACTGACTTCATTGTTATTCAGGGCTGTGAGCTGTAAGCCAGGGATATTACAAAGAAAATGAGAATTGCTTTGCTGGATAAGACCGAAGGTTTATCTAGCCCAGCATTCTGCTTCCATCAATGGTCCACTAGATGCCTCTGGAAAGCTCACAAGGCAAGCATGATAGGCCGGACTGGTCCAAGCCAAATTGGCATGCCAATTCCACTGTCCCTTCCCAAAACCCATGTAAGCTCTGCTTGTTCTGCTTATTTCAAACAGGACAAGAAGGCAGTGGCAGCAGAGCTCAAGGTAAGGGGAAAGACGAGGGCAGGCTCTGCTTTTCCTTGCCCACCAAGCCTGCTTAGTG
Organism: Tiliqua scincoides; assembly: GCF_035046505.1. Lineage (NCBI taxonomy): Eukaryota > Metazoa > Chordata > Lepidosauria > Squamata > Scincidae > Tiliqua > Tiliqua scincoides. The sequence goes on from NC_089826.1 coordinate 51,173,454, forward strand.
GGTAAAAAAGAGGCTGAGGAGGCAGCAGCAACAGCAGTTTTTAAACCCTTTTTTCTTCCAGCAGTGCTGGAGAAAGAGATGGACTGCTACTTTCCTGATCCTCTTTCTCCTTGCTTTCAGTCAACTGAGGCAACACAGTGGGTGGTGGGCAGTTGGGCACCCCTCAACAAACAGGCACTCCCCCCCCAACTTGCTGTTTGAAGTGTGCATTTCAGTTAGCCTCACTGCTAGGCTCACCTCAATGTTGAGGGGCAGCCATTCTGTTTTTCACCCTTAATATCTGGTAATCAAAGGACATAAATCTGTTGTGGACACCCCTGTCTGCTGTTGTCTGAAAGGAAGGCAGCAGGGTTACAGGTTTCTGATTCTGAGGGGGAGTGTCACGCCCCCCCCCAGCAAAAAAACATGGCAGGGAGCCAGCAGAGCCAAAAGTGGCTTTCTCTCTTTCCTCTCCCACTGTCTCATATCTTTTACCAGGGAGAAGAGGGGTTTTTGGCTTCATGACTCCTCTCCTCAGTGACATCTCCTGTGCTGTTGAACATTTCTTTCTTCGTGGAGCCTTCACCATCAGCTGGCTCGAGTATCCTTACTGGTGCTGGATCCATTCCTTCTCACCCTGCCACTGTCTTAACTTGCTCTGGTGGGTGTAGGCAGCTTTGGCAATGGTCCTGGAGCAGTATCGCCTAATGTGACAGCACTCTGTTGGCAGCCATTTTGCTACAGCAGAAGTGTCTTCCACTGCCACAAAGGGCTCTGCACTCTGCCCAATCCTCAATAGGTTGGGCCATAAGCCTAAATGTCATTCTTTCATATTTGCAAATTATTCTAGCCTTTTACCTTGCTGTCTCTGGAAGCAATAGCACCACTCATTGTTGGATATCAAACTGTCTTTGTAAGTGTCACAAGAATTGAAAAATTCCTTGATGCACTGTACATTGTCAAGGTTAACATTTCCAAGCTCTGACTGGTCCAATAGCAGGTCATAGTTCTTATCAAGCCTGTTGAACATCCAGCCGAGGGAATCCTTGCAAATGGGTAAAATGCTGGTATCAAATCCTAAGAGGCAGAAAAACAAAATGATCAGATAAGAGAGAAAGGCAAAACTGACAGAAAGCCTGGCCAAGCAAAGGAAGCGCTTTGTCTTGGAAACAGCTTTACAAAATGCTGATCAAATACGTCACAGCGTACGCTGACGACACATGTGAATCAAGTAACGTGCTAATGGCAGAAGCAAATAAATCTTACATTATGTTATTTTTGCTCAAGGCATTTAGTAAAAATATGCTTTCTTTTAAATTATACAGTGTATATGAAAAATAGCACTGGTGTTCTTCATAGTAGTGACAGCAAAGGAGATTCTAGTAGTGCTTCCCCCCCCCCCCATACACTGCCTGTTTTCTTAAAAATGTAGGGTGGATTGGGGTCATTGGGGATGACTTTAGATTTATGGATCATCCTTGTCAGGACTATGTGTTGGGGAGTGGGAAGCTAGCTATGTCACTATTAATAGGATGATGGGCAAGGGGAGATATAGTGGTGGAGGTTGGGCAGGCTGTGGCAGGAGAGTCACTCAGAAGCAGACTCTTTCTCTTTCTGGCCCTTCCTCTAGCCCACTGGTGGCTCTGGCAGCAGCCTTGTCAGCCTGAAGCTGCTGTTGCTAAATGCCAGGTAAATAAATAATGAGACTAGCCTTATAGAGGATCTGATACTGGCTGAGGCTGCTGACTTGGCATATATCACGGAAACCTGGATGAATTATGGGACTGGGTTTTCCCTCCTGAGTTGTGCCTTCTGGGTTTCTGTGTATTCCAGCAACCATGGCTGAAAATGATGGGGAGGAGGAGTCATGCTGGACTACCTTGAGTTCATCTCCCTTGTCAGGTACCCTGTCCAGCAGTGTGACAGGTCTAAATGCCTGGATGCGGTGTTAAAAGGGTGTGGAAGATATATTCCCATGGCAAAATTCCAATACACCTACTGTTTGAAAACATTGGGGCAGTGTTTCTCAAACTGTGGGTCAGGACCCACTAGGTGGGTTGTGAGCCAATTTCAGGTGGGTCCCCATTCATTTCAATATTTTATTTTTAATATATTAGACTTGGTGCTACCATGGTATGTGACTGCATTTGGGGAAATGTCACATATTTGTACTTTACACATTGCTATGTATATGCTGTTAACAATGATACTCAATGGGACTTAATCCTGGATAGGATTGCAGCTTAGTATTGTTAAAAAAATTTCCTGCTTGATTATGTCACTTCCAGTCATGACATCACTTCCAGTGGGTCCTGAGAGATTCTTATTCTAAATAGTGGGTCCCGGTGCTAAACGTGTGAGAACCACTGCATTAGGGTATAGATAACAAAAATCTTGCCATTGCTAGAACTTGGGACAGACATTGTGAAAAGTATTCAAATATAGTGTAAAATGAAGTTCATTTATAAAAACTTTAACTTTCTTGTTGCCCTTGAACCAACAAGGGCAGTGTGAGGTTCGTTACCCGGGGTGCCCCGATCCACTAATTTGAGGACACCAAGGGAAGGTCTAGCAGAAAACTCTAACCCTAGATATTAATCTATGAATATATTTTAATTTTAAACAAGGTTATAGGCTTACACTGACAACTGTGGTGAGTCTACTTCTAAATGTTATATCGTCTTTAACAAAAGCAGCCTTCCTCTCCCATTTTATAGTTAATGCTACATACAGGCCTTGGATTTAGTTGTCACATTGCACATACCTTTAATTTAGAAATAGCAAAATATCCTTTAGATGCAAGACTATTACAGCTTAAAATACTCTTGCAAAGTATTTTTCCAGTAAAAAAAATATTATTGAAGAGTTAAAAAACATGGCTATTGGGGAACAAAATTCTTTATGGGACTGGAATACTGAATAATCTGCATTGTCGTCATGGTTAATGTAATAATTTTGACTAAGAGCCCACACTAAAATACTGAAGACTGCTGTCTGCAATGGGATACAGCATCTGAAAATTAGAAATTGATTATGATCTGTATTTGAATCTATGTTGGTAAGAGGACCGTCATTTCTTTGTCTATAGATCTATCAATTCAAATTATAACCAGCAAGTTGTACCATCTGGGCAAAACGGATTTGTAGAAAAGAAATCTACAAAGACAGTTTAGATGTTGTGCTGAGGGTTGTCCTGCAATTGTCTTGATTGGAGTCAGCCAAGGGAAACAGAGAATTTTGGCTTTTCCTGTCTATGCCTGAAGATATCTAACACAACAAAATGTACATTGTCCGCTGCAGGAATCTCTGAGGGAATAGTTGTGCTGACCTCTGTTGTCAAATTGTTTCCTGTTTTCAGAACAAAAAGCATGGCCAGAAGGATTGCCCGCTACAAAAGAAATTTCTTTGCAGCTTCTAATTCTTAGTGGAAGATTTTTGCCAAGGAAGTACTGTATTTATTGGATGAAATGTTGAGTAACTGAATTGGGATTTTTCAATAAACATATTTCTGTTACTGTATACATGCCACAGACCAGACTGTTCACAGTGAGAGAACATCTCCTTAATTTGTTAACTCATCATTTTGTTTGTTGAAGCTAAAGTTAAACAGAGGAATTCTTTGTGGAACTGTATTTTATAGCTACAATGCATTACTTTTTTAACATTTTAAGAACTGAAAATCCTATCCTCCCCCCATGGTGTAGCAGTGTCAAAAACAGGTGTGCTGTATTGGAGGAGGCAGGGAGACAGAATCGGGAAGCTTTAGAGGTGAAAGGGTTAGGTGAATCTCTTTTCACCTCTGTAAGGTTCCAACTTTGCAAGGGGTCTCCTCAGATCTTCATTAATGATTTTGCTAGCACAGATCAGAGGAGAGAAAGGGGTGGGGAGGCTGTGAGAAAGGAGTGGGGATGCACCCCCTCCTGCAGGCTCCCCTTCCCCTTTATGCCCCTCCTCCCCATCCCTTCCACCTCTTCCACTGACTTACCTGCTCTGATTGGCAGCCAGAGTGCCAACAACGTGGGTGGAAGGGCTCTGGAATTCCCACCATTGTCCCCAGGAGCACATGACTAAGTGTGCTGCTGGAGTGCCTATAACAACTGTCACTGGCAGCTTGACAACAATCAGTGCCAGCAGAAGGGGTGCTAGAACGCTTGCCAGTCCTGATAGAATTGGGCTGTAAGATACTTACAATTAAGCAGTTTCACAAAGCGCTGACTTTGCTGATAGTCATAGGTTTGTATATTTTTCCACAGTATCCAATAACCTCAATAGATTTACCACAGTACCCTCTTAACTTCACTGTCCCTATGCTCCTGACTGTGGATAGTGCCCCCCCCCAATTATAACAATGAACAGAAAACACAAAATAACCATTTTGATTCCTTTAATTCCTTTTGTTCTTAGAAATTCTATCCCCCCTCTCCAAAAAAAAATTACCTTTTGTTCCCAAATATTCTAATCTATATAAAGCGGACAGGGTACCTTTGGACACTAATAAGAAATGAAGTCCAAAAGATCCACCACATACATATATACACACATCATGGGATTTGTGGTCATAGAAAAATATTAAGAGCACGAGAGTCACAGAAATTGAAATGATGGGCAAGCTAAACAATGACTTAAAAATGGATACAATACTTAGATAAGCTCTGTGAAATGTCTTAGCCACACTTAGAATAATAGTTCTCAATATTGGAGTTTTTGCAATTTTATTTGCAGTTCTTGTGACTTCTTCACCACAGCCACCACTTGTGCCTCTCTTAGAAGCCACTCCTGAGAGTGAGAGACCCTCAGATATGAGGTGAGATGGGACATGGGAGGCTAAATGATGAGGGGAAATGGTTAAAAAAAAATGGGTAGGCTACCTTTGTGAGCAGAACTCTCACAAGAACTCTTGATTTTTGACAACTTTCCCCTCCCTTTCCAGGACCCCATGCCCATGTACAGTATTATTCTCAAGAGTCTCTCACCTTCAGGAGTGGCTTGTGTGTGGGGCAGGAAGACTCCAGAGGCTGCTGGAGGAGGGGGGGGGGAGGAAACTTCCCTTCCATGAGCTTCCTTACACTTACACTAACTCTAATTCAATCCACCAGAAATAACTGGAACCCAAACTTAACAGAAACTTTTATAAGTCAAATTATTGCTCAGGTACAACAAACAATGTGGTTTGGTATGAATGACAGAGAATTTAAGATATTCATTGTAACTAAATTGAAGGAAATTATCACTGACGGGTTGAGTAATTCAACTTCCCTATGTCTAGCGAGGCAAGCAAGCATGTTTTTGAAAGGCAGTTTCTTCTAAGAGGAAGACCTGCTGCACAAAGAAATTACATGTCAGAGGGTTTAAAATGAAGCATATGTCAGTGACAGACTTTTCAAAAGTTTTCTTCTAGGTAAGAAATACTGCAGCAAAAACACTGCCATTTTGGTTCATGTCATGTGATGCAATGTGTCGTCTTTTCCATATTGAATATACTGTGGTGTTCTGGTTCATGTTATTCTACACCAAAAAGTGCTTCTATTTATCAAAAACCCCACAAAGTGATTACTGTAATACTACCTTATTTACTATATACTACCTTTATTTACAATAAAACTGTTAACAAAACAGAGTGGAGGTAACATTTAGTTTGCTTAAATGAATCTTAGTATAGGATCTGTATGCATGCACTATTGAGTGTAATGCAGGATAATTTAACCATATAGAATAATAATTTATCCAATCTGATTACTTTTCCTGTCTGTTCATCACTCTCTGGGGAAACCCTCAATAAATCACATCCAATGAGCCCCCCCAGAACAAAAGCTAATATTCAAAAGATTATTTTTTCCCACTTCTCAGTAGACAATTTCTCAGTAGCAATGTACATTTTTCAGAATTGTTCAGTACCATTTAATTCTGTAATTCCCTAATTCAAAACCATTTAATAAAATCCAGTGATGTGAAAGAAAAACAGCATCCTTGCATCAGAATGGTTGCTTTAACAGACTCTATTATTCCATAATCTAAACTTTACCATGAAAAATGAAAATGCTCATTCCTTCCTCCATCTGACTCTTTAATAACAAAGACAAAGGCACACATTTTATTTGCCTGATGTCACAATTTTCCTGTTTCTTGATTAAGTTCAGCACAATCTAAGACTCATGTTGGAAATGTAACTGATCTTTCATGAAATTAAATATAGTTACTACTTCTGTGCTAGTTCCATTGCTGCCCTCAGCATTAGTAGTTCTGTGCTCTCCAAAGGTAATCCGGGTTTCAAAACCTCCTGACACAATTTTTCTACAATATGTCTAAGCAATTTCTATTCCCCCCCCCCCAGATTTTAACCTCCATAATGAGTCAATATTTGAATTAACTTATCGCGTTTTCTGCTCATTCTCTTTAACTATCAATGTAACATAGATGCTGGAATACCAAATAGATCTTTGTAGCAAACAAGGCAAAGAGCAGGAGTTACCCCAGTACCATTTTCTGGAATTTACCTTTCAGGAAGAATTACTATCTAGCCAGGAGATGCAGAGGGACTCCATGATTGATGGTGTAAAGTCACTGACAGGTTCAGCAGGACCAAAGAAATGAACTCCCCTAAAATGGAATCTAGTACATGCTCAGCTGAATTCACTATAAGATGTCCTCCACAATAATTCGACATGTCTACATAGATGTTTCACTGCAAGAAGCTCCTCAGAAAACAAGGGAGTCTGCTTCACTATATGACTAGGTAGAGGACACTCAGAAGTAATAATAGAGCTGTCAATTCCTTATTCCAAAGGTTGGTCAGAGCCCTGGCTGTATTACAGAACTTGACAGCAGAAAAATCCTCAGAGCCAACAAGATCCATAGGTAAACCTTTCAAAAAAGGGTTCCCATGCCCTTTTCTGAAAGGTGGCCAAAACTAAACACGACAAAGGAGTGATGCTAATCTCTTACACACCCAGATCACCACCCACCTGACCAGCAATAAACACAATGTGCACCGTGTGACCTGCCACACAGATAGGGGCAGAAACCGAGACAAACCCATGGCTGCCACAGTAGTCACAAAAGTCTGAGCTACTTCCAAGTCAGGGGTCTCAACATGGACATTGACATTCCGACACTAAAATCTGGAGGACTCCAAAACCACACCTGAGATCACACTGACCAGCTCAGGAAGGATGCTGTTGGGTAGCACATCAACAAAATTCCATCATATTTTGCCTATTCAGCATCAGGCATAAACTCTGAGAACTACTGAACAGGAGAGGAGTCCTGATGAACAGGAGTTCTGATGAACTACATCAGGAGAGGGGAACAGAATCACAATAGTGTATTGCAACCCCATCTCCCTGGTCCTGAAGCCTTAATGGTTACATTCCCTGAAAACATGGAAGATCTCAATCCTTCCTGTTCATCCAACCAGGTCTTTGTTATATACATCACTGTGGCACTCTACTGGGTATGCTACTGACATTGCATTCTGGAGTTTCTGGCTATTACATTTTTGAAGAGAGTTTTGCTACAGCCTTCATTTCTAAATCCAGAATGCCTCATGGGCTCTGATCCAAATATAGTTCTTAGAACCATTCAGATCTACTCAGTGTTATTGTTAACTAAGAGCCCACTACTAAGTAGAACTAAGAGTTCTACTTTACTGTCATCAGGTATTGCAATGACTACTATCCAAACTTTCTTGTCCTTCTTATCAATGGTGGTTATGCCTGGTGTGTTGTGTGGCAGATTCTTGTCGGGTTATATTCTAAAATCCCAGAACACTCTGACTTCTTCATTCTCTACTATTTTTTCAATTTTGCGGTCCCACCAGTTGTTACTTGCAGGCAGTTTATACAGGTCCAACCTTGCTTTAAAAAAATTGCTTTTCTTACTGTTGTAGGGAGACAGTCATACAAGCAATCATTCCATTCTTCAGCTGAACTAGGCAAAGGCAAGGGGTCCTTTGCATTTCTAATTGCTGGCTGCCTCTCTACAACAGTAAGAAAAGCAGTTTTTAAACCACAATTGTAAAAGGGACACACTTTTAAATTTTTTTAAACTGCTTATATTTTACGGTATTAGCAGGGAGTCCCAGAATCAAACCCCTGAGGATGTCAAGGAACAACCATATTCCGTTAGGCGCAATGGATGGGCAAGAAAGCTAGAAGTGGGTCTTTAATTCTATTTTTCCACTGTTCCACTGTTTTTTCATCCACAAATTTTTTATCCACTGGAGTTCCAGAACAGAACCCCAGTGGATAATGAGGGACAACCTGTATTTTTAACATGTGTTCCAATGAATTATTGTCACAACTTTGTCATGCCTTTCTTTGTAGTCAGTCTGCACAATCTTACTGCAACGGCTGACCAGGTGGTCCACCGTTTCATCAGCATCTTTATACAAGCAGACAATTGCTGCCCACATATGTTTTCTCAATTTTGCCTCTATATACATTTGTTCTTAGGGCTTAGTCTTAGGCAGCCAAAATTAATCCCCTTCCCCCTCCCCCTTCACTATCTCTCATGCACACTTTACATATTGATTGTATTTTGATCTGTAGGAGGCTTCCATTAGAAAAAAATGACATAATGCGTCATCTATAAGTTTACATTTCCTTTTCAAAGAATGGCCTTTTCACAGAGAAACTGACAGCCAGTAGACTCAGGTGCACAGTGAAACTGTGACTGTGATTAATGACATGGTCTTCTCTTTTGGAAGCAATGCAGACCAACCAAATTTAAATCATTAATGTTATTCTCAACTATTAGCCTACTCCCCCCACCCCCCGCCGAAAATAATGTTACTTTATTTGGTTCAGGTTGCAGCACTTGGCCTTTTACCAACTTGAAATATGGTCAGGGTCATTAAAAACCTTTCAGGAAACCTGAATTGGGCTGAATTCCAAAGGAAGTACTGAATTCCACAGATTGCTATAAATGTCCTTGCACTTCACGGTCCTTGGCATTTTCCTCTGTAAGGAATTCACCGATAGAAAAAGTCTTACAAGAAAAACCACCAATAACTGCAAATATTTCTGCTTTTATGTCAGGGGCTACATTTGGAATCTTGAAAGTTTTCAAGCACAAGTATTACAGCTACACTCTCACTGGTCCCTTGCTTTGTCACCTGGATAGGGAAAGGACCAAAATAAATACTTCCTTTTTATTAAAACTAATTTTAAAACTCAGCAGAGCAAAATGCCCCAAACTATTTCAACAGTTTTAAATAATGGCTTTATTGTTCTAGTCACAAAAATGCATGCTGCATCAGGTATTGTTTTACCAGTTTTATGAAAAACAACAACATTATCAATACATAAGAGCTTCATTCCTTGCAAGGCCATGGGGAGAGAAAGAGAATCAGAAGAGAATTAAGTACCCAATAGCTCTGTGCTGCGGTTGACAAACTGGAGTACAGAAATTAAATGCAAGATGAAGTGTGAAGTCCTAATCGCAGCTGAGGACACAGCATGTAGCACAGTAGCTAAGAGCAGGAGAGGAGAAGTCCCTAGTTCAACTCTCTGCTCAGCCTTAAAAACAGACTGGGCAGCCTTAGGCAAGACATCATTTGTTACACAAATGACACTGGCGCATAACATTAAAAAGGTGGCAGAGCAGCTTTCAAACTGACCCCTGTGGGAAAACCAACAGGAGCTGAGGGGCATCCAGTTCGGGACTCCTTATCCCTATGGGACGAGGACGGGGAGGTTAGAGAACAGAAGGGTAAAGACAAAGTAAGAGAAGAAATCAGGAATGGTAGCATGATGAGATGTGATAGATGGTTTGGCACAATGAGAGGTTGCAGGGATAAAGGAGCCAATAAGCAGCCCATCCTGGGGTATTCCATGTTCAAATGCTTTTATGCAAATGCCCGAAGTCTCCAAGCAAAATGGGAGAACTGGAATATTTGGTGACTAGAGAAAACTTTGATACAGTGGGCATAACGGAAACCTGGTGGAATGCAGAGTATCAGTGGATACCACAATCCCGGGCTATAAACTCTGCAGGAGGGACAAGGAGGGGTGTGGAGGTGGGGTGGCCATTTATGTCAAGGAAGGGATAGAATCCAGCAAAGTAGAGATTGAAGGCGGGTCCGACTCCACCATATAATCTCTGTGGGTTAAATTAACAGGCCTGAGGAGCGATGTAATACTGGGGGTGTACTATTATCCTCCAGACCAGAAACCGGAAGGGGATCTTGAAATGAGAAAACAGATCAGGGAGTGTCAAGGAGGAACAGGGTTGTAATCATGGGGGACTTCAATTATCCTCATATCGCCTGGGTCAATTTGTGTTCTGGTCAAGAAAGAGAGACTGGATTCCTTGACAAGCTAAATGACTGTGCCTTAGAGCAGCTAGTCATGGCCCACCAGAGGACAGGTGACTGGGTTTAATACTGTGCAGTACTCAGGACTTGGTTAGAGATGTAAATGTTGCTGAGCCATTGGGGTGGGGAACAGTGACCATGCTGTGATTTGTTTTGACATGCATGTCGGGGGAAGAGTACCAGGCAAATCTGTTACAAAAACTCTTGATTTCCGACAAGCAGACTTCCCTCAAATGAGGCTGGTTAGAAGGAGGTTGAAAGGGAAGGTAAAAAGAGTCCAGTCTCTCCAGGATGCATGGAGGCTGCTTAAAACAACAGTAATAGAGGCCCAGCAGAAGTGTATACCACAAAGGAAGAAGGGTTGACTAAGTCCAGGAGAGTGCCTGCATGGCTAACGAGCTAAGTTGGAGAGGCCATAAAGGACAAGGAAGCTTCCTTCCGTAAATGGAAGGGCAAGGAAGTCTTCCTTCCGTAAATGGAAGTCTTGCCCTAAAGAGAATAAAAAGGAACATAAACTGTGGCAAAAGAAATGTAAGAAGGTGATACGGGTGGCTAAGAGAGACTATGAGGAACACATGGCTAGCAACATTAAGGGAAATTAGTTTCTCAGGTACACGTGTAAGACTGGCAGCATAAGAATGGTGCCATTTTTTGATATGCTGGGTTTTGACTCAGTTCAGCCAACGCCCCAACAAGATTAGAGATGATGTAACTGTGCTTTCCAAGTGTAAGAAAACTAAATTCTAAGTAATTAAGAAAACAAAGTTCTTAGCTCAGCAGTAGACTGCTTAATTTAAGATTTGCAGGGCATAACATCCTACCACTAGAGAAAAACAAGGTCATTGAAGGTTAAAGACAGTAGGCTTGAAACTCCAGAGTCTTCCATCAAACTTTATGCTAACCCAATATCCTTGTTACCCTGAGTACTGAAAAGACTGCAGCAATCAAGATCCTTACGTCAATTATGTCTCCTTTCTCAAAATAGCCAACATACTTTTGTGAGCTAAAAGGAGCCTAGGGAAAACCATATTAAAAAGATGTGATGAGATGTCTCCAAAGCAGGGGGCTCATATTTGAGAGACAACTGCTGTGCTATGTTACTGCACTTCCGTCACATCAGCTCCACAGACATCTCCATGCAAACCTGGAGCCTCTGAAGGGTAACTTGCTTCTGTTGCTTGTCTTGTTGCTCTGTCATACTGAGACAAAGCCAGATGATCCCCTGGACCTACACACTTGAGGGAACTTGAGCACCTATATTTCTCCTTGCCTTAAGCATCTTAAGAACATTATCTGCCCATCTTGCCTCAGTAATTCATTTCAGGACATACAAGTCTCACGCTCACAGTTGATTGGTTTCATCAGCCTCTCAGCTGGAAACTGCTCTTGGTTTTTAGACGGGAGTCCTTATGCACAGCCACTTGGCTTTGAGACTCTGTTCTTTCTACCTCTACATTCCAGCTCATCAACAAGTCATTATAGAAGATTCAGGAGAGATACCCTTGACCAACTGCCCTTGTCTCTAGTTTTCAGTTTTCTAAAAACTGAGAAAGTGTGATAAGATGTGTTAATGTATCATAAAGTACAGTGGTGCCTCGCATAACGAATGCCCCGCGCACCGAAAAACCAGCATAACGAAAGCATTTTTGCAATTTTGTCCGGTGACTCGCAAGACGAATTTTCTATGGCCGTGCTTCGCATAATGAATTTTTTTTATGACCGTGCTTCGCATAACGAATTTTTAAAATTAAAAAGTTGAAGTTTTGTGCTTGAAATTTTTGAAATCCTCAGTACAGTATGTATGCCTTTAAAGAGCACTTAATAAACACTTTGTAAACCAAATTTGACTTTGTTCTGACTTTTCTTGCCCATAGGAACGCATTAATTAAATTTCAATGCATTCCTATGGGAAAACGCAATTCGCATAACGAAAAATTCGCATAACGAAAGGACTTGCGGAACGGATTAATTTCGTTATGCGAGGCACCACTGTACTGGGGAATTTACAGTATAAATCTTAAGGAAGCATCAAGCAAGTTTTTGCATTCTGTACCCCCAGATACTTTTCTCTTCAAATCATAAAAAAAAGAATTCGTGCAAAGACAGATTCATCTTTATTTCACAGTGACTTTTTACTATTATTGGTTCAGGCTGAGTAATTGCACCAAGAAATAACATTTTCAATTAAAGAAAGTAATAGGATTGCTTAGAAGTGCAAATTTGCAGAAAGTAGGAGCCATAATCAAACAAAAGCTAAAAAAAGTATTCAGAACATCTAACAAAAGTTAATAGCAAAGATATCAAGGTAAGCAGCCAGCAGTGGGGGCAAGTTCTATTAAACAACACACAGGAGATATCCACAGAGTTGGCTTGTTGTGTTAATGAAGGGTCTAAGTTCAACACTTACAAAATCTAATTTGCCTCAACTCCTCAGTGGGAAACCGCTCTCAAATGTATCACCACACACAATAATTGCTGTTTTAAACAAAACCTACCAGTAAATACATTACCCAATATTCCACTTGTTTTTATTGCAACAACAGACTCTTTAAGGCTTCAAGTGCAAAACATTTTCTCTGTTAAGAGTTTACACATAGTCAATCCACTTGATTTTCTTTGTGAAGCTGAATCTTTCAAATGCTCCTCAACTCGTCCAAGTACATTCTTGTGGAAGCATTTAAACTGTTATGTGCCACCTAACAGCAGTACACCTGTACACCTGCCACTTGATTCCACTGAAACTAATCATCTAGCTGTAGCAGACAACTTCTGCTAGACTACTAAGTGGAATCTAAGCCTTGTGAATGACAACGCAAACTTTCATTTGATTGCACTGCGTTAAATAAACACTTGAAAAAAGTGTATGTTTTATTCTATGTAAAAATTAACAGCATACAATTATGCTTATGCTAGTAGTACTAGCCTCAAAGCCTCCAAGAGGATTCAAAGATCGCTAGCTACGTGCCAAAATAACTCTTCCCAACAGCTGATTCACAGTGCTTTGAATACAACCGTTTGTTCCACAGGCTTTAGACCAAGCAGGACCACACAGCATTTGTCTGATCAGTTTGCCAAATTGGTGCAGACTGAAGCTGGACAGCCTGACAGTCCCAGCAACAGCCACACCACCAGCCCCAGCTCCAACAGGTAGTCAACTGTCAGCCTGCACTTTCCTGCCTCTGCCACATGCACAGAGTGGGAGGGGCAGTGCAAATGATGACGGATCTGCAAGCGCCACACTGGAGTTCTACTTACTGAGGAGTACCCAGAATACAAAAATTAACTTATGACCGGCATGGTATTGTTCCAACAGCAAGTGGTTAAGAAGTTTGGTTTGAGAGGTTCCCTGAAAAAACAGAAGTCATGCAGAAAAACCCAACATACACAGATTCTGACAAAGAGATATCAAAAGTCCTAAATTCTTACTACTTCTTTCAGGTCTCTGCACAATTCTAGTCCTCTTCTGAACTTCGTGTTCATGTACTGCCTTGAAAAAAGCTCTCAATTTGTTTGCAGCGTCTCTGAACTCCAGGTCACTGCACACTGAAAAACAAAATGAAAAGCTCTTTAATCTTCTCAGGCTTTATATGAAGTCAATCTTTCATGTTGCTGTAAACAAATGGAAACTAAATACAGGTCAAACAAAATATAAAATTTATGTCAATTTTCCATTTCTTTTTCAATTTTAAGTGGACATAAAAAAATTCAATTATTTTTATTTTCCTTTGTACGCAATTCACATAAAGCTTTTGAGAAACATCACCTGCATGAGATTCTTTATATCAGAAGTGCAACAGTTCTTTGTAAACGTAGTTGCTAGCATCAAATCAGCAATGCGCTTAGAGCAGAAAGCAATAAACAAGACTGAATCAAGTTAGTTCAGTAACTAAGGTCACTGTGAGCACCCAACATCATCTCTTAAAAACAACCAATCAATCTCAGGTAGCAGAGCTGGTAAAGAACTCTACCCAAGATAAACCTTTACCGAAGAGCTGCTGCTAGTTAAGAAGATGCTGGGCTCAGATAGGCCCACTGATCTTGTGTTGCTCCCTAAGGCATCTGGTGGGCCAGTGAGACACAAGAAGATGAACTAGATGGGCCTTTGACCTGATCCAGCAGGGCTCTCCTTATATTCTTTATGGTCTGATTTAGAATTAGCCAGCTTCACATGTCAAAACTATTCAAAAAGCCAGGTATCAAATTTTCTCTTTTCCAGAATTTGCTGTGTGTGTGTGGGGGGGGGGGGGGGGGAGATAAACTCATTTTAATAAAATCTAGAGAAAATAGATGACATGAGCATGGACCTTGGTCAGTCAGAGAAAATTTGCTAGCTGAAGTGGATTTTATCCATAATTTCTCAGAATTTCTTTTTTTTTTTTCTAGTTCTCTGATGACAGAATAATCTTCCTCATAGCATAATTTTGATAGCAAGGCATGATCCAAAGGTTCTGCAAGTTTGCTGAAGCTAAGGAGGTGAATCTCTGGTCAGTGATTGAATTGGAGTCTACCTGGTCACTTGATGACCAACACACTGAATAACATAGAAAAAAAAGCCAAGACATAAAAGGGAATAAATACATACTTTTTCAATCTGACAGCAAACAGCTGACAAGCAAACAAATTTTGCATTTGCTAATATTTAATATTAATTGTAATGATTTTCAAATGTTCAGCCTTCAGGAACCATTTTTCACATTTAACTTGTGAATGTGAAACTGATATGAAGTTTCAGCAGTAGGGGTTTACTCATCCTCCCACCAATTTCATCCCAACCCATAGCTGTTCTATTTTATATTTGGTGTTCATTCCCAGTCTCTGAGATCCAAGGAACTCGAGCTGAATTGATGGGAGTGTGTACTCCTGATGCATGTCTTCCAGGCAGATCAACCTATTGCAGCCCATATATGGTCAGCAAACCCAAGCTCTGAGGAGAGCAAAGGGGAAACAATACAGCTATGTTCCTTCTATTCTGTTCCATTGTATTCTATTGTTTTCCCAGGCTGACCACTTAGCTGAGTTTTGGGCTTGTTAAACACTGGGTTGCAAGTCTGGGGCGGCAGGCTATGACTGATCCCCTGTGCAGTGGCCTCTGCAACTAGTAACATGCTCGGCAAATTGAGGGAAACCTTCAATTCAGACCATAAGAATTCCAAAGAATCTACAGCATTGCACATAATAAGACAATCTGCTCCCCATGGCATAATTATACCCATGCATATTGCTAAGCCCCCCAAGAGTAGATAGCTCAATTAAACTCTTGGTCTCCACTGCTGCCAGAATGCCACATCAAAGTTGTAGCGTATCAAGGATATAATCTAACTAGCTAGCCGTACTTGGGTATAAACTGCACCGTTTATGTCTCTCTTTAAAATGAAAATATCTTTTTTCCCATGACGGCATGCTGCTCAAATTATATACTACATATTGGCCTGAATTGATTTAAAATAGGTCAAGATGAGGTAATTCAGACTATTATTTCACCCAATATGTTGGCAGATGAATCTTTAATGACAAAAGAGAGACAGTAAAGGTTGTGGAAGGTTAGACAGTAATCAAAAAATGCATATTAAATCAGATATATCCACTCAGGAACCTGCCAAGAAGTGCTTTCCCTTTTGTCTAATACAACTGCAGGCACTCTTGCTCTTACAATCAATTCTAGCAGCCATTAAAAGAATTAGTATGGATAAGTGAAGTCGCTGGCTCAAGGATTATTTGGTTCCATCATCTTAAAGCGCTAGAAGCCGACCAGTTTACAAAAATCAACATATTTAAATATGGATAAATGAAAGAATTCAAAGTCTGCTGCATAGAAGTTTCATAAACAACATTCATAACATATAAATGCTGAAAGAAGCAACTAATGAGTTTGTACTTGGTGTTAAAAATAACAATAGTGGCTGGGAGTGAAAGAAAATATACTGATTAACATTTCCAAATCTTCTGCTTCTAATCAGTAAATTATATTCAAATGCCATCTCCAAATTGAAACATTTACTTTATGAGATGAGCGATGTTACACATTTTATCTCTGGTGACTCTTCCTGACACTCAGGAAACCTCAACTGATCCAGAATGAGGCTGCTAAAGTTTAACTGGGTCCACCAGGTCCAATTCTTATCACATTGATAGGATCATAGGATCCTATCAGAATAGGAAACACAAGATAGGATACCAGCATCACAGAACTGGCCCCACAGAACTAAGGAAATACACATTCATAGTGTATGCACATCTTGGCCCTTTCCTCACCTTCATATGAATTGCCTGCTTGATCTCTTCAGTCTGCCCTGCAGGTAACTGAAAAACTAACCAAAAATCAAGGGGAGGGACCAGTATATGCACACATGTGAGCATGTCCTGGTCCTTAACTATGCATGGTCAGTTCCAGAAGAGTAGTATCTCCTGCACCAGCCCTTTAATGGGTTGCTACCAGAGTATCTTAGGAAAGGAGAATAAACTATGGCAGCAGAGGCAGCAGGAGTCCTCTTAATATTAATCTCGTCAGTGAGAAATCACATGGCACTGACTGTGGTAGGATTGCATCACATTGGACAGAATTACTGAATGTTCCCCTATATTAACAAAATCAACCCTGAGAAACAATTTGTGTAACTGGATGAGGTCGCAACTAGAGCCAATTAATGTATAGCCTGCATATGTGCAACATAAACTAAATTTATAGCCTGAAACAATACAACTCCTTATGACTAGGTCACTAATTATAACTTTACAATGACAAACTCTACATTTTGTAATGTCTTAGAAAACAAAACTTTTAAAGGTTTGGGATGGTTTTTCAGTCTTTAAACCACAATGGAAGAGCTTTCTTCTTTCAAATCTAGGCTGCCAATTGGCTCTGATTGCAGTCAGGATAAGGCAAGTTATGTATATTTCCAGTCTCCTTTCAACTCATTTTCCCTTTTCCTAGGACAATCAGCTGACTCTCTCTCTCTCTCTCTGCTTGCCCTCTTTAAACCATTTTATCAACCTCAGAGTCCCCAACTATCACCAGAACTATGCTTTCTTTCAGACTCATTGGAAAAAGATTCCTTTTTCCCTTCTCCAAGTCTGCCCACTCCATTATACAAAGGACAAAGACCTATTTCACAGTCATAGAGATGCATATTTTCATGCAAAGAACCCATCAGCAAATGACAGCTGAATTTGGCATTAGAACAATTACTTTTTAAAATAATATTTAAAAATAATGCAATCACAATTCCTTAGTTCATACCATCACTTGCCCACACAAGTACAGATGCAACTATTCACATACATCCAAAGCTGTGTTACTCTGGACCAGCTCATGCAAACACACACCACTGCCATTTTACACCTCAATCCTAAAGGTGGCAGCACCAAAGTGGCTACCACTGCATCCTGTGGCACCACAGCATCCGCTGGAGGTCTTCTTGGGGGAAGGAGCCTTTCGTCCCCTTCCCCCAGGGAAAGCCCCATGCCCCACAAAGGGGCTTCTCAAGTCTGCACAGGCTATTTTGTCAGTGCAGACCTGAGAGACACCGAACTCAGGATCCACCCCAGACTCTCCCCCACCCCACTCTGGAACACCTTCCCCACCTCCAAAGCGCTCACCACCACCAGGAGCTCTTACATAGCTCTGGGCAGTGTTCAACTGGCGCTGGGCCGGTGCTGACTCAGTGCAGGGTGTTGCAGGCATGCCTTATGGCACATTTGCATCACCAAGTGCCGGCGCTGGTCCAGCTCAGGATTGGGCACTTAATCTTCTTGGGCACTTGGCTGTGGATATTAAGGCGTCAATTCTTCAACAGAATTTATGACACTTAATACCATTATCTCAGAAATGAATGAAGACACAGTCTCATCACCACATTTGAATTATTTTAGCGAGGTGGACATTATCACCAATTACTTTTTTTTTGTCTCTGCCCATGTGCATATACAATTGCCTATTGAGAGTTACACTTGATGCATCTGGTGAAATGGATTGCAGTCCATGAAACTTGCACTACAGCTATTTTATAAACCATCTGCATATTCTAGCCATCTGTTACTTTTAAAAGCTTCTGATTTTTGGAACTGGGAAATTTACAAATAAAAGCAGTTTTATTTCTTTACTACTTAACTAAGCAAATGGGTTTTATACTTCAGTTATTCCATGTTATGAGATAATTAATACAAATACTGCTGATATATCAAGGAACTGCAGCTGCTTATTCTTATAACTTCAGATTAATGTTCCATAGAGGCATTCTGTCCATGATTAATGTATCATAAAATTTAAAATGATTTCAATTAAATTATATATTCATAAGGGATCTGATCTTACTGTCTTCACAGTCGTTATGGTTCCTCTCATCTAACCATAAGGACCATGGAAGGCTGTCAAGATTTACAACATGAAGAACTGATGGGCTAAGGTAGAACTAAGTCACTCTTTCAAATAAGTACAGTCTTTTGTCTTAATAGCCTTTCATTTGCAGTGGCTTGAGTCTGTGCGAAATATGATTCTAGATTTCCACCCACATTTAAGTATTAAGCTTCGCATGCTTCTATGCTTTCCAAAAGTGCTGTAAAGTCACCATGGTGAGACCTGTCAGTATCATGCCAGCTCTTAGTCAATAAGAGGCAGTGGAGTGGGCCTTCTTAAGGGGCTCTGCATCACACTGGTCCTCATTCCAGGATAGCTTGGAACTTACTCTTCTGTCCTATTTTTCCTGTCACAATTGTTTCTTAGGGGCTGGTTTTTCATCTATTCCACAATGACATCTGTTAATGCTTAATGAATCACATGAACAGGTGAACACAGGTGAAATTCATGGAACAGACCCTCAGGACTTTGGGGTCACGGTGTGTCTGGGAAGGAAATCTCTTAGGGCAGCAGGCCAGATCTGGCTCCCACCACGATCTTTCCTCCCAAGTGAACAGTGCTTACTGTTCACCTGGGAGCCTCTGAATTGTACCTCTGATCACCCCCAAACTTGAGGGACTTCCCCAGGCCTCCTAATGCTTTATAAGGCATTAAAAACACCACTTCCAGTTTTACGATAAAAACCGAAAGTGACTTTTTATTCTAAGGCTCAGACTGAGCCCAGTAAGAGGGTGCGGACAGATGTGCACGGCCTCTGCTGGGCTCAGAGGACACTCCAGTGGCATGGGACACAAAGCTCCCCTCACCTCCAGAGGGGATGCATGGGAGATGGGCCCGATCCACGAATAAATGAATCCATGGATATGGGAGAGCGGTTACCGGTATTGTCAGAATACAAAAAGCTTATTGTAAGCATGATATGACATAGTCATCAAAACACAGTGGATTTGGGGTTTGCTCACACAATTTCTGAAGCACCTATCTGGTTATCAGAAGTGGCAATATTCAACTCAAATTCAAGCTTATAGAATGTACTATTTGCTGGAAGTCTACTATAAGACCCAGTAATCTGAAATAACCCCAAGTAACATCCACATATTTAGTCTAAGTAAGAAGACTCACAGGACAACCATGAGTGGAGATTTAAGGAGACATCTTTTTTCTTCCTTTCCGTTTAAGAGTAACATTCAACATGACACTAAACATCATCCTTAGTCCTGTTCCAAGATTAGAGTTTCTAGTTAGCTATTAGATCCTAGTCTGGGTAGTGTTCTGGAAGGCATGTGATTGATAGTGCCTGGATAGGTCATAGTTTAAGCCTAATGGCTGGTTCTGATAATTTTCTCCAAATACAGCTGAACCTCAACAGAGGGAGGTTGTAGATGTACTCCACTCATGCAAATAATTTACTTGT
Source organism: Tiliqua scincoides (assembly GCF_035046505.1). Taxonomy (NCBI): domain Eukaryota; kingdom Metazoa; phylum Chordata; class Lepidosauria; order Squamata; family Scincidae; genus Tiliqua; species Tiliqua scincoides. The sequence continues at coordinate 51,193,512 of NC_089826.1, forward strand.
AATGAATGGTGAAGCATCAGAGTCATGAATTGATGTGATTATGGCTTCTTATCTGAGAAAATAATTATTTTTCCCAGAAGTCTGCTGATAGTGTAACTCTCAATGCAACTCAAAAAGATCAGGACATTGGAGTTTAAATTGAGGTAATGGTTCTACTGATGACCAAACCAAATGATGACAATTTGGTCAAGAACCCCTAACAAACCCATGAAGCTGCCTTACACTGAATCAGATCATTGGTTCATTTAGCTCAGAATTTCCTACAGGATGTCAAGTCCTGGGAAATCTACTCTTCAAAACAGGTGGACTAGTTCCTTAGTCTAGAGATATACCTCACTAATATGGCTGGTTACATTCCAGATCACTGTTGTAAAGCAAATAATGCCATAAAGCTAATCGCAGGCAGTACTGTGTTCAGTGACTGTTTGTGGTGGAGTGTCCTGGAAAGAAGAAAGATGCTTTCCAGTTTGCTTTAAGGGCTGCAACGATCCCAGCAGAATCGAAAGGAGCAGCAGTGGGAAACAATGCTAAGGGAGATGTTGGTTCACATTTGCAAGCCAACAAAAATGGGGGGTGGGTGGGGAGGAAGAGAAAGACATGCTTGGAGAGCCTTGTGTTAGCTGGCAGTGACAACTGCAGCCCAATCTTACATATATTTGCTTGCATCTGGAGTCATCTTGTGTTGTGTTGAATGAGGCAGGCTCTCAGACAAGCAGGCGTAGAATTGGTAGACCTGGACAAGGAGTAAGGCTGCTGTTTTACTTTGGAGGAAGACCTCCTCCCAGAAAAGGGCCACATTAGCAAAGCACCATAAAGATAGATATGCCTGTATTATTAATAATTAATAGTCTACATTCAATTTTTTAAAAATACATTGATATCAACACTTCACCTCCTCCACACCATGCAATTAAAGTCTACTCAAGGTATCTACAAGTGGGTCCTTGATGTGGCTGTTAATAAAGATTGATGATAATGCCTTTTTATGTGTTTGAAAGCAATGATTGACTTGCCTGCGAAAACATTTTTTGCATGAAGCCATTAGAAAAAATTGTTCATACATGTGACTAAGAAAAAGTGTTGACAGAGAGATCCAGAAAGTAATCTATTCAACTGTAAATTTGCTCGCTAATCATAAAGTAAGAAAGATACTTGAACTAAGTGGATGTGTTGATTATCAGCTCCATTGCCTTCAGCCGAAAAGAACTGTCAAATGTCATCAACTGTGAGCCTCTTTTCCCCCTGCATCTTAGACTAGCATCTTCTATTTCCTCTAGTAACTACATTGCTAGTGTATACGGCTTACAAGATGCATGAAACGGAGACTGATTCAACTGTCAATGACAACATCAGCACTTTTGTTGGGAAAAAAAAATCAGAAACAAATCTATTAGGGGCTGTTGCCTAAAGAAAGAAATCATGCCTCATCTTTTTTTTTAATGCAAGAGTATTTTGAAGCTATTGGTGAAGATATCTCTGGCAGTCTGACAAGGGATATTGACAATGACGTTTTTAACATTCTAGCATGATAAAGATAACTTCTTGTTCTCTGCCAGGCTAGATTTTCAGTAATTCAATAGATGCCATGCAAATAGCTCTATACATTTTAGACTGAGTGCACTACAATGCAAATTTATGTTTCTGCTTCTTTCCAAATATGCTGCACTGTATGAAAAGACAATATGAAAAGATCATTACCAACACTGTGGTAGTTCATCATTGCTACTGTACATGTTCATAATGCCCTTGTGGTGCTCCGACAAATTAGCAATTGTACATTACAGGTAATACATGTTTCTGGCACACAGTCTTAGGGTTCAATCCTAACCAATTTTCCAGTGCTGATGCAGCCACAATGCAGTCCTGAGATAAGGAAACAAACTTTCCCTAACTTTGAGGAGGCCTCCGTGACTGGTGGCATGACTACATCAGTGCTGGTCCGTAATGTTGTTAACTGGTCATCTATTGAACTCCTCCCCGTGTGCACAAAGGGAACAGGGAGTGCATGAATCCAAGTCTTATACTGGTTGGGACAGCCCCTACAGTTTGTTGTCACATCTGAGCCCACTTATTATTTAGATATATGCATCCATCATTACAGATAGTACATGCAATCTTGTGATAGCACAGATGATGCAAACTGAAGATATGGTAAGATATAATACACAAAATAAAATAGGGCATAGGCCTCATGAGGACAACATAAGAGACTCCAACAAAATAATTACAAACAGAGAAGTGATTTAAGCTTTCGTAAATAAGCTGACAAATACTATCTCACACAACTGATTGCTGGACTTCCTTTGACCACAATGACACTGCCCTACTCTTAGATACTTATATATTGTAATATGAAAAGAACCTGCATCAGAAATTAAAGCTTAATTTAATTAAGGATAACAATAAATACCTCTTGATTTAATTTTCTGGACACAAGAAAGGAAGTAACACTATAACCTAAACAGAGAGTTAAGTGCTCCTTAAGTGCATAATGTACTTGCATTTTATAATATTATATTCTGTGATGTTCACTATTTTATGTTTTAATTAAACTGCCTTGAGTTCTGTGCAGCAAAGCAGCTCACATGTTTTCTAAATGAATAAAATGAAGTTTGCTTAACTGAAATCAGTGGGCTTAAGCATGGTTAACTGTTGAATTGTTTAAGAAGATTCACCAAAGTTGATACGAACATGAGTGGCATTAGGGTAGGGAGGCTTGGAGAATCTGAGAGTCCTGGAAAAAAACAAATAGATATTTGTTCTGCAATGTGAGAACAGGAAAACACCAATTCAGGATGCTTTGCTGCAAAAAAGGTAAAAAAAAAATTGAAAATAAAGAATAAAAAAAGAATACTTTTTTATTAAAAAGTAAGCACCAACATTTTAACATAAAATTTCACATACTGATGAACAGTTACAGCATGGATTACTGGAGTGAATTGTGCTGGCTGCAGAAAATTCACATTTTTAAATAACAAACATCAGTGACCATTAGCCAAAATTATCAGGACACCACATTTCTGAAGTTTAGGTGATTTAAGACCCAATCCAATCCCATTTTCAAGTGCCGGTGTAGCTGTGCATTCTGTGGTGGTGGGGCAGTCACAGAGGCCTCTTCAAGGTATGGAAACATTTGTTCCCTTACCCCAAGGTTGCATTGTGGCTGCACTGGTGCTGGAAAGTTGGATAGGATTGGGCACTTAGAATGTAATCCTATACACACCTGGGAATAAATTCCATTAAATGTAATTGAACTTACTTCCCAATAAACATGCACAGATTACGCAGCAACTTTTTACTGGAAGCTAGATGTGACTCACAGAGAACTGATTTGCTTTTCCTCCATGAGATCCAAAAAACCGTATGATTATGAATACATGCTGGCACCTGACTTGAGAAAATAAATCCACTCATGCAAATAATTTGTTTGTATGAATGGTAAGACATCAGAGTCAAGAATTTATGAGATTATGACTTCTTATCTGAGAAAATAACTCTCAGTATAACTCTCAATGCAACTCAAAAAGATCAGGACATTGGAGTTTAAATTGGGGTAATGGTTCTATTGATGATCAAACCAAATGATGACGATATGGTCAAGTATCCCTAACTAACCCATGAATCTGCCTTACAATGAATCAGATCATTGGTTTATCTAGCTCAGAATTACCTATAGACTATTGCCATTCTCCAGGGTTTTAGAGAGGGGTCTCTTCCCAGTTTTGGAAACTTTTCTAAGCAAGCATGTGCTCTACTGCTCTGATCTTCTTTCAAAGCTCAGACTATATGCTTTGAATACCAGAACCAACTAGGATGTCCAAACTCTAGGAAATTGAATAGATATGGCAGTGAGAAAAGGAATATATATGTAAATAACAACTGCAGCGCCAATTAGTATGATTTGTATCCACAAATGTGCAATAATGTTCTTAGTAACCTAAATGTCATGTTTACCTTCAAACGAATCTTCATGTGATCTTACTAAGCTTTTCACCAAGAGACTGAAATGTGTCAAATGTGTCACTAGTCAAAATGTGTTGAAATCCAGAACATTCTTGTTACATATTTCTATTCATTCACAGTTGAATATAATGGCAGTGCCTTTGAAAGTATAAGAACATAAGAACAGCCCCACTGGACCAGGCCATAGGCCCATCTAGTCCAGCTTCCTGTATTTCACAGTAGCCTACCAAATGCCCCAGGGAGCACACCAGATAACAAGAGACCTCATCCTGGTGCCCTCCCTTGCATCTGGCACTCTGACATAGCCCATTTCGAAAATCAAGAGGTTGCGCATACACATCATGGCTTGTACCCCGTAATGGATTTTTCCTTCAGAAACTTGTCCAATCCCCCTTTAAAGATGTCCAGGCCAGATGCCGTCACCACATCCTGTGGCAAGGAGTTCCACAGACCAACCACACACTGAGTAAAGAAATATTTTCTCTTGTCTGTTCTCTTGTCAACACTCAATTTTAGTGGATGTCCCCTGGTTCTGGTGTTACGTGAGAGTGTAAAGGGCATCTCCCTATCCACTCTGTCCATCCCCTGCATAATTTTGTATGTCTCAATCTTGTCCCCCCTCAGGCGTCTCCCTTCTAGGCTGAAGAGGCCCAAACGCCGTAGCCTTTCCTCGTAAGGAAGGTGCCCCAGCCCCGTAATCATCTTAGTCACTCTCTTTTGCACCTTTTCCATTTCCACTATGTCTTTTTTGAGATGCGGCAACCAGAACTGGACACAATACTCCAGGTGTGGCCTTACCATAGATTTGTACAACGGCATTATAATACTAACCGTTTTGTTCTCAATACCTTTCCTAATGATCCCAAGCAAAGAAGTGGCCTTCTTAACTGCCACTTAACTGACCCAACTGACATTGGGTCGACACTTTCATCGACCTGTTCACCACCACCCCAAGATCTCTCTCCTGATCTGTCACAGACAGCTCAGAACCCATCAGCCTATATCTAAAGTTTTGATTTTTTGCCCCAATGTGCATGACCTTACACTTACTGACATTGAAGCGCATTTGCCATTTTGTTGCCCATTCTGCCAGTCTGGAGAGATCCTTCTGGAGAGATCCTTCACAATCACTTCTGGTCTTCACCACTCGGAAATGTTTGGTGTCATCTGCAAACTTTGCAACCTCACTGCTCAACCCTGTCTCCAGGTCATTTATGAAGAGGTTGAAAAGCACCGATCCCAGGACAGTTCCTTGGGGCACACCGCTTTTCACCTCTCTCCATTGTGAAAATTGCCCATTGACACCCACTCTCTGTTTCCTGGCCTCCAACCAGTTCTCAATCCGTGAGAGGACCTGTCCTCTAATTCCCTGACTGTGGAGTTTTTTCAGTAGCCTTTGGTGAGGGACCGTGTCGAACGCCTTCTGAAAGTCCAGATATATAATGTCCACAGGTTCTCCCGCATCCACATGCCTGTTCACCTTTTCAAAGAATTCTATAAGGTTCGTGAGGCAAGACTTACCCTTACAGAAGCCATGCTGATTCTCCCTCAGCAAGGCCTGTTCATCTATGTGTTTTGAGATTCTATCTTTGATGAGGCATTCCACCATCTTACCCGGTATAGATGTTAGGCTATAGTTTCCTGGGTTCCCCTGCTTTCCCTTTTTAAAGATAGGCGTGACATTTGCTATCCTCCAGTCTTCTGGCACCGTGGCTGTTTTGAGGGACAAGTTGCATACCTTAGTCAAGAGATCAGCAACTTCATTCTTCAATTCCTTAATAACTCTTGGGTGGATGCCATCAGGGCCCGGTGACTTATTGATCTTTAATTTATCAATGAGGTCTGAAACATCTTCTCTTTTAACCTCTATCTGACTTAACTCCTCGGTCAAGAGGGGCCGTTCGGGCAGCGGTATCTGCCCGAGGTCTTCTGCCGTGAAGACAGATGCAAAGAACTCATTTAATTTCTCTGCCATCTCTCCTTTTATCTCCCCTGTCCCTCCCTCACCATCCAGAGGGCCAACCACTTCTCTGGCGGGTTTCCTGCTTCTAACATATTTGAAGAAGCTTTTATTACTCCCCTTAATGCTGCTGGCCATGCGTTCCTCATAGTCTCGCTTGGCCTCCCATATCACCTTCTTACATTTCTTTTGCCACAGTTTATGTTCCTTTTTATTCTCCTCATTAGGGGAGTATACATTTCTTCATCTGAACTGATGAAGTATACATTTCTTCATCTGTACATAGCTTGGCAAAATTAGTACAGGTATGAGGAACTCAATGCTTACAGAAACATACTATGCTACAAAATTTCCCAACCTTTGTCCCTGGCCGTACCACTTTGTATGCTCTACTTATTGGAAGTACCACCAGAAGTAACTGGTGATATCATTGCCAGTTACTTCCAGGGTGGGAGGCTAGATGCGACACGACAAACACCAGTAAGGGTCAGGGTGGACAGGAGGGCTTTTTTGAACATGCGAAAAACATGCTTTGGAGCTCTGCCTGCCAAGCCAAGCCCCCTCTTGCTGTTTGTTGCGTTGTGTCTCTGGTCTTGCTACCAGGCGGCAGGTGTCTGGGGGTTCTGTGCGTACTACCAGACACCACCTCAAGTACCACTGGTGGTACCCATACCGCTGGGTATGCTCACTGCTCTAAACCACACATTGTGAAACTTTCTACATACATTAGGTAATTGTGCAATGTAAATCTTTGCACATTTTCTCAAAAGTAAATTCCACTGCCCTCAAGACTGAAGAAGGTTCACATATGGCAGCAGCTTTATTCTCTTGGTTAAAACATTTCATACAAAGATTGGCTGGATCTATTTGTATTTCTGCCCAGGGCAGCAAAACGTATGTGTGTAGTATACATACAAGCTCTAACATTCTCCAAGTTTTACAAAAACATGTAGCCTGATTTCTACAGCAAGCTGCTTAATCTTTCTTAGAGAAAAATTCCCCACCCCACCCATTGGTCACTCAGTAGGTTTAATATTGCTTTGATAGCTACATTAGTGCTGTGAAATACAGTACTCGTTATTTTTAGAAAATGTTTCAGCACAACTTGACAGATCTCTTATAGAAAACAGGTCAATTCAATTCCAGCTCCTTTGTATTCATAAAGAACCCTTTTACAGGCATACATTTGCAGTTCAGATCTCGTTTTAGTTCTCATTCCCTAAATAGACATTCTGATGTAAACATCTAGTGCAGTGATTTTCAACCACTGTGCTATGGCACACTGGTGTGCTGCAAATGGTCTGCAGGTATATTGTGGGAGTTTGGGGGAGAGTCACTTATTAGTAGGGCCTTTGAGGAATATGAGCCCCCCACCAGAAGCATGGTACACCTTGTCAATTGTCAAAAAATAGATAGTGTGCCTTGACAATTTTAGCACCTCAGTGTGCCATGAGATGAAAAAGTTTGAAAGTTGCAGATCTAGTGTGTCTTATGACAGTCTTTGCTTTGGGAGTGCATTTATGTTTTATACTTCAGACACCCAAGAAAAAGTTGACTCAAGCAGACCACAATGATAAGGTAGTGGATGAGAAGTATTTATATTGTTGGGTTGGGCAGGTGATGATTAGGGAAGACCATAGTCAAAAACCATTTCCTCCAATACTGGGCTTTTGTTATACTTTTGCAGTAGTTTAAGACACTCGGGAGGATGTTCTAATCTATACTGTAGGATTTAATGAATTCAAATAATGTATACAATTACAATGAAAAAAGTCTCCATGTTCTCTGCTCTTCAGAACAGAAGCAACTTTGGTTACAAGAGAGATCTTAATTGTTTGCTCCTTTTAATTGACAAGCTGAACTAATGCATAGATTCTGACAAGTACAACAACTGCGGTTCTGTAGAAATGTTTTCAAAGGCAAAAACGTTATTGAAAAGTCTGTCCTCTGCACACATCCTTTGAAGCTCTCTCATGTTGTATGTTTCCACTTCAAAAGAAGAAGAACATAGAAAAATAATTCTAACTCCTTTGTGTGTCCAAGCTTTGCAAATTCAGCTTGGGTTTTGTTAAAGGTGCATGCTGTTTTCCCTAATTGTTTCTGAAGAAAGACTACTTTTAAAAATAAACTGAGTGAGTGAAACAGAGTGAAATATGACCTCTGGGATATCCTTTAAAATAAAATCCTCCTAAATACTACTATGAATGATCAACACCTTCAACTGTTAGAAAGGTGAAAATAATTCCATTTCCTGACAAACCTAGCAGACTTAAAAGCTTTCATTGCCCTCCTAAATTCAGATAAGGAATAATCCTGCTGGAATGGCAAAAATACAGAGTCTTGACAGCGATCACAAGGAAGTAAGAAATACTCTGGGAAAAATTGGTTTCAGGGATAAAGCTTTGGTTCCTCTGTATGCAATGTTAACCCTTGAGATTTACAGCAAGAAAACTGATCCAAAGGGATAAGCAGAATCATTAGGTTCTGATAAGTCTTGAGAAGGACAGAATTGATCTAATTTGTTCCACCAAAATGCTGGGGTGAACTGAGGCACCCAGGCCACTTGTTTCCAATAGTTGCAATGCCGCCCACCCACCATATTGAACAGATCAAGAAGAATCCGAGCATGACCTAGAAATTGTTTCTGAAGATACTTTATGTTTCTCCTTGTAAACAAGCAATCTGGTTTACAGATCAGGCAGCAATAGGATTGAATTGCTCCATCAATACGGTGGAGGCCTCCAATTGTTGGACGTAGCTGACGCAGTGTAGCCAATTGAGAGAGATAGCTGACTCAGACCATACTACATGACACTCTCATGTCCCTCTAGAACTAATCTGAAGCCAACCAGAAAGAGTAGATATCAAATTTGCTTTGTAAATGCTTCTGCCCTACTAGAAACCTGAGATTCAAACTTTGATGTATGTTGAGGCAGACCACCACCCGCCTGCTGGATAAGACATGCTCTCAAACCTTAGCAGTAAATCTCCAGTCTTGCAATAATCCATCTCTCTGTTTCAGTCCTCTAATCATTGGCATGTAGAGAGTTCTTTGATTACCTCTCCATGGGGCACTACACCAAGGAAGAACACTTCCTTTTGTTCGTGTATTAGAGGGACCTAAACGACCTCATTGCCTAAGAAATTTGACTGCTTGGCTTTGTTTACTCAATTTCTAGGAAAATTCACAGGTGGTGCCTCGTTATCTATGGGGGGGGGGGTTCGGTTCCCTGAAGCCCACCAGGATGTGCTCCGGTCACCTCTTGAGGGTGATCTGAGGGCCGGTCAGGTCACATATGATCCCTTAGAACAGGGGTACCCAAACCCCAGCCCGGGGGCCACTTGTGGCCCTCGGGGACTCCTAATCTGGCCCTTAGGGAGAGCCATTGAGCCAAATTCATGGATACAAAATCTGTGGATAAGTAGGCTCATTATGTATAGCATTATTTATTGAATTATATCACATTCTACTTCCAAATAACTCTGGTGGCATTCTTTTGTTTTCCTTTTAACAACCCTATGGGAATGTAGGGTGAGAGATAGTGACTGACTCAAGATCAAACAGCTGAGTTTTTCTTAGAACTTGATTCCTCCAGACCCCAATGACATATGAATCACAACACCACACAGGCTTAGCAGCCTGTTCTCTTATCTAAACCCTTCTGTCTTCACAGCAGAAGACCTCAGGCAGATACCACTGCCCAAACGGCCCCTCCTGACCGAGGAGTTAAGTCAGACAGAGGTTAAAAGAGAAGATGTTTCAGACCTCATTGATAAATTAAAGATCAATAAGTCACCGGGCCCTGATGGCATCCACCCAAGAGTTATTAAGGAATTGAAGAATGAAGTTGCTGATCTCTTGACTAAGGTATGCAACTTGTCCCTCAAAACAGCCACGGTGCCAGAAGACTGGAGGATAGCAAATGTCACGCCTATCTTTAAAAAGGGAAAGAGGGGGAACCCGGGAAACTATAGGCCGGTCAGCCTAACATCTATACCGGGTAAGATGGTGGAATGCCTCATCAAAGATAGGATCTCAAAACACATAGATGAACAGGCCTTGCTGAGGGAGAATCAGCATGGCTTCTGTAAGGGTAAGTCTTGCCTCACGAACCTTATAGAATTCTTTGAAAAGGTGAACAGGCATGTGGATGCGGGAGAACCTGTGGACATTATATATCTGGACTTTCAGAAGGTGTTCGACACGGTCCCTCACCAAAGGCTACTGAAAAAACTCCACAGTCAGGGAATTAGAGGACAGGTCCTCTCATGTTTTGAGAACTGGTTGAAGGCCAGGAAGCAGAGAGTAGGTGTCAATGGGCAATTTTCACAATGGAGAGAAGTGAAAAGCGGTGTGCCCCAAGGATCTGTCCTGGGACCGGTGCTTTTCAACCTCTTCATAAATGACCTGGAGACAGGGTTGAGCAGTGAGGTTGCAAAGTTTGCAGAAGACACCAAACTTTTCCGAGTGATGAAGACCAGAAGTGATTGTGAGGAGCTCCAGAAGGATCTCTCCAGACTGGCAGAATGGGCAGCAAAATGGCAGATGCGCTTCAATGTCAGTAAGTGTAAGGTCATGCACATTGGGGCAAAAAATCAAAACTTTAGATATAGGCTGATGGGTTCTTAGCTGTCTGTGACAGATCAGGAGAGAGATCTTGGGGTGGTGGTAGACAGGTCGATGAAACTGTCGACCCAATGTGCAGCGGCAGTGAAGAAGGCCAATTCTATGCTTGAGATCATTAGGAAGGGTATTGAGAACAAAACGGCTAATATTATAATGCTGTTATACAAATCTATGGTAAGGCCACACCTGGAGTATTGTGCCCAGTTCTGGTCGCCGCATCTCAAAAAAGACATAGTGGAAATGGAAAAGGTGCAAAAGAGAGCGACTAAGATGATTACGGGGCTGGGGCACCTTCCTTATGAGGAAAGGCTACAGCGTTTGGGCCTCTTCAGCCTAGAAAAGAGACGCCTGAGGGGGGACATGATTGAGACATACAAAATTATGCAGGGGGTGGCCAGAGCGGATAGGGAGATGCTCTTTTACACTCTCACGTAACACCAGAACCAGGGGACATCCACTAAAATTGAGTGTTGGGAGAGTTAGAACAGACAAAAGAAAATATTTTTTTCCTCAGCGTGTGGTTGGTCTGTGGAACTCCTTGCCACGGGATGTGATGATGGCATCTAGCCTGGATGCCTTTAAAAGGGGATTGGACAAGTTTCTGGAGGAAAAATCCATTACGGGGTACAAGCCATGATGTGTATGCGCAACCTCCTGATTTTAGAAATGGGTTATGTCAGAATGCCAGATGCAAGGGAGGGCACCAGGATGAGGTCTCTTGTTATCTGGTGTGCTCCCTGGGGCATTTGGTGGGCCACTGTGAGATACAAGAAGCTGGACTAGATGGGCCTGTGGCCTGATCCAGTGGGGCTGTTCTTATGTTCTCTTGCCTGAAACTTCTCTATTTCTGCAGGGAATACTGCTCACAAACTACTGAGAATTATATCAATGACACTGACATATTAAATTATTGTACTAACAGAAAATACAATACAAAGTTCAAATATGGGCACACACATTATTTCAGAAGTAAATGGCAAAACACAGTAGTGGTTTATTTAAAATTAAACTTGAATAGTACTCACTCCAGATGTACAACACCGCATCTGCAAAGTTTCCAACCATCTAGCGTGACACACTTTTAAAGCCTTTGATGCATCACAAGACTGCCAAGACCCTTTTATTTACATAATTAAAGCAAGTATACCCAACATAATTAAATCAGAGACAGTTTTAACAATCTAAATCATATTTAAGCTTCCAGTTATATAATCCACACATGGCCAGTGATAGAAAGCAAAATGTACATCCTAAACTGCAACACAGAAGTTACTAATAATTGAAAAATATGTAACAGATGGAACAGTCTGTAGTGGCATATTAGCATGGAAAGACAATAGATATGATAGCTTTTGAATGCTTTTTATTTTTTATTTTTTTGCATCTCTTGCTCAGGAACAAGGTTTGTGAAACTCTAGTTAAGAGGAAAACTTGAACTTATTTACTATAGTTGCAAAATCAATCAGTTAATCAGTAAGGGTGTGGAAGAGGTTTTAGGACTGGAGATTTGGCTTCAGAATATTTGCAATTCCTCTGCAATGTTCTTTGCTAAAGTGAGGTTTAACCAGTATCTATCCAATTACAAATGACCTAGATTCAATATTCTTGAACGGGGTGTCCAAACATTTTGGCAGGAGGGTCACATCATCTCTCTGACACTGTGTTGGGGGCCGGGAAAAGAAATGAATTGATTTACATTTAAAATTTGAATAAATTTACATAAATGAATTTATTAGAGATGGAACTTATATGAATGAATGAAGGTCATGCAGTAGCTCAAGGCCTATAAAAGACCTTGCACAAAGCAAGGCCAGCCTTTCCTTCACTGCTACTGCTGCATCACAGATGTGAAACAGCAAGTAGTGGAGGGAGTCCTCATCACACAGCTCAGGAGAGAGGTAGAACAGTCATCCTCATGCTGAGAGCAGTTGCATCAGGCCAGCAAGGGCTCCAGCAAGTCTCAGGAGGGCCAGAGGCTCATTGGAGACTGGGGGCTCCCTGAGGGCCGGATTGGGAGCCCCCAAGGGCCGCAGGTGGCCCCCGGGGCCGGGGTTGGCGCACCCCTGTTCTTGAACATCAAAACAAGTTAAAATGTCAACAAATCACACCTTCAACTTCTCTCATGATATATCAATTCAAACCACATTTACGGCTTACAAACAGGAGAGGTGTGTGCCTCCACACTGCCTGAATTCGCTGTCTATTGCTGCCTCAGCTTGCATAAGCACTTCCATTCCCTCTGCTTATGAAGTTTGGTGCCTCCTTGGTCGGGGGCTCTTCCACTAGAAATGAACTCAGCATCCCCAACTTGTGCTCATTAGAAACAGAAGGGTGGAAGGGGGAGGCGGCACACAGTGATCTTTGTAAGTGCAGGAAAAGCGGGAGAAGCCTCCATATTTGCCTACTGTATAATGATTGTGTTATGCCCCAGTGTTGTCAAGCTATCTTTGGGTTTGTGAACTGGTAAGCTTGTAGTGTAAAGGTTACAAGGAAAATCTGTAAGCAGCATATCAATGACAAATGGGAAAGAATAACTAATCAGGCAAAATGAACAATTCTAAAAAACAATACTACAACAAAGTTGA